>NC_051222.1:41798200-42165700 GCF_015220715.1 Pygocentrus nattereri | reverse complement strand
AGGACTTTCACCTGAAATGAGTTCATGAAGCCAGTCTGGTTATAAAAATGATAACAGGACATCAGAGCCAGAATTACTCTTTTAGTACTTTTACTTTATACTTAAGTACATTAGAAGGTAAATACTTTAGTACTTTTACTCAAGTGGAGGTCTAAAGGGAGGAACTTCTACATTTACTGGAGGAATATTTTACCCTGAGGGTCTCGACTTTAACTGATTTTTGGGTGGTGAAAGCATAAAGTTGATGATTCTTGAGGTGGAAGCTGTAATAGGTCTCCTTTTCATTTCTCTCATGATGTACAATCCTTACAGCTCTAGAGTGTAGAGTGGTGCCAGGCAAGCTGAAGCAGCTTGATGTTGGAAACGGCCAAATGTTTGGAGTCAGCTTCAGTAATCAGATCTACACGATGTACAGCACCGGCTGGATCCTGGTTCCTGGATCTCTGAAGCACGTTAGTGTGGGACCTGCTGGCGTCTGGGGAGTCGATTCCAACAATTACATCTACAAACTTGTAGGAGGAGATTGGGTTGTTGTTTCAGGCGAGCTGGTCTGTGTTTTACTTGGAAAAAATAATGAAATTAATGTCAGATATGAAATACATAGAGTTGTGTGTTGTATTTGTATTGAGGTGTGATAATGTGAAGTTTATGAGCTTTAGGCTTTTTCTGCCTCTGATCTACCTGTTTGTCTGCCTTTGTTTCCCAGGCCTGCTGACACAGGTGGACGCAGGAGGGATGAACTCTCCAGCAGGCGTCAACATGAATGATGATATCTTCTGCCTTCCTTGGGGGCAAGGGTCTTCCTGGATAAATATCATAGGAGAGCTGAAGTACTATAACTGTGGGCCGTACAGCTGCTGGGGAGTCAAGGCTGCAGACGAGATCTACATTATGAAGGTGATCTACAGACTCAGCCTCAGTCTTTAAGTCTAGGCTAAAAACTCACTTGTACAGTCGAGCCTTTGGTGATTAGTCTCCCTGTCAGGTCTAGACCTGCTGGAGTCTCTGCTGCTCTGTTATACTGTAATCTGTGGTCAGCCACTCTTTACAGAACTGACTCTGTGGTCAGTCACTCTTTACAGAACTGACTCTGTGGTCAGTCACTCTCTACAGAACTGACTCTGTGGTCAGCCACTCTTTACAGAACTGACTCTGTGGTCAGCCACTCTCTACAGAACTGACTCTGTAGTCAGTCACTCTCTACAGAACTGACTCTGTAGTCAGCCACTCTCTACAGAACTGACTCTGTGGTCAGTCACTCTTTACAGAACTGACTCTGTGGTCAGCCACTCTCTACAGAACTGACTCTGTGGTCAGTCACTCTTTACAGAACTGACTCTGTAGTCAGCCACTCTCTACAGAACTGACTCTGTAGTCAGTCACTCTCTACAGAACTGACTCTGTGGTCAGCCACTCTTTACAGAACCGACTCTGTGGTCAGCCACTCTTAACAGAACCTACTCTGTGGTCAGTCACTCTTTACAGAACCGACTCTGTGGTCAGCCACTCTTTACAGAACTGACTCTGTGGTCAGCCACTCTCTACAGAACTGACTCTGTGGTCAGTCACTCTTTACAGAACCGACTCTGTGGTCAGCCACTCTTTACAGAACTGACTCTGTGGTCAGCCACTCTCTACAGAACTGACTGTGGTCAGTCACTCTTTACAGAACTGATTCTGTGTTTTCTTCTTTTCTCTGCCGAGCTGATCAGCTGCCCATCCTGAGCATCTGATGCTGCTGCCTCTTCTGCCCTTATCAGGAGGCACTGCTCACCAGCCTTCTGGACCAGCTTGACCACCGCTGAGCTTCATGCTTTACAATGCTGTGCAGGCCTCACCCTCAGATGCTGCTGCTAATCAACGCTCATGGGGCTCAGACCCGGAGAGACAAAGACACAAATGGAACCACACATGGAAACAGCCAGGACACCAGCTTTATTTGCCTTGTTAGTGAATTCCTGCTCTGAATCTGCTTCATTTCAGGATGTCACTCCAAGTTTTTGTGCTGGCTCCATGAACTGGGAGCAGATTCCCAGAGCTCTTTCAATGATTGAGGTTTCCACTGATGGAAAAGTGTTTGGAGATATCTATGAGCGGTAATGTCATTAAGCAGTTATTCTCTGTTAGAAGTGGAAGTTTAGGAGTAGGGGTAGGTTTAGTGTTGACGTTAAGGTCAGGGTTAGGTTTAGGAGTAGGTGGAGGTTTAGTGTTGAAGTTAAGGTCAGGGTTAGGTTTAAAAGTAGGTGTAGGATTAGTGTTGAAGTTAAGGTCAGGGTCAGGTTTAGGAGTAGGGGTAGGTTTAGTGTTAAAGTTAAGGTCAGGGTTAGGTTTAGGAGTAGGTGTAGGTTTAGTGTTGACGTTAAGGTCAGGGTCAGGTTTAGGAGTAGGGGTAGGTTTAGTGTTGACGTTAAGGTCAGGGTTAGGTTTAGGAGTAGGTGGAGGTTTAGTGTTGAAGTTAAGGTCAGGGTCAGGTTTAGGAGTAGGGGTAGGTTAAGTGTTGACGTTAAGGTCAGGGTCAGGTTTAAAAGTAGGTGTAGGATTAGTGTTGACATTAAGGTCAGGGTTAGGTTTAGGAGTAGGTGTAGGATTAGTGTTGACGTTAAGGTCAGGGTTAGGTTTAGGAGTAGGTGTAGGTTTAGTGTTGACGTTAAGGTCAGGGTTAGGTTTAAAAGTAGGTGTAGGATTAGTGTTGACGTTAAGGTCAGGGTTAGGTTTAGGAGTAGGTGTAGGTTTAGTGTTGAGGTTAAGGTCAGGGTTAAGTTTAGGAGTAGGGGTAGGTTTAGTGTTGACTTTAAGGTCAGGGTTAGGTTTAGGAGTAGGGGTAGGTTTAGTGTTGACGTTAAGGTCAGGGTCAGGTTTAGGAGTAGGTGTAGGTTTAGTGTTGAAGTTAAGGTCAGGGTCAGGTTTAGGAGTAGGGGTAGGTTTAATGTTGAAGTTAAGGTCAGGATCAGGTGTAGGAGTAGGTGTAGGTTTAGTGTTGACGTTAAGGTCAGGGTTAGGTTTAAAAGTAGGTGTAGGATTAGTGTTGAAGTTAAGGTCAGGGTTAGGTTTAAAAGTAGGTGTAGGATTAGTGTTGAAGTTAAAGTCAGGGTCAGGTTTAGGAGTAGGGGTAGGTTTAATGTTGAAGTTAAGGTCAGGATCAGGTTTAGGAGTAGGTGTAGGTTTAGTGTTGATGTTAAGGCCATGGTTAGGTTTAAAAGTAGGTGTAGGATTAGTGTTGAAGTTAAGGTCAGGGTCACGTTTAGGAGTAGGGGTAGGTTTAGTGTTGAAGTTAAGGTCAGGGTTAGGTTTAGGAGTAAGTGTATGTTTAGTGTTGACGTTAAGGTCAGGGTCAGGTTTAGGAGTAGGGGTAGGTTTAGTGTTGAAGTTAAGGTCAGGGTTAGGTTTAGGAGTAGGTGTAGGTTTAGTGTTGACATTAAGGTCAAGGTCAGGTTTAAAAGTAGATGTAGGTTTAGTGTTGACATTAAGGTCAGGGTCAGGTTTAGGAGTAGGGGTAGGTTAAGTGTTGACGTTAAGGTCAGGGTTAGGTTTAGGAGTAGGTGGAGGTTTAGTGTTGAAGTTAAGGTCAGGGTTAGGTTTAAAAGTAGGTGTAGGATTAGTGTTGAAGTTAAGGTCAGGGTCAGGTTTAGGAGTAGGGGTAGGTTTAGTGTTAAAGTTAAGGTCAGGGTTAGGTTTAGGAGTAGGTGTAGGTTTAGTGTTGACGTTAAGGTCAGGGTCAGGTTTAGGAGTAGGGGTAGGTTTAGTGTTGACGTTAAGGTCAGGGTTAGGTTTAGGAGTAGGTGGAGGTTTAGTGTTGAAGTTAAGGTCAGGGTCAGGTTTAGGAGTAGGGGTAGGTTAAGTGTTGACGTTAAGGTCAGGGTCAGGTTTAAAAGTAGGTGTAGGATTAGTGTTGACATTAAGGTCAGGGTTAGGTTTAGGAGTAGGTGTAGGATTAGTGTTGACGTTAAGGTCAGGGTTAGGTTTAGGAGTAGGTGTAGGTTTAGTGTTGACGTTAAGGTCAGGGTTAGGTTTAAAAGTAGGTGTAGGATTAGTGTTGACGTTAAGGTCAGGGTTAGGTTTAGGAGTAGGTGTAGGTTTAGTGTTGAGGTTAAGGTCAGGGTTAAGTTTAGGAGTAGGGGTAGGTTTAGTGTTGACTTTAAGGTCAGGGTTAGGTTTAGGAGTAGGGGTAGGTTTAGTGTTGACGTTAAGGTCAGGGTCAGGTTTAGGAGTAGGTGTAGGTTTAGTGTTGAAGTTAAGGTCAGGGTCAGGTTTAGGAGTAGGGGTAGGTTTAATGTTGAAGTTAAGGTCAGGATCAGGTGTAGGAGTAGGTGTAGGTTTAGTGTTGACGTTAAGGTCAGGGTTAGGTTTAAAAGTAGGTGTAGGATTAGTGTTGAAGTTAAGGTCAGGGTTAGGTTTAAAAGTAGGTGTAGGATTAGTGTTGAAGTTAAAGTCAGGGTCAGGTTTAGGAGTAGGGGTAGGTTTAATGTTGAAGTTAAGGTCAGGATCAGGTTTAGGAGTAGGTGTAGGTTTAGTGTTGATGTTAAGGCCATGGTTAGGTTTAAAAGTAGGTGTAGGATTAGTGTTGAAGTTAAGGTCAGGGTCACGTTTAGGAGTAGGGGTAGGTTTAGTGTTGAAGTTAAGGTCAGGGTTAGGTTTAGGAGTAAGTGTATGTTTAGTGTTGACGTTAAGGTCAGGGTCAGGTTTAGGAGTAGGGGTAGGTTTAGTGTTGAAGTTAAGGTCAGGGTTAGGTTTAGGAGTAGGTGTAGGTTTAGTGTTGACATTAAGGTCAAGGTCAGGTTTAAAAGTAGATGTAGGTTTAGTGTTGACATTAAGGTCAGGGTCAGGTTTAGGAGTAGGGGTAGGTTAAGTGTTGACGTTAAGGTCAGGGTCAGGTTTAAAAGTAGGTGTAGGATTAGTGTTGACATTAAGGTCAGGGTTAGGTTTAGGAGTAGGTGTAGGATTAGTGTTGACGTTAAGGTCAGGGATAGGTTTAGGAGTAGGTGTAGGTTTAGTGTTGACGTTAAGGTCAGGGTTAGGTTTAAAAGTAGGTGTAGGATTAGTGTTGACGTTAAGGTCAGGGTTAGGTTTAGGAGTAGGTGTAGGTTTAGTGTTGAGGTTAAGGTCAGGGTCAGGTTTAGGAGTAGGGGTAGGTTTAGTGTTGACTTTAAGGTCAGGGTTAGGTTTAGGAGTAGGGGTAGGTTTAGTGTTGACGTTAAGGTCTGGGTTAGGTTTAGAAGTAGGTGTAGGTTTAGTGTTGACGTTAAGGTCAGGGTCAGGTTTAGGAGTAGGTGTAGGTTTAATGTTGAAGTTAAGGTCAGGATCAGGTGTAGGAGTAGGTGTAGGTTTAGTGTTGACGTTAAGGTCAGGGTTAGGTTTAAAAGTAGGTGTAGGATTAGTGTTGAAGTTAAAGTCAGGGTCAGGTTTAGGAGTAGGGGTAGGTTTAATGTTGAAGTTAAGGTCAGGATCAGGTTTAGGAGTAGGGGTAGGTTTAGTGTTGATGTTAAGGTCAGGGTTAGGTTTAAAAGTAGGTGTAGGATTAGTGTTGAAGTTAAGGTCAGGGTCACGTTTAGGAGTAGGGGTAGGTTTAGTGTTGAAGTTAAGGTCAGGGTTAGGTTTAGGAGTAAGTGTATGTTTAGTGTTGACGTTAAGGTCAGGGTCAGGTTTAGGAGTAGGGGTAGGTTTAGTGTTGACATTAAGGTCAGGGTCAGGTTTAAAAGTAGATGTAGGTTTAGTGTTGACATTAAGGTCAGGGTCAGGTTTAAAAGTAGATGTAGGTTTAGTGTTGAAGTTAAGGTCAGGGTTAGGTTTAGAAGTAGGTGTAGGTTTAGTGTTAAAGTTAAGGTCAGGGTTAGGTTTAGAACTAGGTGTAGGTTTAGTGTTAAAGTTAAGGTCAGGGTCAGGTTTAGGAGTAGGTGTAGGTTTAGTGTTGAAGTTAAGGTCAGGGTCAGGTTTAGGAGTAGGTGTAGGTTTAGTGTTGACGTTAAGGTCAGGGTCAGGTTTAGGAGTAAGTGTAGGTTTAGTGTTGAAGTTAAGGTCAGGGTCAGGTTTAGGAGTAGGGATAGGTTTAGTGTTGACGTTAAGGTCAGGGTTAGGTTTAGGAGTAGGTGCAGGTTTAGTGTTGAAGTTAAGGTCAGGGTTAGGTTTAGAAGTAGGTGTAGGTTTAGTGTTAAAGTTAAGGTCAGGGTCAGGTTTAGGAGTAGGTGTAGGTTTAGTGTTGAAGTTAAGGTCAGGGTCAGGTTTAGGAGTAGCTGTAGGTTTAGTGTTGACGTTAAGGTCAGGGTCAGGTTTAAAAGTAGATGTAGGTTTAGTGTTGAAGTTAAGATCAGGGTTAGGTTTAAAAGTAGGTGTAGGATTAGTGTTGAAGTTAAGGTCAGGGTTAGGTTTAAAAGTAGGTGTAGGATTAGTGTTGAAGTTAAGGTCAGGGTCAGGTTTAGGAGTAGGGGTAGGTTTAGTGTTAAAGTTAAGGTCAGGGTTAGGTTTAGGAGTAGGTGTAGGTTTAGTGTTGACGTTAAGGTCAGGGTCAGGTTTAGGAGTAGGGGTAGGTTTAGTGTTGAAGTTAAGGTCATGGTTAGGTTTAGGAGTAGGTGTAGGTTTAGTGTTGACATTAAGGTCTGGGTCAGGTTTAAAAGTAGATGTAGGTTTAGTGTTGAAGTTAAGGTCAGGGTTAGGTTTAAAAGTAGGTGTAGGATTAGTGTTGAAGTTAAGGTCAGGGTCAGGTTTAGGAGTAGGAGTAGGTTTAGTGTTGACCTTAAGGTCAGGGTCAGGTTTAGGAGTAAGTGTAGGTTTCGTGTTGACGTTAAGGTCAGGGTCAGGTTTAGGAGTAGGAGTAGGTTTAGTGTTGACCTTAAGGTCAGGGTCAGGTTTAGGAGTAAGTGTAGGTTTCGTGTTGACGTTAAGGTCAAGGTCAGGTTTAGGAGTAAGTGTAGGTTTAGTGTTGACGTTAAGGTCAGGGTCAGGTTTAGGAGTAGGTTTAGTGTTGACATTAAGGTCAGGGTTAGGTTTAAGAATAGTATTTAAGCAACTTTCAAAACTAAGTGTTGCTGCAATGCCTTGTTGTGATACTGAATAACCAGTTTGATTGGTGTCTTGCAGGGATGGAGTTTCGATGAGTAACCCTGCTGGCACTGGGTGGCACCAAGTCCAGCATCCTCAGAAAGTCAAACACGTTTCCTATGATCTCGGCCACCTGTGGCTCATCAAAGCAAATAACAGCATCATGGACTGCACTGAATAAAAGGCTGAAATATCAAGTTGAAGATCAGACGCCTCATAGATGATGAACAGTAGACTTTGAGTTTTCTGTGCAAATTCTTTTATGATCCATAATCTCAACATAATCATTTATTTTTTCATCGTCTAAGTGCTGGAGCCTATCCCAGCACTCACTGGCCAGAAGGCAGGAAAAACCATGGACACCCACACTCAGGCACCTTGTCTACGTTCACATTACCAGCCTGAAGTGACACAAATCCGATTTTCTGCCCTGATGTGACTCAGATCTGGTGTTTTCAGCGCTGTGTGGACACAAATCTGATATTTTTTCAAATCCAACCTGAGCCACTTTCATATGTGGTCCTAGAACGGATACGAATCCGATTCATGGCCGTTTGACCATAATGTGACGCTCAGACGTCATGTGCTTTTTTCCATCATTCAGCGTTACCATGGTAACAGCGCCGGACAGATGTTAAAGCCTGTAAACGGTGGAAAAGCAGCTCATCTCTCCTTTTTCTCCTCGTCTGGCTCTAATAATGAAGCTGAGAGCTGATCAGAGTTAATGATCTTCTCAGCGGAGCTCATTCTGCTCGTTAGTTTGTTCTGATGATGCAGTGATTCAGTCACGTGACGTCACGAGGAGTCACAAGGAGCTCATGAGTGTTTACTATCATGCTGAGTGTTTAATATCATGTATTATTTTTATTCCCACTAACACACTAAAAATGGCTTTTTAACCCTAAATATTATATATGTGACCCTTCTATTGGGTGTTTGTCCGCCCTGGTCAGTGATGGACACCAGATTGGGATGATGCAGTTTTATTAGTTTGTAATGAGTCTGGCAGCCACAGCATAAGTTTCTGTTCGTGCTCCGGTCAGCATTCAACACGGCCTTCTACTGCCCAGGACTGCAGTGGTCTAAATATCTCCAGAATAAACCAATGACGAGACGTATAATTCATGAGCATAATACACTTACCTTTACAAACCGCTACGATGGCACAGTGGTGGAAGTGCTCGTGTTTTCATATGTTCAGTTTTTTAGATTTATACCAATCTATATTTTACATTCACATCAGGGTCAATTGTCACAGTATCAATATGAATAGTGCCATCTGGTGTTGAAGACAAAACATGGCATCCAGACCACATGTTGAAACTAAATATAATGGAGTTAAACCAGCCAGCATTGCTGTGCTCATTCACTCTGTTCTAATCCACATTAAAACACCAATAGAGCACACCTGTAATGAGCAGGGCAGCCACAGTATAAGCCTCTGTTCGTGCTCCGGTCAGCATACAACTAAGGAAACAGGCTATCGTTAGCACAGCTCAGCTCAGGTTTAGCTTCGAGTTTATAACTCTTTAAATAAAGAAGAGCCCAACTGGGTAAACCGGCATCTGTTACATGTATTTCAAGACAATAGGGACAAAAGTCGAGCACCACAACACTTTACAGAGTTTTTGCAGGTTTGCTGAGCTGAACATACAAAGCTGGTCTCACCACGGCAGCATGCAACCACTCTACTGCCGAGGCGCCGAGTCACCTATATATATAGAAACTGTAATACGCCAAACCCATTTAGCAGGAATTTCATAGCATAATATTAATACAACTATTGTAAACCATTACACACACACACACACACACACACACACACACACACACACACATATATATATATATATATATATATATATATATATATACATATCGCTGTTGTGGTCCGAAAACCCCGTATCTCCAAAATAACTACAGGAGAAGGAAAAAACCTACTTTACTTTAAATGTAAGTCAATGGAACCAGATGTCTTTTCAAGTAATTTTGAGCCATTTCCTTTGGTCTGTTCTTCATGAAATTTACAAATAATGTAAAGGTTAAGAAATTTTTTTTAATTATGTAAAAAATTGAAAAACAAAAAAACTGAGCTTTTCTTCTGACAACAGTGAAATGTTTGGGTATATGAAGCTGTTTTAGCTCACTTGCTAAGCTAACACTAGCTTCTAGTGCTACTGAGGATAGTATAGTGGAGCAAGAGTAGCTTAGCTAACTGATACACACAGAAAAACAGGGGTTCCGTTCAGATTTGAGTCCCTATCTTCAGCACTCGTTTCAGTGAGGAGTTTCAGTGAGCCACAATCAAAATGTGCTACATGCCATTGACGAAAAAAATGCCACCATCATTTAGCTATTTTAGTTAAAAGCTAACTGTACAGTCCAAACACCTCAAACACCAAGATAGGTGCATGACATGCTCTATAGCTCTATAGCTTTCAACACATCGTAATTCTTTCTTCTGAATAGTTTTGTACACTGGACAGTGATATGTTTATGCAGAACAGCTACAAAAGTGATACATAACATCCAATTTTTAAGGAAGTACTAAAAAAGCTTGAGATTTCAATGGACTTTTGAAAGTCCATTGAAACTTCTCTGGAACGTGTTGCAGGCATCAAATTCAAAATGAGTGAATATTTGTAAAAAACAATAAAGTTTATCCGTTTGAACATTAAATATCTCGTCTTTGTAGTGGATTCAATTGAATATCGGTTGAAAAGGATTTGCAGATCATCGTATTCTGTTTTTATTTATGTTTTACACAACGTCCCAACTTGTAACACATTGTAAAATGTGGATGAATTCTATACAAACTTACATGCACATAAGACTTCCATAGCATTTTTACCCTCTGAAAATGAATTACTGAATATACAATTATAATATATAATAATACAATTTTCCCCTCCTCCCCAATATATGGCCTGTAACCATGGCAATGCAGTAAGGCGCACCACCTGAGCGATAATGAGTCTGTGTGTTTGTTGAAGAGTTAGTTTGGTGAGATGGTGCGGCTGCGTAAGCACCCACAGGTCAGGTACTTTAGTGCAGTCATGCTGATGTGCATCAGTCCACCCAGGTTGAAGAGCATGTGATAGAAGGCTCTGACCGACAGGCCTCCTGTTTCATCGGCCATCTTCAGCGCCACGATTGGAGTGTACAAGGGGTTCGTCAGGTTACGGAACCGGGGACTACTCGCCTCGATCACCTTCTTAGTGCACTGCAGAAGGACAGAGACAGAGAGAAAGAGAGAGAGAGAGAGACAGAGAGAGAGTTTCTTTAGAAGATGAAGCTGTGGGTCAGGTTAAGATTCTAGAGAAGATTATGAAGAACCAAGTGAATCTGCAAACGCACAGTGCATCTTCTTATAAAAATATTAGAAACCACTAAATTAAAACTCTTACATTGTTTATTTGATAGCGTTCCACTACTGGCTGCACTGCGAGAAGCTTGGGAGGCATGGCTAAATAAAGGGCCTACAAAGAGGCTCATGGGAGAGCATGCTTCTGGAAAAGGGACTGTTTATTGTTGTTTATGCTATGTTCTATTAGTCTCAAGTTATGTGTATGTGTTACCTGTGTTATGTGTTGGCCATTGGGCTTAGATAATTGGGATGAATGGTTTCTGCGGAGTGGATCTGTATGGCTAGAGGTGACCTGGCTGTGTTTGCATGTGCCTTTCTTACTCTATGTCAATGCCATACTGGTGTCAGAAGTGGGATAGCAAATCCGCCTATTCTGGTATATGTGGATGAATAATCCCTATTGTGACATTGTGCCTTTGGAAAGTCCCACAAGAGTCTATCTCAATAGTCTGAAATTATTTACTCTGTAGATTACATAAAACAAACATATATCATACAGTATTATGCAAAAGTCAGAGACTTACTCTTCATTTATTGAACTAAACACAAGCTATCGTTTTTCAGTGTCAGAAAATCTTAGAAGCTGTTTGATCATTTTCTGAAGTGATCAAACCCATTCAGTAGTGCTGAGGTCTGGACTCTGGGGTGGTCAGTCCATCATCCAGCTTCTTTGTTTGATTTGTCCGTCTCCTTTTCTCAGTGAGGTTCTTCTTGATCAGCTACACGTCCTTTCAGACCCACAGCACTGAGTGGTCTTGTCACAGTGGAAGGATGGACAGAAACACCTGTGGATGTTTTCAGATCTGAAGCAGCTTGATTTTCTCCCCTCTCTCAAAGATCAAAGCTTTAAGTGCTGTTTATCTGATGGGTGTAGTTTTGGGGTCAACCTGCTCTTCCATGGTTGATTTACAGGTATGGCATGCATATCTACCATATGGACAACCTGAAAACCCAGTGACTGGAGCACCAACAGTCTTCAATATTCTAGCTGTAAATATCCAATAAGCATTATCATTTTACATGCCACAAATTCATATACATGGACAAAACTGACTGACATTTTGGCATCGTATTTGATGTGCATTGTGACGTAGGTATCTTCATGAGTGAGCTGGTCTTCTCCAATCTTTCTGTACAGTTCTGTAGTGAGACACATCAACACCAGCACATAAACATAGCTTGAGAGTCAGCTGACCTTAGCGATGTCATCAGGACTCTGACCCAGTGTCTGAAAGACGTCCACAGAGGATGGCAAGTAGACATTTTTGAAGTAGTGGATGGTGTCCGGGTCAGCACCTGGGTACTCTTTCTGTGAAACGTCCTCGATCATCTTCATCTCAAACTCCGTGTGGACTGGACCAGGCTCAATCATGGACAGACTGAAAAAGGAAAATGGAAATTAACTGAATTAGAATCACAGTCCTGACATAATCCCAAAAGACATTCAGGAATATCTGCTATGGGCTTATTTGGCAAAAATTGTACTTCATTATTATGGTTATCGCCAGATGTTCAATGGTTGACACAGGTTTCAAATCTTCTCCAACCTCAAGACTAATCATTGATTCCTGAAATTCTGTGGAACCTGGTTTACTTGCTCCCTCCATATACTCATTATATCTCTTACCAAGTAACCCGTTATCCCTGTTATTCTTTAGTGTCTAATATGTCGTGTGTATTTAATTTGAATTTCATTTAAATTCATAGCACTTGGCAGACACTCTTATACAGAGCGACTTACGATTTGATTATTTTACACAGGTAGGCCAAGGTGGTGTTAAGGGTCTTGCCCAAGGACTCTTATTTGTATAGTGTAGGGTGCTTGCACTGGTGGGGATTGAACCTTAGTCTACAGTGTAGAAGGCAGAGGTGTTAACCACTATACTAACCAACCACTATATACCCACTACACTACACTACACGAACCGCTATATACCCACTACACTATACCAACTGCTATATACCCACTACACTATACCAACCACTATATACCCACTACACTTTACCAACCGCAATACACCCACTACACTATACCAACCGCTATACACGCACTACACTACACCAACCACTATACACCCACTACACTACACCAACCGCTATATACCCACTACACTATACCAACCACTATATACCCACTACACTTTACCAACCGCAATACACCCACTACACTATACCAACCGCTATACACGCACTACACTACACCAACCACTAAATACCCACTACACTATACCAACCGCTATATACCCACTACACTACACCAACCGCTATAAAACCACTACACTACATCAACCATTTGATTAATATGTTGCCTCTGTCTGTTACTGGTGCAGCAACTGTTAACAACTGTTCTTTGTTTACTTTATATTATTACTTCATATTTGCACACTAACAGCCTAGCAACACCTTAGCACCCAAGTGATATACCATAGCAACAGCTTAGCAACACCTTAGCAATCACTTACCATAGGAATGGATTTTTCAACACCTTATCAATCACTTAAGGATGGAGACAGAGAGAGAGAGAGAAAGAGAGAGAGAGCTAAGGGGAGGTAAAAGAGAGCAGCACTCACGTGATATTGAACTTAAGCAGCTGTACAGCCAAACTTTCACAGAAACCCTCCATGGCAAACTTAGACGCAGCATAGACATCATTAAATATCACACCTTACAGACACACACACACACACACACACACACACACAGAGAAGCAGAAAATTACACATATACAAAACCACTAGAGGAACATCAGTTTTGACAGTTTTTGATTTGAATAAAAATCATCATCATTAATACACAAGTCAGAAACTATTGTTCACCTGATTTATTTCCAGTCAAATCAGCCATTACATACACACGTAAAAATCATGGTTCCTCAAGGGTTGTTTTGTAAGGATAATAGTTCTATGCAGCACCAAAAAGGGGTTTTCTGTTATTACAAACTGATTAAAAGCTCCAGAGAAAATGAGGCTCCTAACAACCACCCGGAAGAGCTTGTTGACCCCAAAACTGCCCCCATCAGATAAACAGCACTGAAAGCTTTGATCTCTGAGAGAGAGGAGAACATCAAGCTGCTTTAGATCTGAAAACATCCACAGGTGTTTCTGTCCATCCTTCCACTGTGAGAAGACCACTCAGCGCTGTGGGTCTGAAAGGACGTGTAGCTGATCAAGAAGAACCTCACTGAGAAAAGGACACAGACACATCAAACAAAGAAGCTGAACAATGGACTGACCACCCCAGAGTTCAGACCACAGCACCACTGAATGGGTTTGATTACTTCAGGAAATCATCAACCAGCTTCTAAGACTGAGCTTTGGAGGCTGCAGATTCTTTGAGGAGCTGAAAGTGAGGCTCCTGAAAAGAACAGAGCTGCAATGAAAGGAAAGAGTGACTTAAAGCTAATTAACGGCTGATTTGACTGGAAATGAATTAGAGGAGGTCCCTGACTTTTTTAAAGTATTCGGTATAAAAAGATCTCCTTCTTCACAGCACACACAAATACACGTTCTCCTCAACCTTGTAGTCCCATCGCACTGCTCATGACGATGATGTGACCTGAACGCCGCCTCTTCATGTCGGGCATGACCTCCTTAATCATGCGGATCACGCCGAAGAAGTTCGTCTCAAACACCTTCTTCATATCCTCCATGCTGATGCTCTCTACAGGCCCCACCAGGCCAATACCTGCATTATTAACTACAGAGATAGAGCACAAATCATGTATAATATAAATAAATACTTTCTAAAG
Organism: Pygocentrus nattereri; assembly: GCF_015220715.1. Lineage (NCBI taxonomy): Eukaryota > Metazoa > Chordata > Actinopteri > Characiformes > Serrasalmidae > Pygocentrus > Pygocentrus nattereri. The sequence continues at coordinate 42,151,553 of NC_051222.1, read as the reverse complement.
TTAAATGTCTCAGTCAACTGAGTCTGTGTTTGTGGTCGAAAGAGGATCTGTGGTCCATAAATAAACCCTCAGATTAGCTGAACAAGTAGTGAGGTGCTATTTCAGTATCTTCTGTCTGGAGCACCTTAAAACCCCAGGGAACCTACGTCTATGTTTTTGTTTTAATTAGGTTAATCTTACACTTTTAAGCACACAAAACACATGTACACTGAAAAAAGGACCACCAGCACTACTGAACTTACAGACTGAAAACCTGTCGACATTTTAACAAATTAATTAAGTAACCGGTTTATGTAACAAGGACAAAAAGCAATGATAGTGCATTTCAGTAAATAACAACTGTATGTTGAGCAAAAGAGAATTCTATTTCAATGAAACCCAAATAAACTGTACTGAAAGTTTTCATATTTTCATTAACAGCTGAATTTTATGTTGATGTAACATAGTCCTTTTACACTGACTCTACTCTATTTTACCCAATGGAAGTGTGTGGCAGAGCATGTGGGCCCACTACCCACAAGGTCCAGCATGGGGAAGCGGTGCAGTGCTGCACAGGCAATGGGAGATTGCAGGGGGGCCCTTGGCGGCTTAGGCCCTTGCGGCAGAAACTGGCTCTTGGCACATGGAATGTAACCTCACTAGGGGGAAGGAGCTGGAGCTTATGCACGAGGTTGAGAGGTACCAACTAAATATAGTTGGGCTCACCTCCACCCACAGTGTCAACTCTGGAATAAACTCCTTGATAGGGGTTGGTCTCTCTCCTACTGAGGGGTTGCACAGGGTGAGAGGCACCAGGCAGGAGTGGGGATACTCACAAGTCTCTGGCTGGTGACCAGGCAGTTGGAGTTTGTCCCGGTGGACGAGAGGGTCGACTCAATGCAAATTAAAATTGCAGAGAGGAAAACTCTGACTGTTGTCTGTGCCTAAGCACCAAACAACAGGTCAGAGTATTCGGCCTTCTAGGAGCGAGTGGGCAGGGTTCTGGAAAGGGTCCCGCCTACAGACTCCATAGTCTTACTGGGGGACTTCAATGCTCATGTTGGCAATGACTGGAAGACCTGGAGAGGCATGATTGGGAAGAACAGCCTGCCCGATCTAAACCCGAATGGTGAATTGTTATTGGACTTCTGTGCCAGGCATGGATTGTCCATAACGAACACCAAGTTCAAACACAAGGATGTTCATAAGTGTACATGGTACCAGAGCTCCTTGGGTCAGAGGTCAATGATCGACTTCTTTGTTGTTTCATCTGACTTGGGACCGTATGTTCTCAACACTTGGGTAAAGAGAGGTGCTGAGCTGCCAACTGATTACCATCTGGTGGTGAGTTGGATCAGATAGTGAGGGTGTGCTGGGAACGACTGTCAGAGGCCCCTGTTCGGAATGATTTCAAGTCCCATCTCTGAGAGAGCTTTTCTCATGTCCCAGGGGAGGTAGGGGACAGGGAGTCTGAATGAACCCTGTTCAAAACCTCCATTGTGGAAGCCAGTCATAGCTGTGGCCAAAAGCTTGTGGGAACCTGTAGGGGTGGTAACCCAAGAACCCCCTGGTGGACACCAGTGGTAAGGGAGGCTGTCAAGCTGAAGAAAGATTTAGGGCCCGAAGGACTCCCAACTCAGTAGAGAGGTACCAATAGGCAAAAAAGGTGACAACTGCAATGGTGGCAGAAGCAAAATCCAGGGCGTGGGAGGAGTTTGGCGAAGCCATGGAAAAAGACTTTCGGTCGGCTTCAAGTAGGTTCTAGTCCCACAAGACTCGGTGCTCGGTCCTCTTCTCTTTTCTCTTTACACTAGCTCTCTCTTAGCTTTACACTAGCTCTCTTGGTCAACTCATGGCTTCTCTTATTGTTATGCCGATGACAATCAACTAATGTTTTCATTCTCACCCTCTGACACACAGGTTTCCAGTCGCATCTCGGCATGTCTGTCTGACATCTCTTCATGGCTGGCAGCTCACTACCTGAAGCTCAATCCCAGCAAGACTGAGCTGATATTCACCACTGCAACTACCGGTCCTCATCTTGATCTCACTGTCTCATTTGAGAACACTCTGATTGTTCTGTCTGTAGAGGCAAGAAGTCTTGGTGTGACTCTGGATAGGCAGTTATCGTTCTCGACTCACATTGTAAACCTGACTCGGTCATGCAGGTATCTCCTGTACAACATCCATAGGATCCAACCCTTCCTCACCCAAGAGGCCACCCAGATGCTAGTGCAGTCTCTTGTCATCTCAAGGCTTGACTACTGCAACTTGCTCTTGGCTGGTCTTCCCATCAAGCCTCTGCAACTGATCCAGAACGTGGCAGCACAGCTAATCTTCAATCAAGTTCAGCCACGTCACCCCACTGCTGCGCTCGCTTCACTGGCTTCCTGTAGCTGCATCAGATTTAAAACCCTAAGGCTGGCCTATGGCCGATGGCAATGGTGAAATCTCGAACTGTACCACGAGCCCTTCAAGCTTCGAGTACAGCTCGGCTTGACCCGCCATCCTTCAAGGCGCGTGGAAGACAAGTGTTGAGAATGTTCTCTGTACTGGCACCCAGGTGATGGAATGAACTCCCACTGTCATCAAACATAGACTGAAGACTGTCATGAGCATTGAATTAACTATTGTTTGCAATATATTGTGCTCCACTTGTATAACATATTTATTGTATTATACTGTGTTTTGTAGCTTAGTTTATTGTTGAATGCACTGTGTATTGGAGTTTATTGTGTTGTATTGTATTGTATTGCATGGTGCTGCATGGCACGTAGTTCTGTGCTCATCCTGCCTTCCATGAGTTGGAGTCAAAGAAACCTACAGAGAGAAAGCAAAAACTAACAACCAAGCGAAAAAGCCAACCACCAAGCAAAAGATAACAAAGTGATCAATAACTGCCAAGTGAAAGCTAACAACAAAGAGAAAACTAATGATCAAGTGTAAAGTAACAACAAAGTGACAGCTAACCACTAAGCAAAAGCTAACCACCAAGTGAAAACTAACCCCCAAGCATAAAGTAACAACAAAGCGAATGCTAACCACCAAGCACAAACTACCCTATAGCAGATCACCTATAACAGAGCTATCAAGTTAGTTTTTCATCAAAACATTATCATCTTTGGGGAACCCCATCAGAGTTTTGATTTTGAGACAGTCAGGGGATCCTGAAGGTTAATTAGGGGGTCGATAGATGTTCTCTGGCCCACAGTTTTACTGAGATTTTTCAATATGGCCATTTCAGTGGTTGATTTTCACACTCCTGTTCTAAATGGTCAATCAAGCATTCCCTCCACCAGCTCAGCTCAGTTTGCCCAGTGAATAGAGCCTGTGGGTCGTCTTGGATTCTACAAGATGCATCACTCTTTAGTTCTCTTCAGTACTTCATCACCACAGTGCTAGAGGTCCCACCAATTAGATGCTGATCATCCCTTTAAGATTACACCACGTTCCATAATGTGGTTATAGTGACTACTGAATATAATTTTGACAATAAGAGGTGCAACTAACTTAATGAACCAATTTTTCATTATTTGACCATTGGAAGGGGCTACAGATAGAATCCAACACAGCTTCCTGTCCCTTTTGAAAGGCTTTTGAAAAGGTCATTAAACTCATATATTTGGAGTTATATAGCTCAGGTAAAGGTGTATGCTCACTCAGTACATCGATGTGCCGGCCTTTGACACTGTTCAAGCACTGTTTGACGGACTCGTCACTGCAGACATCCAGTGGTAGTAAAGACAGAGTTTTATCATAGGCATCACCAGCTGCCTCCACCAGCTTATCCTTCTTCTTCAGGTCCCTCATTGTTGCTATCACTGTAAACAGAAAGAAAGAAAGATGCAGAGTAAGAGAGACATAGATGGTGTCTAACAGCACCACTCATGGGTGTGTCTGATGGACACTACCTCTGAAGGACTTGTCTGAGGGACAGCACCCCTCATGGATCTGCCTAATGGACAATACATCAAAAGGACCTGTCTGAGGGACAGCACAACTCATGGGTCTGCCTAATGGACAATATACCAAAAGGACCTGTCTGAGAGACAGCACCACTCATGGGTCTTTCTGATGAGCACTAACTCTGAAGGACCTGTCTGAGAGACAGCACCACTCATGGCTTTGCCCGATGGACACTACTTCTGAAGGATCTGTCTGAGGGACAGCACCACTCACGGGTCTGCCTAATGGACAATACATCAAAAGGACCTGTCTGAGGGACAACACCACTCATGGGTCTGTCTGACAGACACTTCCATTAATGGACTGCTATCATGAACATCATAATTGATGGACTTGTGTCATGGACACCATCATTGATGGACCTGTTGGATGGCACTACCACTATTGAAATTGCATGATGAACACTAAACCTGATTGATCTGTCTGATAGACACCAACATCTTTCTGATGGACAGTACAAATAATGTATCTGTCTAAAATACACTTATTTGGATGGATACAACAAATAATGGACATGTATAATTGACACAACCTGTCTGATGTATACTAAAATTCATGGACCTGTTGAATGGATGGTACCACTGTGGAACTCATATGACGGAAAATACCACTGAAGGACCTCCTCAAAATCTTTGAGAAAAAGATCCAATTCCTACAGGTTTAATCAAAGGCATTTTGGCAGAAATAATAGACCTATCTCGAATTAATCAATCAATCAATCAATCAATCAATCAATCAAATCAATCAACCTTTATGTAAACTCGGAATGATAAACTTCAACTTAGCAAGATTGACGACTGTATAAAAGACATAAAAGACTGGATGTCAAGTATCTTTCTCCTACTTAACTCGGAAAAAACAGAGGTTCTTCTTCTTGGTCCAAAAGCTGCTAGAAAGAAACGAATTTAACTCTTAAACTTAATAGTTTCTCAGTTCCATCAGGTAAATCTGCAAAAAACCTTGGTATCACAATAGAATCTCTGCTCTGCACTCTAAGCTGTGATTGGTCATTCTTTATCCATACTGGCTGGCTTCCCCAGCATTGATTGTCTGCTATCCCACTTACCATAGCCATGCTGATGCTAGCTTCAATATTTGCTTTAACAATTGTTCTTCCAGAAATACTCTTTTCTAGTTTAATAATTTGATCTTGCTCACATTAACTGAGCTTCTCTTCTGTCTTCAGTTTGAAAAATGAATTTAAATTCACTCTTTCCACCAGTTTCTGTGGACATTGTAATGGTGAAAGGGGGGGGCGGGCAGTGGTAGAAGAGATAGCAAGGATTCCTGGCTTCTTTGGAGGCACACAGACAGGAATACACTCCATGCGGTGTAGAAGACGTATTTAATGATAGGTCACCCAATTATCTCACCATCACTGTCCAGATAACTCAGAAGATAGTTACAGCATACCGGAGGCTGGGCTACAGCAGCTCACCATCTTGCACAGAGGGGCTACAACTCCCCCGCGCATGCGCAGTAGTACAATACATGTAGGCAATCGTTACAACGTGGACGAGTTTTAAGATTTACAAATATGCTATGACATATTATAAAGTTTTTTTTGAGGTGTACTGGACATAGTTACAGTTGCTAGACTATGAAGGACCAACTGGAACCAGGAAGGAACCAGTCTGCTACAGTGTCACCCTGAGGCAGAACAGTGCTGCAGCTCTAGTTTAGATTACCAAGTCAAACACCAAAGACTGATTGTGGGTGAAGCAGATAAACAATGATCTTTACTAAATTTGTATTTGAGCATCTGTTTTACCTGAAAGCATAATGTCATAATAAATTTGTTCTCAGGGATCCCCAGAACTTTGATTTTGAGACATACAGGGGGTCCAAGAGGTCAACTAGGAGATCCTGGACACCCCCCGACCCCCACATCCACTGTCTGATAAACACTCACTGTTGGACACAGAAATAATAACGGACCTGTCTGAAAAACAAAACCGCTGAAGGACTCGTCTGATTGAAAATACCAAGAAGGACCTTTTTGATGAACTTGTCTGAATGACCAAGAAACCTGCAGACATGGACTCCCAGTGAAGAGTCCAACTGGTCAAAAAGAAATTCCTGAGATTTGATTCATTTGATGATCCATTTGATTAGAGCTGCTGCCAGGAATGTGGTTTAGAGGTCATCAGAGGTCAGATGTGATGGTAAGGTTAAACAGACTGTCAAAGGATGGTACAGCTTTAGAGGCAGAGCTGTAATTGTTTTTAGTGCAGCTCTGGTGTTATATATGTGATCCGTCATTGTTTGGGTCTGAAAATAGCTGAAGAGACTTAAGGGTAAGTAGGGATAAAGAGTCTTACATATGTAGTCTCTCTCTCTCTCTCTCTCTTTGTTTTGTTGTCTCTCTGTCTCTCTTTGTTTAACCCCTCAAATGACCAGGACTCAGCTGGTCTAAAGTTTTACCATACACTTCTATAACCTAAGAATAGGTCAGCAGTGCATTAGACCCTCACAGAGCAGGTACTATTTGGGTGGTGGGTCATTCTCAGAACTGCAGTTTTAAACACTGTGTCCACTCACTGTCCACTCTATTAGACACTCCTACCTTGTCGGTCCACCTTGTAGATGTAAAGTCAGAGACGACAGCTCATCTGCTGCTGCACAGTTTGTGCTGGTCATCCTCTAGTCCTTCATCAGTGGTCACAGGACGCTGCCCACAGGACGCCGCCTACAGGACGCCTGCCCACAGGACGCTGCCCACAGGACGCTGTTGGCTGGATATTTTTGGTTGGTGGACTATTCTTAGTCCAGCAGCGACACTGAGGTGTTTAAAAACTCCAGCAGCACTGCTGTGTCTGATCCACTCAGACCAGCACAACACACACTAACACACCACCACGTCAGTGTTACTGCAGTGCTGAGAATGACACACCACCCAAATAGTACCTGCTCTGTGAGGGTCCATGGGGGTCCTGACCACTGAAGAACAGGGTAACAGAGTATCAGAGAAACAGATGGACTACAGTCTGTAACTGTAGAACTACAGAGTGCAGCTATACGGTCAGTGGAGCTGATAAAGTGGACAGTGAGTGTAGAAACAAGGAGGTGGTCAGAATGTTACGCCTGATTGGTGTATAACACTCATAGCAAAATTCAGGAAGATCTGAAGGTCCTTATACAAAGTTAAAGAACAGAGTGAAAAGAAACTTCATCTCAAAATGAAAATAAAGTTTGGTAAATAGGAAGCCAGCTTTACCGTGGTGGAGAAGATGTGGAAGTGGTTGACAGATTTTGTCCACAACAGAGTTGGAGCTCAGCAGAACAACGAACTTGAAAGAATCTTCCTAAGTCATGAAGTGTTTCTACAAAGTGTGTCTTGTGTTGTTTAATTCATTGTTGATTATGTATTTAGTTATTTTCTGATCTTTTACTAAAGCGTTCTTGGGGTTTGAGGAAGCCGCTGTTTAAATTGAACTGGACTCAAATTATCTCTTGGGGGGTAATGTGGGGTGTTTCAGGCATCATTTCATAAAAAAACATATTAATTGCCAATAGTCATATTTTCATTTAATAAAATTGCAAAAATATCCAGAAATAAGTGAAATAATCTCATAATATTATCACAACAGTAATATATTACTGTTAATATTAGTAAAATATTGCATGCATGAACTTGATGTAAGATGATTTCATTTGCTAAGATATCACTTTTGCAATGTAGACAGTTGTGCCTTTAAGAAATTTGGACCCAAGGACAGCATTCCTGCTTTTTTGCCTAAACACTTCAAAAAGAGGGTTCTTCAAGGGTTCTTTAGTAAAATTTCCTCACAAATATCTCCTGGAAATGGCTCTGTAAGGAACCATGAACACCCTAGGAACCATTTGCATAATTAAATGGTTCATACAGCTCTATATAGAACCTTTATGAAAAGGGTTCTATATAGCACCAAAGGCTTCTTCTTTTGTTACAATGTCAAGCCTGTTACAATAGAAGAACCCTTTTCAAAAACATTCTTCAATCTTAAGAACCCTTTAATCATGCCAAGTGTTCTTTGAATGTTCATGGTTCTATATAGAACCATTTTCTTTAATAAGGAACCCTTGAAGGAGAGTGTAGAGCCCCAAAAACACTAAAAGCTCACTTGTCAGCAGGATCCAGAAATGATTTGATGGTACTTAAGAATAATAATAATAATAATAATTAATAATAATATTATAATATAATATTATAATAATATTAATAATAATAGCTAGAAAAGGAAAGTTCTTGAACAAACTTTGAAGAAGCCAGTTATGTTAAAACGTTAAAAGGTTCAAGACTGTTGATGGTTCTTAAAATGTTGCCAAGATTTTGCTAAGCAGAAGCTGCAGTATCCAATGTAGATGGCAATTTCTTGCTAGGTACTCCCATGAATGACGTTCTGCCTTGAATTCTGTGCCACATTAATTTTAGTTCTACCTTAAATGAAGTTTCACCTTAAATTCTGTGCCACTTTAAATTTAGTGCTATATTAATTGCAGTTCCACCTTAAATTCAGAGCCAAATTAATTTAGTTAGAATGAAATGAACTGTGTGTGTTGTGGCAGTTAATTTGAATGTCCCGAACATTCGGCCTATTCATTTCCTATAGGAAAAAATATCGTATTAGAACAATAATTTCATGAAAACTGTATGTCGGATCACTTAGAAAAGCATAAGCAACCTAATCGTGTATCGGCCGTACGATCCTGCAAAGTTTCATGGCTCTATCTTAAAAACTGTAGGAGGAGCAGCATTTAGTTTTTTGAGTATAGAATAATTATAAAAAAGAAGATTACGAAGAACAGTAAGTTGGCTTTTTCAAACCAACTTAACAAAAGTTTTCATTTTGTAATAGTTAGGGTAATAGTTCCTAAACCATTCACATTATGCAGCATGAAATATTAACCTGGCACACAGAATCTTAAATTTAGTTGACAAGTAAGATTATCTGCCAGTGGAATTAGATCATTCTGCTACATAAAAAGAGTAAAAATATCTACAAATTGATTGAATAATCCTATAATATTCTTAAAGCAGTCCCAATATGAGAATATATTGTGGGGTAGAACCAGAGGGACATAGAAAGTTACATTTAATACATTTTACAGGAAAGCAAACACATATTTCAGCTGTACTCTGTTTATTTACATCCATCATTAGCATTATTCCTGCATATTTGGCATTCAATAGAGCATTATTAGCATATTGGAATAGTATTCAATAGAGCATTATTGGCATATTGGAATAGTATTCAATAGAGCATTATTGGCATACTGGAATGGTATTCAATAGAGCATTATTGGCATATTGGAATAGTATTCAATAGAGCATTATTAGCATATTGGAATAGTATTCAATAGAGCATTATTTGCATTTTGGAATAGTATTCAATAGAGCATTATTAGCATATTGGAATAGTATTCAATAGAGCATTATTGGCATATTGGAATAGTATTCAATAGAGCATTATTAGCATATTGGAATAGTATTCAATAGAGCATTATTTGCATTTTGGAATAGTATTCAATAGAGCATTATTAGCATATTGGAATAGTATTCAATAGAGCATTATTAGCATATTGGAATAGTATTCAATAGAGCATTATTGGCATATTGGAATAGTATTCAATAGAGCATTATTAGCATATTGGAATAGTATTCAATAGAGCATTATTGGCATATTGGAATAGTATTCAATAGAGCATTATTAGTATATTGGAATAGTATTCAATAGAGCATTATTAGCATATTGGAATAGTATTCAATAGAGCATTATTGGCATATTGGAATAATATTCAATAGAGCATTATTGGCATATTGGAATGGTATTCAATAGAGCATTATTGGCATATTGGAATAGTATTCAATAGAGCATTATTAGCATACTGGAATGGTATTCAATAGAGCATTATTGGCATATTGGAATGGTATTCAATAGATTATTATTAGTATATTTTAATGGTATTCAATAGAGCTAATTGTGAGCTTTAATCTAATATGTTTCTATTTCTATTCCCATTTGTTTGGCTAGTTTGGTTCCAAGTTACTGATACGCTTAAAAAAATGTTTTTTTAGTAAAGAAAATTGTTCTATATAGAACCACGACCACTCAAAAAACCATTTGTATGCTTAAACGGTTCTCTGCATGGTGAAATGGTTCATCAGATTGATGGAGAATGGGTTCTCCAAAGCCTCAAAAAGGGTTCTTCTATTTTAACAAGCAGAACATGGACCCTTTTTGGTGCTATTTAGAACCCTTTTTAAACAGGCTCTATAGAAATCCATATACAGCACGTTCTCCGTCAATCTGAAGAACCAATTCACCATGAAAATACTTCTATGAGTGTTTATGGTTCTATTTACAACCACTGACTTTACTAAAGAACCATTGAAGAACCATCTTTAAGACCGTATGACCTGCTCACCACTAAAGAGTTGTGATCTTTTTTGGAGCCGTAATGACTGGACAGTAAATCTAAAGATTAAAAGCAGAGTGTGGATTTTAAGGGGTTAAATTACAGGGACCATCGTCCTCAGAACCTCACTGACCGTGATATCTCTGCTTCTCATCCTTGGCGAGGAGAACGGCAATCTTCAGGCCGATTCCAGTCGAGCAGCCGGTGATTAGGACCACTTTCTGCCCCGCCGCCGCCATCACATCTCCTCACAGAGAGAGAGAGAGAGAGAGAGAGAGAGAGAGAGAGAGAGAGAGAGACACAGAGTGACACAGAGAGAGAGAGAGAGAGAGAGAGACACACAGAGAGAGAGAGAGAGAGAGAGAGAGAGAGAGATAGAGAGGATTAAAAGTAACTCTCAAAGAGGATAAACAGACAGGCCCTGTGGTCACATGTATGAGCCGGGATTATTGGACACCCTTCTGGCCGAGTTTTACTACATTCACATTTCTAACTTATAATATAACGTTTACTTTATATATTGGACAATATTTTCTTTATAATATTTACTGTAAAGTGTTTAGGTTATATACTAAATAAAATCATTGATTGTGTAAAGTCAGTATTATCATTAAAAATTATTGCAGATAATTTAAGCCCTTTTCACTTTAAATATTTTGTATCTTTATTTATATGTTCAATAACTTTTGTCTTATATATTGAACACTTTTTACCTTCTATACTCCATTTTTTCACATTGTACATTCATAATGTAGATGATATAGTATAACATATTGTACAATATTCACAGTTTGTATTAAACCATCTATGGCATAACTTGTATAATAATGCATAACTGTTATTTGTATAACATAACTTTTCCTTTATATTGTATATTTAATTATATTTTCTTTATATATACTATATATATGCTTTTTAAATCATGTCTTCTTCACTTTATTCTGTATTATTATTATTAACATTGTATTTGTTTACTTCATATACGCTATTCAACATTTTATTTATAGATTCATTTACTTTTAGCTTAAATTCCACCATTTTTACTTAATATAATGATTACACTTTCATTTGTACATTCCAAAATATTGGAACATACTATCTGTATGTATAAATACATTAGACAGTTATTTCTACAGCATTTACTTTATATACAGTGCTTTATTTACTTTATATATTGAAATCATTTTTACCTACTCTCCATTTTGCATAACTGTACTGTATGTATTTCATTATTTTTTACTTTATATACTCCACCACACACTCTATAACATATAGGTCGTATAATAAATTGTATGTATTGTATTTGCTTTATATATTCAATTCTTTTTACATTCTACACTCAATTTACTGTTTATGTTTCATATTTCATGTATTATGTTCATTCATTTGTGCTTATATATTTATTGAAATGACTGATTCAGTCTAACTAAACTATGCGTGTGTGTGTGTGTAATCCATCAGTATGAATTATTATATAATCTGAAAAAGAGGATCTGAGCTGAAATAGAAAGCTCTGGCGCCCTCCAGTGGAGATTTAACACTGTTACAGTCCCTCACATACACACACATCCAGCACTCCTTACAGACCACAGACGCACCGGTCTATAGCTTACCTTTGATATGTAACCACTTCTGTATGCACATAACCTTCATAATGAAATGCACATAATAAACACTGAATCCAACTTCTAAAGTCTAGTTCGGCAAACAGGACTGACAAACACTTTCCAGACTGAGTGGAATAAAACCACAGCTCAGATGTTGGCGGTCGTATAGTGGACAGTATCTCCACCTGTCAAGCAGAAGACCGGGGTTCGATTCCCCGATGGGGAACTATTATGTATTGACCAAAAATTTTATTTAGCCTGCCTGCCTAATCCTTTGTTTGCCTGCCTGCTTGCCTCTCTCCGACCACCACTGAACACAGGTATGACTCTGAAAGGGAACTGTCATTACTGTGGCAGGGAGGGTCATTGGCAGTTCCGAGCGAAGCTTATTATAGCACTACTTTTTCCTCTTTCCAGAACCACGATCTTCCCGTTATTTCGCTTAACGTGTCGGGCGTGGACTTCAGTTTTCTCATAGATACTGGTGCCACTCTTTCTTCGCTCGGACCTAAGTATGAGGGCCCTTTGTCATCTAGAACCACTAGCTCTGTGGGTATAACTGGTCAGCCCTTTGTATCCCATTACACTCCCCCGCTATCAGTTCTTTGCGACGACCTCCGTTTTTCCCATGCGTTTGTTTTTATGCCGGACTGCCCGTTTAATCTCATGGGCCGTGACCTCATGAGCCGCCTTGGCATTACTCTGACTTTCAGCGGCTCTCGCATGACTGTTTCCACTGGCTCTCCCTCTAGAGATTGCTAACAAATCATATAAGTCTTTTTCACCTGCTTTCCTTTCTCTCTCTCCCTCTGACAGCTCAACCATCCCGGAACCTCTCAGCTCCATTCCTCGCACGGTCTGGGCCACCCATAAGGATGACGTGGGGTGTGTAGATTGTAAACCATATGAGGCCACTCTTAAACATTCTACACCGGTGTATGTGAAACAATACCCACTGCCTGAACACAAACTGCGTGGTATCGACTCCATTCTCACTACATTGCTGTCTCTGGGCATGGTAGTCCCGTGTCAAAGCGCCTACAATACCCCAATTAATCCGGTTCCTAAGCCGGACGCGTCTTGGCGTTTCACACAGGATTTGCGACGCTTAAATGATGCAGTGGTGCCGATAGCCCCTATTGTTTCTGACGTGACATCAATTTTGTCATCGGTTCCTTGCCATCATGCATTTTTCACCGTGATTGACGTCAGTTCCGCTTTTTTCAGTATTCCGGTTGAGCCTGACACACAGCCCATTTTTGCGTTCACGCACCGTCAGCGCCAATATACGTGGACTCGTTTGCCGCAAGGTTTTTGCGACTCGCCTGCCGCTTTTGCTGCGTCGCTTAGGGACCTCCTTTCAGACCTCTCCCTCCCCGGGGGCGCTGTGCTCCTGCAGTACGCGGATGACCTCCTGATTTCGGCCCCAGACGAATGCATCTGTGTTGATGCCTCCAAGCTGGTTCTCACACGGCTGGCTGACTTAGGCTTCAAGGTTTCACTGAAAAAGTTGCAGTTCTGCCTCCCGCGTGTGCAGTACCTAGGCCATGAACTCTCTCAAGGTCAACGCCTGCTCTCTGCTGACCGGGTCTCTTGCATCACAGGCCTTCCTAAACCTGCCACCAAACAGGCCATGATGTCCTTCCTGGGTCTCCTTCTCCCATGAACAGCCCATGTCTTCCTCCCTGACTTGGACTGATGCCATGAACACTGCCTATGTGGCACTGCTTACTGCCCTTCGTTCTGCACCTGCCTTGGGCCTTCCTAACTACAACCTGCCATTCCATCTCTGGGTGTCGGAGTCTGGGGGTGCCGCGGCTGCTGTGCTTGCCCAGTCCCATGGGGGGGGATGCGCCCTTGCGCATACTACTCGAAAACACTTGACATTGCGGCTAGAGTTCTCCCGTCTTGTCTCAGAGCGGTCGCAGCTTGTGCCCTCATGATACAAGATGCGGAGAAAATCGTTTTAGGTCATGCCCTCACCTTGCATACTTCACATCAGGTGTGTCAGCTTCTTAACAATTGTTCCACACAGCATTTATCGGCCCAGCGCCATGCAGGTTATGAGAACATTCTTCTCGCCACAGAAAATCTTTCTATCCGTCCTCACTCTGCCCTTGATTCTGTGTCCTCTGCTCTCATGTGCCTGCTTTCCTTGTCTGACTCACACACTTCTTCCTGTTTTGACTTGCATGACTGCACTTCTCGCCTGGCCGCTGAAACTTCTATTCGCCCGGACGTCCTGTCCACCCCCCTTTCTAGTGGTCTTTCCTTCTATGTGGATGGCTCTTGCTCTAAGCCTTCTGACGGCACTTTCCTTTGTGGTTACGCTGTCTGCTCCCCTCCCTCTACTGTTGTGGAGTCCTTCTCTCTGCCTTTCTCCTCTGCTCAGGCGGCCGAGTTGTATGCTATCACGCGCGCCTGTATTCTCTCTCAGGATCAGTTACTATTTACACTGATAGTCGTTACGCTTTCGGTGTCGTGCACGATTTTGGAGGTATATGGTCTCAACGTGGTTTTGTTACGTCTGATAATAAGCCCATATCTCATGCCTCGCTTATCGAGGACCTCATTCGCACTAGTTTCCTGCCTTCTCGTCTTGCTGTGGTCAAGGTCCGTGCTCATCAGCGTGGCTCCGACCATGACTCGGTCGGGACTAACGCTGCTGACTCTGCCGCCAGGCGTGGCGCGCTCCATGGGCCCCCTTGCCCGTTTCTTGACTCCTCCTCTTTCTCCTGTGCTGCTCTTACTGTTGATTGCCTCCCTGGCCTAGATCTGGTTGATATCCAGTCTTCTGCCTCGCCTTCGGATGTGCAGCATTGGCTCTCGTGTGGTTATGACTCTGCTGTTGTGCCATTCCGTGATGGTAAGGGCTGTCTGTGTCTCCCCACCCATTGTGTTCCTTTTCTCGTTCCCGATTTTCATGGTATTTCTCATCGGGAGCGAAGAGGGGTGAAGCATGACATGTCAGAATTGTTTTGCATTCATAATTTGAATTCGGCTATAGACCGCATTCTAGACCGATGCCTAGTTTGTGCACAGAACAATCCAAAGCCTAAAGGCCCTCACCAGGTTCTTCCCAAACCTGAGATGTCGTTCCAGGAATGGCAAATAGATTTCACACTGTAGGGCCCCACAAGTATCTACTGGTAATGATTGATAAATTCTCCAGATGGACTGAGGCCTTCCCGTGTAATAAGGAGAACGCCAACACGGTAGTGACAAAACTATGTCAGGAAATCATACCACGATATGGCGTCCCTCTAGGTATTGACTCTGATAAAGGTACACCTTTCACTTCAAAGGTCACACAAGCGCTTGCTAAACAGCTAAGCATAGACTGGGCTTTTCACATTCCCTATCACCCCCAATCCTCCGGAATGGTAGAAAGGGTGAACCGCACTATAAAGGGGCGGCTAAGAAAAGCCATGCAGACTCAAAACACAACCAACTGGGTGAAAGTCCTACCTGCGCATGACGCGAACAGACACCTTAGGTGGATTATCGCCAAACGAGATTGTCATGGGACGACCATTTCCTGTTCCATGGCGACAAGTAACGGCTCTGGGGGGACTGGCGGACCTTGAATTACGTCGTAGTGAGTACACAGCGCGCCTGTTGTCAGTCTTGAATGAGTACTGGGAGAGGGTCAATCAAAACATCACTGACCCTCCCAAGACCCCCACGCATCCGTATAAGCCCGGGGACCAAATCATGGTTAAAAAGTTTGAACGAAAGGGTTTTTCTGACCCTCCTTTTTCAGAGCCCACAACTGTACTCGCTGTTACGCGTACTGGTGTCTTAACTGACCTTTTCCCACAGTGGATCCACGCCTCCCGTTGTGTTAAAGCTCCTGAATTATAACCCACTCTGCCTATTATTAATCTCTCTTTTGTTTTGCAGAAGCATGATGCTGCTGATAATGCTCTTTCTCTGCTCGGAAGGTATCTCACCATGAAAGCTCCTATTGTATGTGTATGTGTGCTGTTGCTACTGTTGTGTATGGGACCATGTCTTTTCAGGTGCCTCATGGATCGAGTGTACGCTCTGGCCTCCTCACTCATCCCCCACCGGTCCGACTACGTCTTTATGGCACAGACCGTGCGACAGCCCGTCTACGCGTCATTGGAACCATCTTATGATGATGCTGTTTCTGTTTCTGTGTAGGAGCCTTTTTCTCTGTTCTCTCTGATGTGCGTATTGCTTATAACCCGTCTTCAACGAGTTATAAAAGAGGGGAATGAAAGGGTTAACTTTCCTTTGGCCTGTCTCTTCCCCGGTGACTAACATGTATTAATAAAATCAGACTCTGCTGAGGGTGCAAGGGTGTCTGCCCTTTGTGCATACTTACAGGCTGTTAATAACTATTGTTCCTCTTTTATTCTGCAAACCACTTGCACTTTTGACTTACTGGATTTTGATGTTGAACTGAGCACATCCAGAGATGGAGAAAAACAACTCCATGTATGGACCAGCAGGTTACGACATATGTTAGAATGTGGTCGGGCCCTTCCTGGCTGCCTGCGTGCACGTGGGACGGGCTCTCTGTGTTTATAAAGAGGGGACTGCCCCTTCTTCTGTGTGCTTTGTGAATAAAACTCTCATCTCTCTATGAGAGTGTTGTTCATTATTGCATCGAGAGCTCTCTCTGTCTTGGGACTTAGTAGGATTGCCGAGCTGGTTTATCGCTTCATTCTCTGGTTTCTGAGGGAGAACACTGTTCAAGGAGACCCTTCCTAACAGACTCACAGCCAATGTAATGTATGGGAGCGATGATGAGGCGGACACAAGTGCTGAGAGAAGCGAGATTTATTAAGGGCAAAGCCATAATCAGGGTCAAAAAGGTCCAGGGTCAGAGAGCCAACACGGATAGATGGGACAGAAATAACAAAAATGTACACAGGAAAAACAAACAACAGAGGCCGAAAGAACGACGTTACACATTAACGCTAATATAATATAATATAATATAATATTAACGCACATAAACACTACAAAAACTAGTAAACAACAAGGGAAAAAGACAGGACTTAAATACAGAGACACCGAAGGTTAATGAGACACAGGTTATAAACGCAGGTGGATACAATCAAGGGCAGGGTCTGGAAGCAAGGAAGAACAAAGTTCGACCATATCAGCCCAGTTTTATCAGCCCTGCACTGGTTACCAGTTAAATTTCGCATTGATTATAAAATCCTATTACTGACCTATAAAGCTCTAAACGGACTCGCCCCTCAGTACCTGAGTGACCTTCTCTCCCACTATGAACCATCACGCCTACTTAGATCACAAGGTGCTGCTCACTACTGGTACCTAGAACTAATAAAGCTCCATCAGGGGGGAGAGCGTTCTCATACAGAGCCCCCCAGCTCTGGAATAATCTTCCTGTTAATGTTCGGGACTCAGACTCAGCCTCAGTCTTTAAGTCTAGGCTAAAAACTCACTTGTACAGTGGAGCCTTTGGTGATTAGTCTCCCTGTCAGATCTGGACCTGCTGGAGTGTCAGCCATTCTTTACAGAACTGACTCTGTGGTCAGCCACTCTTTACAGAACTGACTCTGTGGTCAGTCACTCTTTACAGAACTGACTCTGTGGTCAGCCACTCTTTACAGAACTGACTCTGTGGTCAGTCACTCTCTACAGAACTGACTCTGTGGTCAGCCACTCTCTACAGAACTGACTCTGTGGTCAGCCACTCTTTACAGAACTGACTCTGTGGTCAGCCACTCTTTACAGAACTGACTCTGTGGTCAGTCACTCTTTATAGAACTGACTCTGTGGTCAGCCACTCTTTACAGAACTGACTCTGTGGTCAGCCACTCTTTATAGAACTGACTCTGTGGTCAGCCACTCTTTACAGAACTGACTCTGTGGTCAGTCACTCTTTACAGAACTGATTCTGTGGTCAGCCACTCTTTACAGAACTGACTCTGTGGTCAGTCACTCTCTACAGAACTGACTCTGTGGTCAGCCACTCTCTACAGAACTGACTCTGTGGTCAGCCACTCTTTACAGAACTGACTCTGTGGTCAGCCACTCTTTACAAACTGACTCTGTGGTCAGTCACTCTTTATAGAACTGACTCTGTGGTCAGCCACTCTTTACAGAACTGACTCTGTGGTCAGTCACTCTTTACAGAACTGACTCTGTGGTCAGCCACTCTTTATAGAACTGACTCTGTGGTCAGCCACTCTTTACAGAACTGACTCTGTGGTCAGTCACGCTTTACAGAACTGACTCTGTGGTCAGTCACTCTTTATAGAACTGATTCTGTGGTCAGCCACTCTTTACAGAACTGACTCTGTGGTCAGTCACTCTTTACAGAACTGACTCTGTGGTCAGCCACTCTCTACAGAACTGACTCTGTGGTCAGTCACTCTCTACAGAACTGACTCTGTGGTCAGTCACTCTTTACAGAACTGACTCTGTGGTCAGCCACTCTTTACAGAACTGACTGTGTGGTCAGTCACTCTTTACAGAACTGACTCTATGGTCAGCCACTCTCTACAGAACTGACTCTGTGGTCAGTCACTCTTTACAGAACTGACTCTGTGGTCAGCCACTCTTTACAGAACTGACTGTGTGGTCGGTCACTCTTTACAGAACTGACTCTATGGTCAGCCACTCTCTACAGAACTGACTCTGTGGTCAGTCACTCTTTACAGAACTGACTCTGTGGTCAGCCACTCTTTACAGAACTGACTGTGTGGTCAGTCACTCTTTACAGAACTGACTCTATGGTCAGCCACTCTCTACAGAACTGACTCTGTGTTCAGTCACTCTTTACAGAACTGACTCTGTGGTCTGCCGCTCTCAACAGAACTGACTCTGTAGTCAGTCACTCTCTACAGAACTGACTCTGTGGTCAGTCACTCTTTACAGAACTGACTCTGTGGTCAGCCACTCTTTACAGAACTGACTCTGTGGTCAGTCACTCTTTACAGAACTGACTCTGTGGTCAGCCACTCTTTACAGAACTGACTCTGTGGTCAGTCACTCTTTACAGAACTGACTCTGTGGTCAGCCACTCTTTACAGAACTGACTCTGTGTTTTTGCTTTCCTTTCGCTGCCGAGTTGATCAGCTGCCCATCCTGTGTGTCTGATGCTGTTGCCTCTTCTGCCTTGATTGGTGCCGCTGCTCACCAGCCTTCTGGACCGGTTTGACCACCACTGAGCTTCTTGCTTTACAGCGCTGTGCAGTCCTCACCCTCAGATCTTCTCTTTTCCCACTTTACCATAAAACTTCATACTAATAATGTTTGCTATCCGGTGTCGACCATAGGAGGATTGGTTCCCCTTCTGAGTCCTGGTTCCTCTCAAGGTTTCTTCCTCTTTAGGGAGTTTTTCCTGGCGACGCTCATGGGGGCTTGGACCCGGATTTTCTTTTCTTTTCTCTTCTCTCTATAATACTGATTGTTCTGTAAAGCTGCTTTGCGACATCATCTGATGTAAAAAGCGCTATATAAATAAATTTTGCTTGCTTGCTTTCTACTGAGCAAGTCCCTTGAAGCAACCTTGAAAGTAATTCCCCACTCACTTTGCCTACATACTGATGGTCAAACAAGGTCTTCAATTCTTTAATAAACTGAGTCTATGAAAGGTGATGAGTATGAGTCCAGCTTGCTGTCGCCCACTCCAGAGCTTGGTCCATCAAGTGAGAAATGGTGAATGAAAATTTGGCTTGATCAGAACTGGTAGGGGAATTCTCAAAGTAAACAGAATATTGCAGCAAAAAAACACGGCACTTGTCTGGGTCACCAGCATTTTCATCAGGCTTGCTAAAGGGAAAGACCGCAGATGAGGTTTCTGCCTGAACTCGGGGGCTAGTAACATTCACCTCTGTTTCAGCTAGGCTCATGTTTTGAAGCTGAGTGGTTAACCCTTTAACACTAGCTACTAGTTGGACCAACTGGCTAAAGATTCCTTGTTGGCCAAAGGGAAGAAGTTACTTCAGACAATACCTGTCGGTGCCATTTCAGGAGTTGTCCTTGCTCTGCCAGAGCTTTCTGAAATGTCTCTGGGTCTGCCGTCTGCATTTGTGGCAAGGTATTCTGTAACGTGCCAAGCAGATTCAAACACTCACAGGTGGAAAACACAAAGGAGGCTTTACTGATAGAATCACAATCCATAGTCATCGTCATAAAACAAGCATGGGTCAGTTCCAGAAAGCACAAGAGAAACAAACACACAGACGTAACACCAGGTGAAATGTCCAAAGGGCAAAGGCAAAACGTAGTCAGGAAAACAGGCAAAAAGGTCAAAAATCTGAATCACACACCAGGGCGAAAAATCCAAAGGGCAGAGCAAAAAGGGGCAAAGTCCAGAAACGAAAGGCAAAGGTCAGGCATGAGAAGCCCACAATGAAAGAACGCTCAGTAGATCACACAGCGGATACAATACTTCACACAGTCCCTCTGCTAAAGCCGGGCTATACACTAAACTAGGTGTGTCATATGATCAAGAGCACAGGTGACACACATTAGAATTCAGGTGAACAAGAGCACTGAGCACGGGCCAGTTATCCTCTACAAAGGTGTGACAAAAGGCTGCTGTTTGCCACATCTGGATCCAAGATGGCGCCACGTACGGCTGCCCTGGCGTTCGGGTGCTCTTTGTTTTGTTTGTTTTTGTGCGTTATTCGTGTGTCTTCGTGCTCCTACAGCCGCGAGGAGCTACTAAACATCAGAACAACAACCCCTACAGACATTTCACCAGTTTTTCTAGTGCCTTCTTCATTATTAGTGCACTTTTTAAACAAAAAAGTGAGACGCCGCCGAAGAGGGAAGCGAGCTGGTGCACTCGTACGCCTTCGCACACGGGGGACGCGCACGCCCCTACCTGGGATTTTCCTCTCCAACGTCCGCTCACTCTCCAATAAAATGGACGAGATAGCGCTGCTGATGAGAAGAAACAGCGACTTTTCCTCCTCTAGTGTGTTGTGCTTCACCGAGACGTGGTTGAACACACAGACCCCGGACTGTGCGCTCCATCTTGAGGGATTCCAGCTCCATTATTAGCGCACTTTTTAAACAAAAAAGTGAGACGCCGCCGAAGAGGGAAGCGAGCTGGTGCACTCGTACGCCTTCGCACACGGGGGACGCGCACGCCCCTACCTGGGATTTTCCTCTCCAACGTCCGCTCACTCTCCAATAAAATGGATGAGATAGCGCTGCTGATGAGAAGAAACAGCGACTTTTCCTCCTCTAGTGTGTTGTGCTTCACCGAGACGTGGTTGAACACACAGACCCCGGACTGTGCGCTCCATCTTGAGGGATTCCAGCTCCTCCGCGCGGACAGACGACGGGAACTTGCCGGAGGTAAAACGAAAGGTGGAGGAGTCTGTTTCTACATCAACAACGCCTGGTGCTCCGATGTGACAGTGATTTCCCAACACTGCTCTCCTTCTCTGGAATGGTTTGGACACCACAGACTGGGACATGTTCAAGGCTTCTACAGACAGTTTAGATGAATACACAGATACCGTGACGTCATATATACATTTCTGTGAAGACAGCATCATCCCATCACGCTCCAGAATCACTTTCAATAATGATAAACCCTGGTTCACACCAAAACTCAGACAGCTTCGCCAGCAGAAAGAGGTTGCTTTCAGAGAGGGAGACAGAGTCAGATACAGAGGTGCAAAGTATGAATTTAGCAGGGAGGTGTTAAAGGCTAAATCCAAGTACAAAGCTCGTCTGAAGCAGCGGTTCTATGCTAACGACTCTGCCACTGTATGGAGGGGGCTGAAAGAGATCACCAACTATAGGCCCAGAGCACCTCATTGTTCAGAAGATTTCAAACTGGCTAACGACCTTAACGACTTCTATTCACGTTTTGAAGTCATGGACTCACACCCCCATCCTCCACCCCCCACACCACAATACACTCAACCACTTTGGATTGCCCATCTGCCCCCTCTGCCCTCTCAGTCCAGGAGGAGGATGTGAACAGGCTGTTTAAGAGGCTAAATCCACACAAGGCCTCAGGCCCTGACTCCGTGTCCTCTGCCACCTTGAGACACTGTGCTGATGAGCTGGCCCCAGTCTTCACGGGAATCTTCAACTCTTCCCTGGAGTCATGCCATGTCCCAGCCTGTTTCAAGTCCTCCATCATCGTCCCTGTCCCCAAGAAACCACGCGCCACAGGACTTAATGACTACAGGCCTGTGGCCCTGACGGCCCTGATAGTCATGAAGACCTTTGAACGTCTGGTTTTATCCCACCTCAAGTCCATCACCAACCCCCTTCTGGACCCCCTGCAGTTTGCCTACAGAGCCAACAGGTCTGTAGATGATGCCATAAACCTGGCCCTCCACTTCATCCTGCAGCATCTGGACTCCCCAAGAACCTACGCTAGGATCCTGTTTGTGGACTTCAGCTCTGCATTCAATACTATCCTTCCCACTCTGCTCCAGGACAAGCTCTCTCTGCTCCATGTGCCCGACTCCACTTGCAGGTGGATCACAGACTTCCTCACAGACCGCAGTCAGCGAGTAAGGCTGGGGAAGATTGTCTCGGACACGCGGACTTTAAGCACAGGATCTCCTCAGGGCTGTGTACTTTCCCCCCTGCTCTTCTCCCTGTACACCAACTGCTGCACCTCCATCCATGACTCTGTCAAACTGATTAAGTTTGCGGACGACACCACCCTCATTGGACTCATCTCAGACGATGATGAGTCTGCCTACAGGAAGGAGGTGGACCGGCTGGTGACCTGGTGCAGCAACAGCAACTTGGTGCTCAATGCCCAGAAGACAGTGGAGATGACTGTGGACTTCAGGAAAGCCACAAGCCCCCTGCCCCCCCTTATCCTTACCGACACCCCCATCACCACTGTGGACTGTTACCGGTTCCTTGGCACCACCATCACCCAGGACCTCAAGTGGGAGCTGAACATCAGCTCCCTCATCAAGAAGGCTCAGCAGAGGATGTACTTTCTGCGGCAGCTGAGGAAAGCCAAACTGCCGGCCCAGCTGATGGTACAGTTCTACATGGCCTTCATCGAGTCCATCCTCAGCTCCTCCATCACAGTGTGGTATACTGGGGCCACTGCCAAGGACAGACAAAGGCTGCAGCGCATTGTGCGCTCCGCTGAGAAGGTGATAGGCTGCAGCCTCCCATCTCTCCAAGACCTGTACATCTCCAGGACTGTGGGGAGAGCGGATCGTATTATAGCAGACCCTTCTCACCCCGCACACAGACTATTTGATCCACTCCCCTCGGGCAGGAGGCTTCGGACCATTCGGACCAGAACCTCCCGCCACAGGAACAGTTTCTTCCCCTCTGCCATTGGACTCAAGAACAATATATAATCACGTCACTTACCTCTTTATAACCCTGCTTTGGTCACTTTACTTGAATTGCACTACTCCACCTGCACTTTTGTATATAGTACTGTTGTACATGCCTTTTGTATTTTTATTTTTATTCATTCTATCTATATATTTGCATAGAGTATTTATTTATGTGGACTTAATTTTGCTTTGCCTAGTACTACTTGTTTTTATGTTGCACCTTCATGCCGAAGCAAATTCCTAGTCTGTGAATCCTGTTAATTGACAATGGCAATAAAACTTCTTCTGATTCTTCTTCTTCTTCTTCTGATTCTTAAGTACAAAGGTGTGTCAGGTCGGGCTCAAGGAGCCTGAGGGCTTTGTGGAATTGGAGTTCCCTAAAGTTATGGCACTCATCCACCATTGCTCTCTGCTGGCGGCCAGCGATGCAGGCTGGCCACCTCGCCGCTGTTGCTCTCTGCTGGTGGCTGGTGGTGAAGGCTGGACCCTAACGAGACCAGAATCCAGGGGGAGGTATGTATATCTGAAGTGGTCAAAAACCTAAAGTATACAAAAGTTCACAAGAATTAAAGTACACTAGAATTACAATGCACAAGACCTGAAGTACATAGGAACTAAAGTACACAAGTAAAACATGGAAAAGTGGCCGAAAGATTCACCACACAGAGTCGTCAAACTGGGGGCTCATAAAGCCAGTATGATGAGACACAGGTGAACCACATGAGTTGACAGTACTGATGCTTTGGCACCACCTGATGTCCAGATGCGATAAGTTAAAAATGCCTACACTTTCAAAAAGTGGTGGGGACAAAATTTACATTTACAAAAAAATGTGGGGACATGTCCACAGTGTCCCCAACATAGATTATGTCCATGCTTTGTGTTGTGTGTGTTGTATTTGATTAACCATCATGGTAAAATAAAGAAAATATCCATATATTTACACTTTGTCAGCTGCATGTGGCTACAGAGACCAGGTTACCCGCAATTCAGAAACTGAAGAGAGGCATTCATAGCAAATAAAAGAAAAAGCTTTAATTCCTTATTTACATATAAAAGATCAGATTTTATTATATTCCTTTTTAATGTGTTGTAGTGGAGAACTACAAACTTAACCCTGGAGAACCCACGGGGTCAAATTTGGTTCGTGGTTAATTGCTGCCATCCAAAATGAACAAACGTTTTAAAAAATAAAATATAACCTCAAAAGCCCAGAGTGCCACTTCCGACCCCTGCATAGTGACACCTATGTAGTGAATATTGAACTCAGCTGAGTTACAGTGTCAGTGACAAATGGGTGCCCACATGTTGTTTTGTTGAGCTGCAAACCCAGGAAACTAATTTGGCCTTTCAGCAAATCAGAGGTTGGTAAAAATTTTGTATTTTTGTTAATCTGTTTAGTAATAGCTTGTAGAATGTATAGAAGTATGATTTATATTCTTTTAGGAGAAATTAGTGACTATTAGCTAGTTCAAAAAACAATGGGTAAAAATGACCCTCTGGGTGTATTGGTCCTTTGTAGATAGAAAATTGTGACAGTCTTGAAATTGGCTAAAGCCTTGAAATAAATGTATTTTTATATGTTTTAGTAAGTTACCTTGCTAGTACAGGGGCAGAGACTAAGAAAGTGAATACCTCTTTATTTTTAGGGAGTATGGCCGCTCCCTTTTCAAGACAGGGAAAGCAAAAGTTCACTGTAAAACAAGTATTGGAGCAACTTGAAGCTGATGTTAGTGACTTTGGCCCTGAATTTGATAGCGATTCTGATGAGTTGTTTCAACCGCATGAAAGAGATGGTGGTGAATCTTCTTCCCAAGACAGTGACTTGTCCAATGACTCATCCAGTGATGAAGATGTGCTGTTTGCCAAGACCGCTAGCCCACAGATGGAGCCAAATCCAGCCACCAAGACTTACAAGTTGCGGAAGAAAGGCTTTGAGTTGCCTGACATAAACTTTCAAGGTGAACAGGTTAAGTCATACCATAAGAAATATGTTACGTTTTTCAATCTACAAATCATATCGATACACAACTCTATGAATTCTCTAGAGTGTTTACAGTGGGTGTTGAAGTCAAGTCTAAAACCAAGCTATGGAGAAATATGTAGAACTCTGCAACCCTGTCCTCCTAAAAAAAGCGTAGAAAAAATGTTCCATGTAAAATTGTTGATGCTTAAGCTTAAAAGCTTCTGTCTGTGAGAACATACATCAGTTAATAATAATAGTAATAACTCTACAATAGTCATGTGTAATTATAGATAGATAGATAGATAGATAGATAGATAGATAGATACATAGATACATAGATAGATAGACAGACAGACAATAGACAGACAATAGATATATAGATAGATAAAACACACACACACACACACTCACACACACACACACACACACACACATATATATGAAGAAGAGAGCATATTTAGCATGTTTGAGCCTCGTAGTATAAAACTGTCCTAGTTTAGTTGTAGATGTAGCCAGTAACATGAGTCTCTTGTGCTCCGTCTCTTTCTAGCTCTCTTTCCCTTTTTCTGCCCTCTCCAGCGGGAGGTGAGGACAGGCAAGCTGGGCACGCTTATACATACAACCCCAAGTCCAGTGAAGTTGGGACATTGTGTAAAACATTAATAAAAACAGAATACGATGATTTGCAAATCCTTTTCAACCCATATTCAATTGAACACACTACAAAGACGAGATATTAAATGATCAAACAGATAAACTTTATTGTTTTTTGCAAATATTCACTCATTTTGAATTTGATGCCTGCAACACGTTCCAGAGAAGTTGGGACAGGGGCGTGTTTCCCACTGTGTTACATCACCTTTCCTTTAACACTCACTAAGCGTTTGGGAACTGAGGACACTGATTGTTGAAGCTTTGTAGGTGGAATTCTTTCCCATTCTTGCTTGATCCCAGTGCTATCATCACTTCACTGGCTGCCTATTAAATTCCGTATTGATTATAAAATCCTTTTATTGACTTATAAAGACTTGGGCTCGCTCCTGAGTACTCACAAGACCTTATTTCTCATTATGAGCCATCACGACCACTCAGATCACAGAGTGCTGGCTTATTAATAGTCCCCAGAATTCCTAAGGCTACAGCTGGGGGAAGAGCTTTTTCTTATAAAGCCCCCAAACTCTGGAATGATCTTCCAGAAACTGTTCGGGACTCAGACACAGTCTCAATCTTTAAGAATAGGCTGAAAACACACTTGTTCAGTTTAGCTTTTGGTAGCTAATGTTCCCCCTTAGATAAAGGCAGCAGATCCAGGGGTCCATGGACACAGGGAATTATAGTAAACTGAGACGCTGGTGCTGTCGTCCCACCACTCGCACGCAGTCAGTCAGGTTTGTGGACGGTGGAGCGGAGGGATGCCAAACTGTTTCAGAGTGCTGCCGTGTCTGTGTGTCCTTCTGGTTCTCTCCTGTTAGTTAAGCTGTCATAGTCAGATCTGTCGGAGTCGTTAGCCACATCTGGAAATGTTTACATTCCCTGTTTATGTACAAACGGATAGAATAAAACTAATTCCCTCTCCCTGCTTTCTTTCCGAGTATACAATCGCCCATATGTCCAGCCGGACACTGAAGGACGACTGACTGCTGAGCCCTCCTGCTACCCACTTCAGACCAGCTGCCCACGCCCCAGCTGCCACCACCTGCCTTGGACTAGATGCCCACCCTACACTGATGTTCTCATAGACTCCTAGTTATTCCTAATTGTAGCACTTACTACAATGTTAAAAGACAGTTGTTGTTGCTGGACGAGAACTAGGTTCGTAAAAGAGCAGTAATTGGTTAAAGAGTAATTGACCATAGAAAACAGAGAAAACACCACAGACCAAAAGTTTAGTTTAGAATTGCCGGCTTTATCAAAAATAAAAGAGAAAAGAAAAGTAGCAGAAATGTATTATTAAGAAATAGGATCCTTCAAGACATTACAGACACGACATATAACAGAGATAAATAATTGCATATGAATGCAAAGAGAGTCAAACAAGAATCAGAGTCTTAATCAGTTACCCTTTAAGTTAGGAAAACCGATTTTTGAATTCTTAACCTCTAGTTAATTTAACTTAGTTGGTTTTAGTAGTTTAATTAGTATCTCAGTTGAGCTCTTATTAGTGTTCTAGTATTAGTTTGCAGTTATTTGATATAACTACTTTTTTAAAATTATTTTTAATTATCCATCTTCAATGTTAATCAATTTAGGCCTATTTTTGTTATAACTAAATCAAAAGCATTTGGTATTACCCTCTATCAGTAGGGTATTACAACCAAAAAAACATAGGGCATCTCACTAAGCCCACATGAGAAAGTTAACACCAGTAAATGCAGTATCAATCAACCTTACAGTTAAACACATTCAAAGTATATACATAACATGAACCATAAAACGGTTAACTGTATCAACGTCCATTAAATCGAGTCCTTAGTGCTAAACAGTCCTTTAGAGCAAATGAAAGTGAGACACTCCCTCTCACTCAGCAGCGCGAGCACTCCACGCACTGCTCACATGATTCAGAGAGAAAGTAACGGTTCAAACTTGAACAGTCTTACCACGGTTGGTGATAGAATCTCAGCAGGGAAAGGAAGGGAAAGGCTGAAGCACCCGGCCTTCACTGCGATGTCCACTCTCCCCGAATGGAAGAAAAAGACGTTTCTTTCGACGCACAACACACAGTCCAGTCGTAGCTCATAGCTCTTGTGGCTCGCCATCTATTTTCCTTGATCACGCGCTGGATGCGTGCTCCTCAAAACTTTACTTTTCTTCCGCGATTCTCGAAAGTGATTCAAAACTAAAACTCTGAACAAAACCACAGTCTATTGACATAGACAGATGGGTAAACAAAACTCTTACAGAAACAAAATAAATCGTCAAATACACTTAGATTTCTTTCCTCTTACTGGAGCTACTCTCAAACGCGACTTCAACTGTTCTTGCTTCCTCGATTCTACACGAGAATCCTCCGGGAGAGAACGACTATCAATGCGGTGATTTGCTGATAGATATGACCTTTCAACTTCAACCAATGATAAAATAAATTACCAAAACCATGAAATAAAGTTTTTAATTCTATTTATCTATTTTAGACGTTTTTAATAACACTATTTGTAGCATTTGTCCTGGCAAGTTGGTAACTCTCCTGAAGGTGGTCTTTCAGGGCTCGTACATACTGGGAGTGAGACTTCTGTTCCCTGTGGTTCAATGGAACATTGAAAGGAAGATCAATGGGTAACCGGGGCTGTCGCCCAAACATAAGCTCGTAGGGCGTGTACCCGGTCGTGTCATGTTTAGTGCAATTATAAGCGTGCACTAGGGGCTTTACAAAGTCTCGCCAGTGGGTCTTGTCTTCAGCTCTGAGTGTTCCAACCATGCTTAAGAGTGTACGATTAAATCTCTCGACAGTGTTACCCCTGGCATGGTAGGGTGTTGTTCTAACTTTGTGTATTTCAGCAAGCTCACAGAGTTCTCGGATTGTCTTTGATTCGAAGTCTGGGCCCTGATCGCTGTGCAGCTTTTCAGGAAACCCATAGTGGACTATAAAGCTTTCCCAAAGGCACTTGGCCACTGTTCGAGCTTTCTGATTTGGAGTGGGGATTGCCACCGCATATTTCGTAAAGTAATCCGTTATCACAAGTACATCCTTGGTGTTACTCTGATCTGGTTCGATGGAAAGAAAGTCCATGCAGACTAATTCCAGAGGTCTGGTAACTTGTGTTATGTTGCTCCCTTATAGTGTAACTAAGTAAACATTATTACTCGACACACAGAGCACGAAGGACAACTTCTTGCTGGATCACTCACTGGTTTATTCAACTGTGTGTTGGGCTATAGTTACATTTAGAATCCCTATACCCTAGTGGCGGTCCGCCCCCCTGGTGGTAAGTATTGGTAGGACATCTCTCAGGTTCATACATAACATATCTCCTCCCCACTAAGATTCGCTGTCCATAACAAAAACATTCTTCTGAAACTTACAGTATATTTCCTTTAAACTACCTGAGATTATTTCTTTCTTTACTTCTCAATAACATTAACAAGAAATAGATGAGTATATTACGGCTTATAATCACTACAGAGTCCCAAAACTCAACCATTAAACAACATTCTGCAAAGGCAAACATTCTGGAACATTCTTTCAACTTTTTTTTTTTTTTTTTTTACAATTCACTGATCTCCGTAACGTACTGGCGGACGTGTGATCCTCACAGGATATCGCCGTACAGTCCCTGTTGTCTCAGAACGACCTGTGTGTGTCATTTCTGTGGACTGTGGTGTCTTGAGTGGTGTATGTGTTGCGTGTGGAATGGTATCAGTATCCTCCTTCTGTTGAGGTGTACTTGGGTCAGGTGTGGTACCAGGTGTGGTTGTCTGTGGTAGTGACAGTGGACAACTCACAGTCTCTGGTGGGTCTGACTCAGGCCGAGTCAGCAACTGGTCCACATGACGCTTCCAGACCCCTTGTGTTCCCACATTTACCCTGTAGGACACTGGTCCGGTCTTCTAGATCACCACAGCTGGCATCCACTTATCCTCCCCCTTCCTATAATCACGCACGAGCACTGGCTCGCCAACTGCAAACGGTCTCTGTTTGGAATGCAGCCAGCGTCGCTGCTGTTGATCCTCCTGCGACTGGTGCACTGCTCTAGCCACACTAGGTTTCAGGAAATCCAGTCGAGAACGCAGCTTGCGTCCAATGAATAGCATTGCAGGGCTTTCTCTGGTTGTTGCATGAGGGGTGTTGCGGTAGGTCAGGAGGAACGTATCTAGACGCTGTTGCAGTGATGTAGTTCCTCTGGAAGATTTCAGAGCATGCTTGAAGGTTTGCACAAAGCGCTCTGCCAAGCCATTGGAGGCAGGATGGTACGGTGCTGAGCGAATGTGTTTGACTCCATTGGCTTTCAGAAACGTGCTGAATTCTTCAGAGCAGAACTGAGGGCCGTTGTCGCTTACAAGGCTGTGTGGAATGCCATAGCAACTAAAAAGTCCCCTAAGCACTTGAATGGTTTTGCTGGATGTGGTGCTATCCATGATGTGTATCTCGGGCCATTTGGAAGGGGCGTCCACTACGACCAGGTACATGTGCCCTTCAAATGGACCGGCAAAGTCCACATGTATCCGTTCCCAGGGACTGGATGGCCACATCCAAGGATGTAAGGGTGCTAGGCCAGGGTCTTTCTGTACTCGTTGACATGAGTGGCATGACTTTGCTTGGTGTTCGATCTGGGAGTCGATGCCGGGCCACCAAACGTAGCTACGAGCTAAGCTCTTCATCCTCACTACACCTGGGTGTGCTGAGTGTAGCTCTGTCAGCACCCGGGGGCGCAGTTTGGGTGGCACAATCACTCTCAAACCCCACATGAGGCATCCGTGCTGCACAGTGAGCTCATGGCGGCGCTGGAGGTAGTGTGACAGCTCGTCTCCTGCGTCCTTTGCAGTGGGAAAACGTCCAGTGGTGACCATTTCCATGACACAGGACAGGTTGGAGTCAGACATGGTATGACGCTTGATCTCAGCGTTGCTGACTGGTAAAGTGTCCAACTGTGACGTGTAGAACACCTCCACTGCACCTTGTTTCTCACTGGGGGCATGAGGGAGCGGTAACCTCGACAGTCCATCAGCGTTGGCATGTAGGGCCCCTTTCCTGTACTCGATGGTGTAATTGTGAGCGGAGAGCAGGAGCGCCCAGCGTTGCATGCGAGCTGCAGCCATGGATGGTGTGCTTTTCACTGGACTGAGGATGGTTGTGAGCGGGCGATGGTCGTTGAGCAGAGTGAATGTATTGCCGTAAAGATACTGGTGGAACTTTCGTACTCCGAAGACTATTGCTAATGCCTCCCTCTCGATCTGAGCGTAGTTTTGTTCTGCTTTGCTGAGCATTCTGGATGCATAGGCAATGGGTTTTTCTTCACCATCTGGCATGCCATGAGAGAGAACAGCTCCGACCCCATAGGGTGAAGCGTCGCAAGCAAGGCGGAGAGGCAGCTCAGGGTTGAAGTGTGTGAGCACCTCTTGTGCCACCAGGAGTGCTTTGGCTTTCTGGAACGCTGATGCACATGCTGACGTCCACTGCCATTTTCTCTCCTTGTTCAGCAGTTCGTTCAACGGCTTAAGCACAGTGTCCAGGTCAGGGATGAAGCGTCCATAGTAGTTAAGCATTCCTAGGAAAGATCGCAGTTGACTCACATCGCCTGGTGCCGGTGCGTCTATGACGGCGCGTACCTTCTCCGGTGACTTGTGGAGCCCAGCAGCGTCGATGATGTGGCCCAGGTATTCCACGGACTCCTGGAAGAAGAGACATTTCTCTTGCTTGAGGTGCAAGCCATATTCCTCTAGCCTGCTGAGTACTGCATCCAGGGTTTTCAGGTGTGTCTGCTTGTCAGGACCACTCACAAGTATGTTGTCCAGGTAGCAGTGAGTGTGTGGCAGCCCGAGGAGTACCTGGTCCATGGCCTTCTGGAACAAGGCGGGCGATGACACTACCCCAAACGGCAAACGATTAAAACAGAAGAGTCCTTTCTGTGTTGAGATGGTCAGCAACTTCTTGGAGCTCTCTTCTAGTTCCATCTGCAGATATGCATTGGAAAGATCCAGCTTACTGAAGTGTTGACCTCCAGCGAGGGAAGCAAACAAGTCCTCAATACGTGGAATTGGGTACTTGTCGATGCAGAGAGCTGGGTTGAGGGTGACTTTGAAGTCCCCGCAGAGTCTCACGGTGCCGTCCTTCTTGTTCACTGGCGTCGCCCAGTCACTATGCGCCACAGGTGAGATGACACCAAGCTCTGTGAGGCGTTTCAGCTCTGCTTCGACTCGCGGTCGGAGAGCATATGGCACGTTGCGTGGTGGGCAGAATTTGGGGACACTGTTTGGTCTGAGAGTGAGCCGGGCTTTCACTCCCTTCATGGTGCCTAACTGATCGGAGAAAACAGCAGAGTGTCTCTTTAACACAGTCTCTAAGCTGTTTGTCTGTGTGTGCTCAATTACATGTACAGTCTTTACGTCTCTCCAATTCAGTTGAATGGCTCTCAGCCACTCCCTGCCAAATAATGGTGGAGCATCCACCTTCACCACATACAGTGGCAAGACAGCCTGTTGCTTGCCCAATGCCACTTGCACCTTAATGACTCCTTCTGGTGCCAAAGCCTCTCCTGTGTATGTCTTTAGCATGATATCAGTAGGTTGCAGAGGAAGTTTGTGCAGCTTTCGCTGGTACAGTTCAAAAGGAATCAATGACACTGCTGCCCCTGTATCCAATTCCATCTCCATTTTCTTTCCATTGACTTTTGGCACTACTGATATGCGTGAATATTTCCCTTTCTGAGACACTGCATACAGTCCCAAGTCACTGTCACTATCTGATTTCGTCCCTTCACTTTCACTTTCATTCGCGTCGACGTGATGAATATTTTTCTTCCTATCTTTCACGCTGCGTTTGTGTGTATGGCTTTTCTGTTCAGGCTTTCCCTCTTTGTGTTTACGTTCTCTTTCGTGACTGCATTTTGATTTACTCCTGCACATTCGTTTCATGTGGCCCTTCCTCCCGCACTGGTGACACTCGCGATCTTTGTACCAGCAGTCATCATCACTATGATTCCCCTTCCCACAGCGGCGGCATGTTTCACCTTGCGAAAACACAGCGTTCACTTTCAGGGAATGACTTAACTGCTGTACGTCGCGTGCTGCTGTTTCTGCTGACACTGCGTGTTCCACTGCTTTCTTGAACGTGAGCTTGTCCTCAGTCAGAAGGCGTTTCTGCACAGCTTCGCACTTTAATCCGCAAACAAATCTGTCTGTCAGAGCGTCCTCTAGGTAACCTCCGAACTCGCAGTGTTCTGATAGCTTTTTGAGCACTGCTACATACTGCGCTACCGTTTCTCCTTCCCCCTGGTTACGCTTGTGGAACCTGAACCTTTCGGCTATAACAAGCGGTTTCGGCGTGAAGTGATCTCTAAGCACAGTCACAACCTGTTCGTAAGTCTTGGTGCCAGGTGCCACGGGAGCTACTAAACTACGAAGCAGTCCATACGTTTTAGGTCCCATAACACTAAAGAGTACTGAAACCTTCTTAGCCTCAGGAATGTCATTAGCCACCACATAATGCTCAAAACGTTCAATATACGTTGCCCATTGCTCACCAGACTCATCGAAAACATCCATATGCCCATATATTCCAGCCATCATGCGTCTTTCTGTGATTATTCGTACTGTAGATGAACTTGAAGCCCTTGGTGTCGTTGAATCTGTTGACGTAGCACTAGCTGTTCTCGAGGCGTCCGATAATGGTTGGCTCATAGTTGATTAGCACATTAGCTAGAATGCGGGCGTTCATTCCGGTCTAAAACTCACTCAAAGCTGACTAAACGTCCACTGCCAGTCGATGAGAACTATTCCGAAATACACAACTCGTCGCCAATTTATGTTATGTTGCTCCCTTATAGTGTAACTAAGTAAACATTATTACTCGACACACAGAGCACGAAGGACAACTTCTTGCTGGATCACTCACTGGTTTATTCAACTGTGTGTTGGGCTATAGTTACATTTAGAATCCCTATACCCTAGTGGCGGTCCGCCCCCCTGGTGGTAAGTATTGGTAGGACATCTCTCAGGTTCATACATAACAACTTGGATGTTCACCAAAGGTGCTGCCTTCTCCGGCAGGGCTTTACGACGAACACAGCGGCTGCAACTCTTGATCTTCTTCTCAACATCATTAGCCATTCTTGGCCAGAAGAATCTGGATCTGGTGAGGTCAAGGGTTCGGTCAAAACCTAAATGACCCATGTCATCGTGAAGGCTTGTCAAGACCATGTCTCTGTACTTCTCGGGCAAGACTATTTGGTAGTGAATTTCATCGCAGATCTGCCTTTTCCTGTAGAGAATGTCATCTCTCAGCTCCAGCTTGTTCACCTCTCGCAGGTAGATGGGAAGGTCGGGCAGCTCTCTCTTGACAGCTGGAGAGGGCGTCTCCCCAGTCTCCATCAGGTGGAGAATTTCACAGATGGCAGGATCTGCTTTCTGTCGTTGTCGCAAATCTTCCTCTGATACACTGGGAATGACAGGAAAACCACTGCAGCTCTCCAAGCTTTCAGGAATAGCTGTAGCCGTCATAGCAAGAGATGTGACAAGAGAGATGATGGGACTCCTCTCGCTGGTTCTCACAGGAGGGCAGACTAGATGCTTCTCACAAACTGCTCTAACAGTCTTGGTAGAGAGACGAGTGAACTCATCAGACTCAGGTAAGTGATGGTGAATGAACTGATGAATTCGCTCCTCTTCTTTCTGAGACACCAAGTCATTGACAGGTTCAGCATGTGGATGTCATGAGAGGCCATCGGCATCAAGGTTCCGTTTCCCTGCTTGGTACTGGAGCTGGAATCTGAAGTTGGAGAGGGCAGACAGCCAGCGATAACTCGTTGCATCCAACTTAGCTGTGGTGAGCAGGTAAGTTAAGGGGTTGCTGTCTGTAACAACTGTAAAAGAGATGCGGTACAGGTAATCCGCGAACTTCTCTGATACAGCCAACTTCAACGCGAGGAATTCCAGTTTATGAGCTGGGTAACAGGATTCGCTCTTCGACAGTCCACGGCTGGCATATGCGATGACTCGCATGACTCCCTCCTGCTCCTGGTAGAGTGCTGCCCCGAGCCCAGTTGTACTTGCATCTGTATGTAATACATACGGCAGCTTAGGGTTGGCAAATCCTAACACAGGGGCAGTAGTGAGTTTGTCAATGATTGTTTCGAACGCAGTCTGGCAGGTATCCGTCCATCTCTTTCCAAACGGCTCTCTCGGCTTGAAGTACTCACCACTGGTGTCTTTCTGCTTGTCAGTCTTTCTGAGTGGTGGGTACCCGGCAGTGAGGTCGTTAAGTGGCTTTACGATCTTTGAGTAGTTCTGGATAAAACGCCGGTAATATCCAGCAAATCCTAAGAATGACTGTAGCTCTTTCAGGTTCGTTGGGCTAGGCCAGGTCTTTAAGGCCTTAATCTTCTCAGGGTCGGTTTCGACACCATCCTCGGACACTACATGTCCTAAGTACCGAACTGATGTTTGGAAGAATTTGCATTTCTCCAAGGAGAGTTTCAACCCATACTCTTTCAAACGGCTCAGGATACGAAGAAGGCGCTTCTCATGCTCTTCAATAGTGTCCGAAAACACTATCATATCATCCAGGAACACCAGGACCTCCCTGAGGTTGATGTCTCCCATGCACCGCTCCATCAGCCTTTGAAAAGTACTGGGAGCATTAGTAACACCCTGAGGCATCATATTAAACTCCCAGAATCCCAATGGACAAACAAAGGCTGTTTTGGGTTTATCAGTTTCTTCTAACTCGATCTGATAATAACCGGACTTCAGGTCCAGTACGGAGAACCACTTAGAGCCTGTGAGTGCAGAAAAGGCTTCCTCCAGGTTAGGTAGCGTGTATGCATCCTTGATGGTTTGGAGGTTTAGCTTACGGTAATTGATGCAGAGCCTCACATCTCCGTTCTTCTTTCTGACCACTACGATGGGCGAGGAGAAAGGCGACTCTGACACACGGATTACTCCTGCTTCACTTAGCTCTTGAAGGTGTCTCCGGACTGCGTCAAGATCTTGCGGACGTATCGGTTGAGGTTGGTGCTTGAAGGGAGTTTCATCACTCAATTTGATCTGATGTTTGACTTTATCTGTTCGACCAAAGTCTGAATCATGTAGAGCGAACACTTCAGGCATTGCACACAGCTTCTTCTCTATCCTCTCTCTCCAATCAGATGGGAGTGGAGAGCCATCAAAGTTCAAGTTCAGCTTTACACTTTTCAGATACAATTTCTCATTCTACCCGGCAGCTCCATCTCCAACATTCTTTGCCCAATATATCCACTATTCCTCCTCAACACATGTCCAAACCATCTCAACCTGGCCTCTCTGGCTTTATCTCCAAACTGCTCCACCTTCACTGTCCCTCTGATCTGCTCATTTCTAATCTTGTCCATCCTCGTCACTCCCAACGAAAATCTCAGCATCTTCATCTCCGCCACCTCCAGCTCAGCCTCCTGTCTTTTAGACAGAGCCACAGTCTCCAAACCATACATCATAGCAGGATGCACTACTGTCTTGTAAACCTTCCCTTTCACTCTTGCTGCTATCCTTCTGTCACACATCAGCCCTGACATCCGTCTCCACCCACTCCATCCTGCCTGCACCCTCTTCTTCACCTCTTTTCTACACTGTCCATTGCTCTGAATGGTTGACCCAAGATATTTGAAGTCATCCACCTTTACGACCTCTACTCCTTGCATCTTCACCTTTCCACATGCCTCCCTCTCATTCACACACATGTATTCTGTCTTGTCTCTACTGACCTTCATTCCTCTCCTCTCCAGTGCAAACCTCCACCTCTCCAGATTCTCTTCCACCTGCTCTCTACTCTCACCACAGATTGCAATGTCATCTGCAAACATCATGGTCCATGGAGCCTCCTGCCTGACCTCATCTCTCAACCTGTCCATCACCATTGAAAACAAGAAGGGGCTCAAAGCTGATCCCTGATGTAACCCCACCTTCACCTTGAAACCATTTGTCACTCCAACTGCACACCTCACCACTGTCTCACTATCCTCATACATGTCCTGCACCACCCTAACATACCTTTCAGCTACACCTGACTTCCTCATACAGTACCACAGTTCCTGTCTTGGCACCCTATCATATGGCTTCTCTAGATCCACAAAGACACAATGCAGCTCCTTCTGACCTTCTCTGTAATTCTCTACCAACACTCTCAATGCAAAATTGCATCTGTGGTGCTCTTTCTGGTCATGAAACCAAACAGCTGCTCACTGATCTGGACCTCTCGCCTTAGCCTTGCTTCAACAACTCTTTCCCATACCTTCATGGTGTGGCTCATCAACTTTATACCTCTGTAGTTACTGCAGCTCTGAACATCACCCTTGTTCCTAAAAATGGGGACCAATATGCTGCTTCTCCACTCATCAGGCAACATCTCACTCTCCAGGATTCTGTTAAACAACCTGGTTAAAAATGTCCACTGCCTTCTCTCCTAAACATCTCCATACCTCCACAGGTATGTCATCTGGACCAACTGCCTTTCCATTCCTCATCCTTTTTAAAGCTGCCTTCACTTCCACCTTACTAATTCTCTGCACTTCCTGATCCACTATCTCTCCCCGTTGTCCTCCTCTCTCTCTCGTTTTCCTCATTCATTAGATCTTCAAAGTACTCCTTCCATCTACTCATCACTCTCTGTTCACTCACTAGTACATTTCCCTCTCTATCCTTTATCAGCCTAACCTGCTGTACATCCTTTCCAGCTCTATCTCTCTGTTTAGCCAAGCAATACAAGTCCTTTACTCCTTCTTTACTGTCCAGCCTCTCATACAGCTCATAATAGGCCTGAGCCTTTGCCTTTGCCACCATTCGTTTTGCTATGCGACTAGCCTCACAGTACTCCTGCCTACTTCCTTCATCTCTCTGGTTATCCCAAATTTTCTTAGCTGCCTTCTTCTTCTGAATACTCTCCTGGACTTCCTCATTCCACCACCAACTTTCCTTGTCTTCTTTCCTCTGACCAGACGAAACACCCAACACATTCTTGCCAGTTTCTCTCACCACCTTAGCTGTAGTTTCCCAGTCCTCAGGTAGCTCCTCACTGCCCCCAAGGGCCTGTTGCAATTTTTCCCTGAACTGCCTGCAACCATCCTCCTCCACCATCTAATCTTTGGCTCTGTCTTCACTCTCTTCCTCTTCTTTGTTTCTAACCTCATTCTACAGACAGCCACCCTATGCTGCCTTGCTACACTTTCCCCTGGCACCACTTTACAACCTCCAATCTCCTTTAGGTGGCATCTCCTGCTAAGGATATAATCCACCTGTGTGCACCTCCCTCCACTCTTGTATGTCACCCTGTGTTCTTCCCTCTTCTGAAAATACGTGTTCTCCACAGCCATTTCCATTCTCTTTGCAAAATCTACAACCATCTGACCTTCCGCATTTCTGTCTTTCACACCATACATACCCAGCACCTCTTCATCCCCTCTGTTCCCTTCACCAACATGTCCATTGAAGTCTGCACCAATCACTAATCTCTCCTCTCTAGGGACACCATCTACCACTTCATCCATCTTACTCCAAAATTCCTCTTTCTCCTCTAACTGACAACCAACCTGTGGTGCATATGAACTGACCACATTCAAAATTACACCATCAACCTCCAACTTCAGGCTCATGATCCTGTCTGACACTCTCTTTACATCCAGAACACTTTTCACAAGCTGTTCCTTTAGGATTATCCCTACTCCATTTCTCTTCCTCTCTACACCATGATAGAACAGTTTGAATCCACCTCCAATGTTCCTGGCCTTGCTTCCTTTCCATCTGGTCTCCTGGACACACAGAATATCTACCTTCCTTTTCTCCATCATGTCTGCAAGCTCTCTGCCTTTACCAGTCATTGTCCCTATGTTCAGAGTCCCTACTCTAACCTCCACACTCCTGCCTTTCCTTCTCTCTCACTGCCTTCTAACCCGCCTTCCTCCTCTCCTCTCTGATGGTCTTCGACCTACAGTAGTCCAATTTCCACTGGCACCCTGCTGGTCAACAGCACCGGAGGCGGTTGTTGTTAACCCGGGCCTCGACCGATCCGGTATGGCAATCATAATTGTGATCCGCATGATAGTTTTGGCACAAGTTTTATGCCGGATGCCCTTCCTGACATAACCCTCACCATTTATCCGGGCTTGGGACCGGCACCAGAAGTACACAAAGTACACCCCTAATGGCTGGTAATCATCAAATACACTTTTTTAAATAAAATTTTACTCAATCGATATTTTGTTATGACTACGACTTTTATGAATACAACAGTGGTCAACAATGGCAACAGGTGTGTGTTCGGTGCTTTGGCACCTTGTGGTTGCTGATTTTGTCAACATCCTTCCAGCTCTGCAACTCCTCTAGGGTGCATCCTGGTCTTGTGTGTAACTTTCTGGCTCCATCCTGGTCTTGTGTGTAACTTTCTGTTTCTGCCCTGACTCCTAACATCATCAATATTTGCATACCAACAATGATGTG
Source organism: Pygocentrus nattereri (assembly GCF_015220715.1). Classification (NCBI taxonomy): domain Eukaryota; kingdom Metazoa; phylum Chordata; class Actinopteri; order Characiformes; family Serrasalmidae; genus Pygocentrus; species Pygocentrus nattereri. The sequence continues at coordinate 42,112,221 of NC_051222.1, read as the reverse complement.
GTTATCTTATGTTATTAGGATCTGTGGATAGAAAGTCCCTATCGTGTCTTTGTGTCTTTACAAATCCCTACATGCCTTTCTTGGGTAGATCTCTGTAAAGCCTCTGGCAACATTTGGAGGAAGATACATGAGGCAGAGGTAGTTCAACACAGAGCTGGACTGTTTATCAGCTCTCATACACACAGTAGACTGTCTGGCTGCTTTCTGTGCTCTGTGTATGAGGAATCCAGTCTCTCTGGCATCTGGCAGCTTATTGAGGAAAAACACACACATATATTGGCCTCCCTTAACCGTGTACAGGTGTAAACCATTATCAATTACCTGCTATTTCCTCAAGACCACTGCCCTACTGCCGAAAATCAACCCCATCTTCAGCAACATAGCGGACCCTGACCCAAGAAAGGATAGATGAGATGAATAAGGACATCACATTTGTTTCGACCATTGTTGAACTTCCCCTGGCACTGACAGTCATCCACAGATTTTAGTGACCCTTGCTGCAATGACCACATCTGATGTACTCTCAAAGTCATCCGTGTTAGGTCAGTGCCTTGTGTAGAGGTCAAATAGGTTTGATCTGTTCCCACATGCTTCAAAACCCCAATCACCATGTTAGTCCACAAAAAAATAGTGAACATTACTGGACTGAATGACTACAGGCCAGTAGATCGTCCCGGTCCTAGCCCATCTAAAGGCCATTATACACCTCCTGCTGAGTCTCCTGTAGTTGGAGTAAAAAGGTAAAGACAAGGTCGACGACATGTCCTGCAACCTATGCCAAAGTTCTGTTTGATGACAACACAATGCCAGAATTACTGCAGGTCACACTGTCTCATCCTGTCTGCCAGTGGATCATAGATTTCCTGACAGTCAGGCAACAGCAGGTGCAGCAAGAAAACACACCTCAGATCCCCAGACCCTCAGTACTGGCGTAGCACAAAGTTATGTGCTCTCATCCCTTCTCTTCAGTCTCTATACCAATGACTACATCTGCAAGGAACCAACTCTGAGAATCCTGACGTTTACAGATGACATCACTGTGCCGGGCCTCATAGCCAATGGAGATGAGTCCGCCTACAGAAAGGAAGTCAAGCAGGTGGTCTCCTGGTTCTGCTTCCCTCCCAAATGACTGTAGAAATGGTGGTGGACTTCAGGCACAACCAGGTTTTAGCAAATTAGAAAGAAACAGAGTTTCTTCTTAAGAGGAAGCTGTGGAGCAGGTCATAGCTCTAGGATTTAGAAAAATATGAAGAACTAAGTAATTAAATTTATAATCATCAAATACACTTATAAAAATTTTACTCAATTGATATTTTGTTATGACTACGACTTTTATGAATACAACAGTGGTCAACAATGGCAACAGGTGTGTGTTCGGTGCTTTGGCACCTTGTGGTTGCTGATTTTGTCAACATCCTTCCAGCTCTGCAACTCCTCTAGGGTGCATCCTGGTCTTGTGTGTAACTTTCTGGCTCCATCCTGGTCTTGTGTGTAACTTTCTGGCTCCATCCTGGTCTTGTGTGTAACTTTCTGTTTCTGCCCTGACTCCTCACATCATCAATATTTGCATACCAACAATGATGTGGTTATCTTATGTTATTAGGATCTGTGGATAGAAAGTCCCTATCGTGTCTTTGTGTCTTTACAAATCCCTACATGCCTTTCTTGGGTAGATCTCTGTAAAGCCTCTGGCAACATTTGGAGGAAGATACGTGAGGCAGAGGTAGTTCAACACAGAGCTGGACTGTTTATCAGCTCTCATACACACAGTAGACTGTCTGGCTGCTTTCTGTGCTCTGTGTATGAGGAATCCAGTCTCTCTGGCATCTGGCAGCTTATTGAGGAAAAACACACACATATATTGGCCTCCCTTAACCGTGTACAGGTGTAAACCATTATCAATTACCTGCTATTTCCTCAAGACCACTGCCCTACTGCCGAAAATCAACCCCATCTTCAGCAACATAGCGGACCCTGACCCAAGAAAGGATAGATGAGATGAATAAGGACATCACATTTGTTTCGACCATTGTTGAACTTCCCCTGGCACTGACAGTCATCCACAGATTTTAGTGACCCTTGCTGCAATGACCACATCTGATGTACTCTCAAAGTCATCCGTGTTAGGTCAGTGCCTTGTGTAGAGGTCAAATAGGTTTGATCTGTTCCCACATGCTTCAAAACCCCAATCACCATGTTAGTCCACAAAAAAATAGTGAACATTACTGGACTGAATGACTACAGGCCAGTAGATCGTCCCGGTCCTAGCCCATCTAAAGGCCATTATACACCTCCTGCTGAGTCTCCTGTAGTTGGAGTAAAAAGGTAAAGACAAGGTCGACGACATGTCCTGCAACCTATGCCAAAGTTCTGTTTGATGACAACACAATGCCAGAATTACTGCAGGTCACACTGTCTCATCCTGTCTGCCAGTGGATCATAGATTTCCTGACAGTCAGGCAACAGCAGGTGCAGCAAGAAAACACACCTCAGATCCCCAGACCCTCAGTACTGGCGTAGCACAAAGTTATGTGCTCTCATCCCTTCTCTTCAGTCTCTATACCAATGACTACATCTGCAAGGAACCAACTCTGAGAATCCTGACGTTTACAGATGACATCACTGTGCCGGGCCTCATAGCCAATGGAGATGAGTCCGCCTACAGAAAGGAAGTCAAGCAGGTGGTCTCCTGGTTCTGCTTCCCTCCCAAATGACTGTAGAAATGGTGGTGGACTTCAGGCACAACCAGGTTTTAGCAAATTAGAAAGAAACAGAGTTTCTTCTTAAGAGGAAGCTGTGGAGCAGGTCATAGCTCTAGGATTTAGAAAAATATGAAGAACTAAGTAATTAAATTTATAATCATCAAATACACTTATAAAAATTTTACTCAATTGATATTTTGTTATGACTACGACTTTTATGAATACAACAGTGGTCAACAATGGCAACAGGTGTGTGTTCGGTGCTTTGGCACCTTGTGGTTGCTGATTTTGTCAACATCCTTCCAGCTCTGCAACTCCTCTAGGGTGCATCCTGGTCTTGTGTGTAACTTTCTGGCTCCATCCTGGTCTTGTGTGTAACTTTCTGGCTCCATCCTGGTCTTGTGTGTAACTTTCTGTTTCTGCCCTGACTCCTCACATCATCAATATTTGCATACCAACAATGATGTGGTTATCTTATGTTATTAGGATCTGTGGATAGAAAGTCCCTATCGTGTCTTTGTGTCTTTACAAATCCCTACATGCCTTTCTTGGGTAGATCTCTGTAAAGCCTCTGGCAACATTTGGAGGAAGATACGTGAGGCAGAGGTAGTTCAACACAGAGCTGGACTGTTTATCAGCTCTCATACACACAGTAGACTGTCTGGCTGCTTTCTGTGCTCTGTGTATGAGGAATCCAGTCTCTCTGGCATCTGGCAGCTTATTGAGGAAAAACACACACATATATTGGCCTCCCTTAACCGTGTACAGGTGTAAACCATTATCAATTACCTGCTATTTCCTCAAGACCACTGCCCTACTGCCGAAAATCAACCCCATCTTCAGCAACATAGCGGACCCTGACCCAAGAAAGGATAGATGAGATGAATAAGGACATCACATTTGTTTCGACCATTGTTGAACTTCCCCTGGCACTGACAGTCATCCACAGATTTTAGTGACCCTTGCTGCAATGACCACATCTGATGTACTCTCAAAGTCATCCGTGTTAGGTCAGTGCCTTGTGTAGAGGTCAAATAGGTTTGATCTGTTCCCACATGCTTCAAAACCCCAATCACCATGTTAGTCCACAAAAAAATAGTGAACATTACTGGACTGAATGACTACAGGCCAGTAGATCGTCCCGGTCCTAGCCCATCTAAAGGCCATTATACACCTCCTGCTGAGTCTCCTGTAGTTGGAGTAAAAAGGTAAAGACAAGGTCGACGACATGTCCTGCAACCTATGCCAAAGTTCTGTTTGATGACAACACAATGCCAGAATTACTGCAGGTCACACTGTCTCATCCTGTCTGCCAGTGGATCATAGATTTCCTGACAGTCAGGCAACAGCAGGTGCAGCAAGAAAACACACCTCAGATCCCCAGACCCTCAGTACTGGCGTAGCACAAAGTTATGTGCTCTCATCCCTTCTCTTCAGTCTCTATACCAATGACTACATCTGCAAGGAACCAACTCTGAGAATCCTGACGTTTACAGATGACATCACTGTGCCGGGCCTCATAGCCAATGGAGATGAGTCCGCCTACAGAAAGGAAGTCAAGCAGGTGGTCTCCTGGTTCTGCTTCCCTCCCAAATGACTGTAGAAATGGTGGTGGACTTCAGGCACAACCAGGTTTTAGCAAATTAGAAAGAAACAGAGTTTCTTCTTAAGAGGAAGCTGTGGAGCAGGTCATAGCTCTAGGATTTAGAAAAATATGAAGAACTAAGTAATTAAATTTATAATCATCAAATACACTTATAAAAATTTTACTCAATTGATATTTTGTTATGACTACGACTTTTATGAATACAACAGTGGTCAACAATGGCAACAGGTGTGTGTTCGGTGCTTTGGCACCTTGTGGTTGCTGATTTTGTCAACATCCTTCCAGCTCTGCAACTCCTCTAGGGTGCATCCTGGTCTTGTGTGTAACTTTCTGGCTCCATCCTGGTCTTGTGTGTAACTTTCTGGCTCCATCCTGGTCTTGTGTGTAACTTTCTGTTTCTGCCCTGACTCCTCACATCATCAATATTTGCATACCAACAATGATGTGGTTATCTTATGTTATTAGGATCTGTGGATAGAAAGTCCCTATCGTGTCTTTGTGTCTTTACAAATCCCTACATGCCTTTCTTGGGTAGATCTCTGTAAAGCCTCTGGCAACATTTGGAGGAAGATACGTGAGGCAGAGGTAGTTCAACACAGAGCTGGACTGTTTATCAGCTCTCATACACACAGTAGACTGTCTGGCTGCTTTCTGTGCTCTGTGTATGAGGAATCCAGTCTCTCTGGCATCTGGCAGCTTATTGAGGAAAACCACACACATATATTGGCCTCCCTTAACCGTGTACAGGTGTAAACCATTATTAATTACCTGCTATTTCCTCAAGACCACTGCCCTACTGCCAAATATCAACTATGCATCTACAGTCACATGACCCACCACCTGACCTCTGAATAACCAGATTCAAGATTCAAGAGTTTCATTATCGTGTGCACAGCAGAGCAGGCAGTTACACTGTACAATCAAATTCTTACTTTGCTGTTCCTCCATTCACCAAATATAATCTTAATATAATCTTAAGAGAATAAAAAAAATAAGAATAACTCTTAGAGCAATTACATATTAGTGTCAAGCAGCTGACATAGAGAAGGCCTTTTTCTTGATATACTGGAGTCAGTGCGATCTGCCAGTAAATGTGAGCTGCACTTAACTGACCGAAATCCAAATTATAATATAAAATAATTAAAATAATACAAATCCAACGTTGCACAAAGCTCCAAAGACCCATCCCTGCCTGAGGCTCTCAACAAGATCTACGCCCACTTTGAGAATCCTGACACCCCCCCCAGCACCAAACTCACACACTCACCAGGAGAGGAGCCCCTCAGCGTGACACCAGCAGAAGTAAGGAGGACGCTGAGGAGGATCAACCCCCGGAAAGCTGCTGGCCCGGACAACATCCCCGGAAGGGTGCTAAGAGACTGCGCCGACCAGCTCTCGGACGTCCTGGCGGACATCTTTAACGCCTCCCTCATCCAGGCAGCAGTCCCCTCTTGCATGAAGACTGCCACCATCATCCTGGTCCCCAAGAGCTCTGCAGTGACGGGTCTGAATGACTACCGGCCAGTGGCCCTCACGCCGATAGTAACAAAGTGCTTTGAAAGACTGGTTCAGACCCACATCAAAGCCACCATCAACGTCACTGTGGATCCACACCAGTATGCGTACAGGAGGAATCGATCCACAGAGGATGCCATCTCCTCTGTGGTCCACACTGCCCTCACCCACCTGGAGCAGAAGGATTCCTATGTTCGTATGCTCTTTGTGGACTTCACATCTGCTTTCAACACCATGACTCCTCAGACCCTGATAACAAAACTCTCCTCACTTGGACTGAGCTCTTCCATGTGCAACTGTGTCCTAGACTTCCTGACCAACAGGCCGCAGTCTGTGAGGATCCACAACATCTCCTCCCCCACCATAACCCTCAGCACTGGCTCCCCTCAGGGCTGTGTGTTGAGCCCCCTCCTGTTTACACTGCTTACATATGACTGCTCACCTATCCATCCAGGCTGTCATATTGTGAAGTTTGCGGACGACACAGCAGTGGTTGGATGCATCACAAACAGAGATGAGTCCAACTACAGGCAGGAGGTGGAACACCTGGAGGGTTGGTGCAGAGAAAACACCTCTGCATCAACGTAAAGAAGACGAAGGAGATGATTGTGGACTTCAGAAGGGGCCATCATGACCACCTCCCTCTGCACATTGGAGGTTCTGAGGTGGAAGTGGTCAACAGCTACAGGTACTTGGGTGTGCACCTGAGCAGCAACCTCACCTGGAGCAACAACACTTCCACTCTGGTCAGGAAGGCACATCAGCGGCTCTACTTCCTCAGGAGGCTGAGACGAGCTGGACTCGGGAGGGCAGTCCTCACCTCCTTCTACAGATGTGTGGTGGAGAGCGTCGTGTGCTCCAGCATCAACGTGTGGCATGGAAGCTGCTCTGCTGCAGATAGGAAAGCACTGCAGAGGGTGGTGAAGACTGCACAGAGGATTGTTGGAGTCAGCCTCCCCAGCACCACAGACATTTACACCTCCAGATGCAGGAAAAAGGCTACCTGCATCAGGAAGGATCCCACCCACCCAGCACACGCACTTTTTGTCCCACTCCCCTCAGGCAGGAGGCTGCGGAGCATCAAGTGCAAAACAACCAGACTCAGAAACAGCTTCATACCAGAAGCTGTAAGGCTCTTAAATTTCAACTGAACACACTGCACTGACACTTACAAGAACAAGTACTGTTACAAACACTGTCACTTTAAACCGCACTGAGACACTTTATCTAGACACTTTATCCACTGCTCTAAGTCAATATCATGCTGCTATAGCAAACTTGCACTCTGGACTTCATATTGCTGCTAACTGCCTACTCTCCTACTCTCCCTCTCTTGTGTACTTTCTATTTATTTATCTATTTTAATAACAGCTCTTGGGTGTAAACTGGACCATGAGATCTTAATTTCGTTCCACCTCATGTACCATGTGATGCGAATGACAATAAAATCTCCTTGAATCCTTGAATCCTTGAACAGCTTGTCTGAGGTAGAACAGGATGGCATTGCATAACCATCAAATTTAGACATGTTGACTTTTTCACTTCTTTCTGATTCGAGGCTGTGCATAACCACATGAAGAGCATTTTCTTAAACTAAGTTCAGCTCATCGCTCTCTGGAATTACAGTAACCTAAGAAACAGGGCTGCATGTCTTACTATTTCTTTAGGAGATGGCAGACTAGACCTGTACACCTTACCTCATAGTTGCCCTTTCTGGTATGGGACCTCAAACAGACCTTGCCACATGGTGAGTAATTTAGAGGTTGATGTGGAGAGTGAAATCAACTTTGTGGTAAAGTAAACTGGTGTTGCTGGTGTTCAGTACCCTTGTTGTGCTGAGATTGATGTTTTTGAGCCTGGACCAAATTCTCCGGCATTATAGACGTAGGGTTTCACGCTCAGAAGCAGGATACACTTCACTTTTGCTGATTCAAGGTCCACCCTCCCCGTGTTTGCAGACGATGTCTAGGTACCTCGAGGTTTCCACCCATAGAGCAGTAAACCAAACAGGAAGAACCTGGAGATCTCTTGGAGAAATTCCAGCCACTTTCTAGCATCTGATTTCACTTTTTTTTGGTGATTTGGTCACATGAGGGTTTGATAGAATAATTTGGCCATGCCATCTATTTTGGGAACAGTATAGCATTGTCTGGGTGGTGTATTATCAAGTCTTCATTTAGCAAAGGGTCAGTTCATTTGAAGGGGTGTTTTTTCCTGAAAGTCAAAAATAACGGACACAAACAAATACTCAGTGTCCCTGTAAATAAACCTTCACACAGAGATGGGGACTTGAGTCACATGTTGACTCAACTCACAACTCAGGAGCCCACTTAACTGGCTCGTAACTCCACACAAACTCCCGCTTAACTGACTCTGGACTTAATTGGGATTTAAGACACAAGAAAAAAAGCACAAACAAAACTTACTGAATTATTTTGCCAGTCTTTAAACAGTAAATGAATAAAAGCCTTTACTTCCAACAGTACAAGTTCTCCGCTGACACCGTCTTACTTGCATATAAAAAGATTTATTACAAAGAAGAACAGCATCAAGATCCAGCATCCAGCATTGCCTGAGAGAGGACTCTCACCAATTGTTCCTCTGAGTTCTTGCTTAAAACTCTCTGCTATATGTAGGTTGGTTGCTTACCAAAAGGGAGCTTCTGGACTATACAGTGGGGCAAAAAAGTATTTAGTCAGCCATTGATTGTGCATGTTCTCCTACTTAGAAAGATAGAAAGATGCGAGGTCTGTAATTTTCATCATAGGTACACTTCAACTATGAGAGACAATATGAGGAAAAAAATCCAGGAAATCACATTGTAGGATTTTTAAAGAATTTATTTGTAAATTAAGGTGGAAAATAAGTATTTGGTCAATACTTTGTAACATATCCTTTGTTGGCAATGACAGAGGTCAAACGTTTCCTGCAAGTCTTCACCAGGTTTGCACACTGTAGCTGGTATTTTGGCCCGTTCCTCCTGCAGATCTCCTCTAGAGCAGTGATGTTTTGGGGCTGTCACTGGGCAACACGGACTTTCAATTCCCTCCACAAATTTTCTATGGGGTTGAGGTCTGGAGACTGGCTAGGCCACTCCAGGACCTTGAAATGCTTCTTACGGAGCCACTCCTTCGTTGCTCAAGCGGTGTGTTTGGGATCATTGTCATGCTGGAAGACCCAGCCACGTTCCATCTTCAATGCTCTCACTGATGGAAGGAGGGTTCAGCTTCAAATCTCACGATACATGGCCCCGTTCATTCTTCCCTTAACACGGATCAGTCGTCCTGTCCCCTTTGCAGAAAAACAGCTCCAAAGCCTGATGTTTCCACCTCCATGCTTCACAGTAGGTGTGGTGTTCTTGGGATGCAACTCATCATTCTTCTTCCTCCAAAAACGATGAGTTTAGTTTTTACCAAAAAGTTCTATTTTGGTTTCATCTGACCACATGATATTCTCCCAATCCTCTTCTGGATCATCCATATGCTCTCTGGCAAACTTCAGACGGGCCTGGACGTGAACTGGCTTAAGCAGGGGACGAGCCTGGCACTGCAGGATCTGAGTCCCTCTCGGCGTCGTGTGTTACTGAGGGTAGCCTTTGTTACTTTGGTCTCAGCTCTCTGCTGGTCATTCATCAGCTCCCTCCGTGTAGTTCTGGGATTTTTTCTCACCGTTCTCATGATCATTTTGACCCCACAGGATGAGATCTTGCGTGGGGCCCCAGATCGAGGGAGATTATCAATGGCCTTGTATGTCTTTCATTTTCTTACAATTGCTCCCACAATTGATTTATTCACACCAACCTGTTTGCCTATTGTAGATTCACTCTTCCCAGCCTGGTGCAGGTCTGCAGTTTTCTTCCTGGTGTCCTTCGACAGCTCTTTGGTCTTGGCCATGGTTGAGTTTGGAGTCTGACTGTTTGAGGCTGTGGACAGGTGTCTTTTATACAGAAGTTACATGTCTGTGAGAGTCAGAAATCCTGCTTGTTTGTGGGTGACCAAATAATTATTTTCCACCATAATTTACAAATAAATTATTTAAAAATCCTACAATGTGATTTCCTGGATTTTTTTTTTCTCATATTGTCTCTCATAGTTGAAGTGTATCTATGATGAAAATTACAGACCTCTCTCGTCTTTCTGAGTAGGAGAACTTGCACAATCAGTGGCTGACTAAATACTTTTTTACCCCACTGTATAAGATCCATCCATTTTCTAAGCCGCTTCTCTGTCAGGGTCGCGGGGGGGTGCTGGAGCCTATCCCAGCAGTCTTCAGACGGAAGGCAGGATACACCCTGGACAGGTCACCAGTCCATCGCAGGGCAGACAGACAAACACAGACAGTCACTCACACACTCACACCTAGGGGCAATTTAGCATGTCCAATTGGCCTGACTGCATGTCTTTGGACTGTGGGAGGAAACCGGAGAACCCGGAGGAAACCCACGCAGACACGGGGAGAACATGCAAACTCCACACAGAGAGGACCCTGGTCGCCCGGCCAGGGATTCGAACCCAGGCCCTCCTTGCTGTGAGGTAACAGCGCTACCCACCACACCACCGTGCCTACCTCAAGTATAACATATAGTGACATACCATATATGTGTAGCCCCAGCAAGGAAAATACCATATGTGGAGGCCAGATTCCTCATGGTGAAGGTTTGTACTGTGTTTAGTATTGTGTGTGGTACCATGCATGTGATATGATTGTACCCAGAGCATTAGGTTCTGCCAATTTTTGTCTATACCTACATGGTCACACTTTAGTTTGTGTATATTTTCTCTAGACATTATCTATATTTAACTTTATATATATGTTATTTGTTGTTATATGTTATATTGTTTTGTTTTGTTTTTTTACTTACTTATTTTTTGTAGAGTATCTGAACCTCAGCACAAGCATTTCAATGCATAAATGTCTTGACATGTTGTGCAAAGGACAAATAAACTTGAAACTGTCACTTGTTATGTACTTGGCTTCAGTCCATGATTGTGACTGTGCGCTGTTTAATGGACCAGCTGAATGTCTGGGTTTCTGCACGCAAGACACAAAAATTTTGTTCCCCAGACATGACATTGCTTCTTGGTTGGTATGATGTATAATGTTTAAATCAAATCAAATCAAATTTATTTGTAGCGCTTTTTACAACAGATGTCACAAAACTGCTTCACAGAATTCCAGTAAAGACAAAGTTTTAACAGGAATGTAAAACCACCAGTTGGGCAAGCCAGGGGCAACAGTGACAAGGAGAAGCTCCCTCAGAAGTCAGGAAGAAACCTTGGGAGGAACTAGGCTCACCAGGGGGGACCCATCCTCCTCGGGTCAAACTACCTACAAGTGATTATACTACTAATATTAATAGCAGTAATATTGGTATTAGGAATAACTAGGAGTCTATGAGAACATCAGCGTAGGGTGGGCAGCTCGTCCAAGGTAGGTGGTGGTAGCTGGGGCGTGGGCAGCTGGTCTGAAGTGGGTAGCAGGAGGGCTCGGCAGTCGATCGTCCTTCAGTGTCCTGCCGGACATGTGGGCAGTTGGATACTCGGAAAAAAGGCAGGGAGATGGAATTAGTTTTATTCTATCTGTTTGTACATAAACAGGGAATGTGAACATTTCCAGAGTGTGGCTAACGACTCCGGCAGATCTGACTATGACAGCTTAACTAACAGGAGAGAACCAGAAGGACACACAGACACGGCAGCACTCTGAGACAGTCTGGCGTCCCTCCGCTCCACCGCTCCACAAACTTGAGTGACCGCGTGCGAGCAGCGGGACGACAGCACCAGCGTCTCAGTTTACTATAATTCCCTGTAATAAGCCAGCACTCTGTGATCTGAGTGGTCGTGATGGCTCATAATGAGAAATAAGGTCTTGCAGGTACTCAGGAGCAAGACCATGTAGGGCTTTATAAGTCAATAAAAGGATTTTATAATCAATACAGAATTTAATAGGCAGCCAATGAAGTGATGATAGCACTGGACTGATATGATCAGATGTTCTAGTTTTAGTGAGGACCCTGGCTGCGGCGTTTTGGACTAGTTGGAGTTTGTTTAAATTCCTGCTCGTGCATCCTGACAGTAGCGCGTTACAGTAGTCCAGCCTGGAAGTAATAAAGGCATGTACTAGTGTTTCCGCATCACGCAGGGACAGGGCATTTCTGATCTTGGCGATGTTGAGAAGATGTAGAAAAGCTGTCCTAGTGATGCCGCCTGTGTGTTGATCGAATGATAAATCTGAATCTATTATAATGCAGAGATTTTTAGCTCCTGATCCAGGTGTGGCTGGAAAGTCGGCGAGATTTAAGATTAAATCTGGTAATTTACTTCTTGCTAATTTTGGACCCAGAAGGAGAACCTCTGTTTTGTTACTGTTTAATAGGAGGAAGTTGCGTGACATCCAGCCTTTCACGTCTTTTACACAGTCCTCCATTTTCTTTAACCTGTATTGGTCATCAGGCTTGGCTGATCTGTACGGTTGAGTATCGTCTGCATAACAATGAAAGTTTACGCCATGATTACTTATAACTGTGCCTAACAGTAACATGTATAGTGTAAATAGTAATGGTCCTAATATAGAGCCCTGTGGAACTCCAAATCTTACTTTTGAATAATTGGAAGATAAATTGTTTACCCTAACAAACTGCTAACGTTCTGTTAGGTAAGATCTGAACCATGATAGGGCCGTCCCTGTGACTCCAACCATGTTTTCTAACTTTTCTTAGAGAATATTGTGGTCTGTTGTATTGAAAGCTGCGCTGAAGTCAAGTAACACTAAGAGAGATATTTAGACTTGATCAGAGGCAAGAAGATCATTAGTTATCTTAACTAGAGCATCTCAGTGCTGTGGTGTGGCCTGAATCCAGATTGGAATTTTTCATATATGTGGTTCTTATGTTTCAAGGTGAAGGTGGGGTTACATCAGGGATCAGCTTTGAGCCCCTTCCTGTTTGCAATGGTGATGGACAGGTTGAAAGATGAGGTCATGCAGGAGGCTCCATGGACCATGATGTTTGCAGATGACATTGTAATCTGTGGTGAGAGTAGAGAGCAGGTGGAAGAGAATCTGGAGAGGTGGAGGTTTGCACTGGAGAGGAGAGGAATGAAGGTTAGAAGACGAAACACGTTACAAGACGGAATACATGTGTGTGAATGAGAGGGAGGCAGGTGGAAAGGTGAAGATGCAAGGAGTAGAGGTCGTAAAGGTGGATGACTTCAAATATCTTGGGTCAACGATCCAGAGCAATGGACAGTGTAGAAAAGAGGTGAAGAAGAGGGTGCAGGCAGGATGGAGTGGGTGGAGACGGATGTCAGGGCTGATGTGTGACAGAAGGATAGCAGCAAGAATGAAAGGGAAGGTCTACAAGACAGTAGTGCGTCCTGCTATGATGTCTGGTTTGGAGACTGTGGCTCTGTCTAAAAGACAGGAGGCTGAGCTGGAGGTGGCAGAGATGAAGATGCTGAGATTTTCGTTGGGAGTGACAAGGATGGATAAGATTAGAAATGAGCAGATCAGAGGGACAGTGAAGGTGGAGCAGTTTGGAGATAAAGCCAGAGAGGCCAGGTTGAGATGGTTTGTACATTTGTTGAGGAGGAATAGTGGATATAATGGTCAAAGAATGTTGGAGATGGAGCTGCCGGGTAGAAGGAGAAGAGGTAGACCTCAGAGAAGGTTTATGGATGTAGTGAAGGTGGACATGGAGATGGTTGGTGTGAAAGTAGAGGAGGCAATGGATAGGGCAAGATGGAGGCAGATGATCCGCTGTGGCGACCCCTAAAGGGAGCAGCTGAAAGAAGAATATATATGGTTCTTATGTAGATATGAACTAAGTTGTTGGGCCACAGCTTTTTCTAAGATCTTTGATGTAAACGGTAAGTTATAAACAGACCTGTAATTTGACAATATGCTAACATCAACATTTGGTGTCTTGATCAGAGGTTTTGATACTGTGGGTTGAATTTGTCGTCTAATATTTTCAATATTATTATTAAAGAAGTCCATAAAAACTTCACTAGTGAGAGTTGCTGGGATTTCTGGTTCAGTACCTGCCTGATTTTGTGTGATTTGGGGAAATCACATTAAACAGAACTAGGACTATACTTATTTCTCTCGATCAGCGAGGCCAGATATGCTGAGCGAGCTTCAGTGAGAGCATTTCTATCCTCTATAAGGCAGTCCTTCCAGTCCTTCCAGGCAGAGCGGAACACTTCCAGTTTGGTTTGACGCCATTCCTGCTCTAATTTCCGAGCTGTTTGTTTTAAGGTCCAGGTTTTATCGTTATACCACGGGGCTTTTTCTGCCTTATTCTTTTTATTTTAAGTGGGGCCACATTTTCTAAAATGGATCGTAAGGTATTTTCTAAATAATCGGTTAGTAAATCTAGTTCCATTGGATCTGATGCAGTGGAGACTGGGGTTGATAACTCTAGAAGATTTTCTATAAATTGTAGGGCGGTAGAAGGTTTTATTGAGCGCTTTGTTGAATAACGATGGGACGTATATATATTATGGCTAAGTCGTAGCTCATATGAAATTAGGTAATGGTCTTATTACCATTATACCTAACAGTTGCACACAGCCAGGTTTGCAGCGAAGTCACTAAATTATTTTATAAATTCAGAGTCGCCCCCTGGTGGCCTGTAAATGTTAAATAATGAAAACGCCTTCTTTTTTGTGACCGGATTTGTGACGTGAATAGAGAGGACCTCAAAAGAAGTGAAGGTGTCACATAGTTTCTGACTAATATCGAGAGTATTTTGGTATATTATACAGACTCCACCTCCCTCACCTGATAATCTTGGCCTAAATGCATAATTATAGCCTGCAGGCGTGGCTTCATTTAAAGCTGAATATTCATCTGGTCTAACCCGTTTCAGTGAGACAAAAAAAGTAAAATTTATGATCGCTTATAATTTCATTCATGACGACTGCTTTAGAGTTTAATGATCTTATATTGAGTAGTCCAAGTTTTAGGTCCTGGGTGTTAATGCTATCATCAGAACATGGATATATGTTGATTAGGTTATTTAAACGGACTGATTGAGTTTTTCTATGATTAAATTTAGTTTTAATTTGGGGCAAAGACTCTATAAAGTTGATCTTGGGTGATGCCTCAAGGTGGATCGCAGACGGTCGGTTTAGCCTGACTGTCTGCGGTGTGGTCCCGGCTCTGGACTGTCAGCAGCTATTTACACTACTCTGGCGACTAACTAAAAGACTAAAAGACTAAACTAAAAGACCCCTACGTTAATGACTATCCTTGAATATCTCTTATCAGCTAAGAGTCTAAGGTTGCCACTAATGGCACTCTGGCTCCCGATAAACATCTAACTGTAACCGCTGGCACCCCTAACGGAGTAGCTAACTTCACGTGTCGAACAATCGAGTCTCATATGACCAGAGTGCTTTTAACAGGCTTCACAGTGGGTGCTTCACTGAGCCGGGCAAACCTGTTTGACACGTCAATTGGAGGAGCGTGGTGTTCTGGTGGGCTAGCTTTGGCCTGAGCGTTAACATTACCCTTAGCTTTCCGGCTAGACCGCCGAGTCGCCACCCATTCGCCCCGCTGTGAGGGCTCTGACGCCGGAGTCGAGGGGGTGCTAACTCTCCCTAGGGTACCCGGAGCTGCTAACGCTGCCTCTGGCTGCCTATCCCTTAATAATCCCCGGATACGCAGCTCTAGCTGGTCCACCTTCTCCGCCAGAGAGCTAACTAGCTGGCACTTAGCACAAACATAGCCACTGTCATTATCACTAGAGGCGGAAAAGGGCGTTAGGCTAAACAGGCCACACTCTGAGCAGACGAAGCAACCAGCAGAAGCCATGATACTTCAGGTGCTTACCACTTTTGGTTGATTTGGTTTAAGGTCATTGAATTATGGGTATTGTTGTTTATTTGCATTATTACTTCAGAAAGTGTAGTCAAATTTTTCTCTTCCTTTTTCCTCCTCACTGCACTCATCTTTGTTTTTGTTAAATACATGAGCTATCTGTAGTAAATTTCAAGCACCTCATCAATATTCAAGTCCAGTTTATCCTTTTGGAACAGAAGAAGCTCAAAAACATCAGATGGAAGTTAAACTCACTCGGCTGCCTGAGGTTCTTACAGGAAAAGCTCAGCTTCTTACCTAATCTAGCTGAAGCTTCAGTAACTGTCAGATCACTGTTTTAAAAATGTATTAAACCTTCAGCTCAGTTAGTTATCACACGAGCTGTGATCTGAGTCCGCAAGGAAGATAAGCATGGATGATGCTCATGTTTGGGACCAGACGAAATGAGATGTTTAATAGGAATACGGACAGACACAAAATGAACTGCAGACGAGGAGGCCGAGCAGATAAAACAGTAGTAATTGGTTGCTGCTTAATGCGAGGATTTGCATTTTCCATCCCTCACAGCAATCAATTCATTTAACAATTGCAGTGTGAATAACTGCAGACACATTTGACTACTAAATGTAAATGCATGTGGCTAAAATCTTATTTAATGGGGTCAAAGGTATGATGTATATTCAGGGGACAGGTGTGGCTCTGTGGGGATCCAAACCAGGAATTTAACCACTTATGTTAATGGGGAGTGTTCGAAAAATCAGCATTATACTCTAAGTCAATGATCACTATCATATCAATGTTGTAACCACTTACTAACAATAGTATAATGATCTTTAATGCACCCCTATCCTCGCCGTACACTCCTTTGTTTCACCCCTGGCCTACCACTGCACTTCTCCTTTGTTTCACCCCTGGCCTACCACTGCACTTCTCCTTTGTTTCACCCCTGGCCTACCACTGCACTTCTCCTTTGTTTCACCCCTGGCCTACCACTGCACTTCTCCTTTGTTTCACCCCTGGCCTACCACTGCACTTCTCCTTTGTTTCACCCCTGGCCTACCACTGCACTTCTCCTTTGTTTCACCCCTGGCCTACCACTGCACTTCTCCTTTGTTTCACCCCTGGCCTACCACTGCACTTCTCCTTTGTTTCACCCCTGGCCTACCACTGCACTTCTCCTTTGTTTCACCCCTGGCCTACCACTGCACTTCTCCTTTGTTTCACCCCTGGCCTACCACTGCACTTCTCCTTTGTTTCACCCCTGGCCTACCAGTGCACTATTCCTTTGTTTCACCCCTGGCCTACCACTGCACTTCTCCTTCTTTGACATAGTAAGACAAGGATACAGATGAGATGCTGCATTGTTCTTATGATATACTACGACAGGAGGAGCTGAGGGGGGGCCAAAAGGGAAGCATGACAAACACCCTGGCTCATCACGAGGTAATAGTAGGTGTTGGCTCAATGTTCTCAATGTAGACTATGTTCGTTGTGTAACTGCTCCCTTTCTGCAAGAATATAGACTTCAAAGACATTGGTGATCTCAGGCTGATTATTTAAAATAATTTTTCTGTCAGGGAGATTCCCATCACACTATATCAGTGTTGGCACAACTGGAAAACCCTTTTCTTTCAGCTGTTTGTTCAACTGCTAAGCACCATGTCAAATACAAGTCAGAGCACACCTGCAAAAGACATCCCGATGTAAGTGAGGAAAACACATGACCAAACATTGGTGCATCTATTGGAGACACAGACAATCAATATTTCCGTGCAGACATCTGATAGTCATGTGATCAGCTATTAGTGCAGAATGCAATTTAAAACAAGGAAGAAACAACAAAATTAGCAAAAAAGACAAGTAAAAGTAGACAATAATCATTACTTCTATAGAAACACAAAAAGTATTCCTTATTTACTCTAATTTCATGTAACTCACACTACCACCACCATGCTTCACTGTTGGAATGATGTTCTTATTGTGGAATGCTGAATTAGCTTTACACCGGATATAAAAGGATTTCATAGGGTTTGTTTCATCCTTAACAGAGTGTTTTGTTTCTTTAGAGTTAGTGTTTTTCTCTCCACAGTCTCTTTCAAATAGTGGAATCATAAAAACTGAAATGATCTAAACTGAGTGAGGCCTGCAGTTCCTTGGATGTTCATCTGGGTTCTTTAGTGACTCCCTGGATGAGCTGCTGTTGTTGTTTTAGTGGGAAGGTTCACCCCTTTACTCCAAGTTTACTCTATTTGGACAGTCTCACCACAATCCTTCCCTCCTGATTGGCCTGTTTTGGTTTATCTTGGCACCTCCTCATCAGATTCGCCTGACTGAGTTCCTCTTTCATGGAGTATTTATGCTCTCCAGATCTGCTCAGTCTCAGCACTTCAGGTCTAACCAAGACAAACACTGACACTGACCGAAGGCCATGGAGAGAACAGCAGTCGTCTTCGTCCTCCTCAGCTTTTGCTTCACCTCTCTGGGTGAGTATATGGCTCTCTTTAAAATGAACGTATACAGTAAGGGATGAACATTCAGACAGATTTCTTTGTGCTATACAATATATTCACAATACATAAATCCACACATTTTTATCAAGCAAAAAAATGTTTTAGACACAGACATTTAGAACATTTGAGATATATTCATAATAAAACCATTTGAAAAATAAATGCTTGGACATTTGATCTGCATTTTAGCAACATTAAGAGATGAAGATAAGATAATGAAACAGATAAAAATGGTTTTTTTCTTCTTATTTGTAAAATATATTTAACGGAAACACAATTTTCTTGTGAGTAAAAAGTTAAGACACCCCACATGTATTACTACTTAAAATGCCTTAAATTAGAATCAGGTGCATCACAGCAGCTGCACATGATTAGAACATTATCAGAGAGGATTTTGGAGGAGATTGTCTTATTGAAAGCTCAGACCCTGGCGAGACGCCTTCAGAAAGAAGGTTGTCAATGTAAATCAGATGTCAAGACAGCGGAAATCAGAATTTCCACTGTCCGGAAACAAGTGAAAATTTACAAGTGAAGGACATTTAAAACAACAACCATCATATCCAGGTCAGGTCATCCTATCAAGTTCAGGCCAAGAGCAGATCGCAAGATGCATAAAGAAATGTCCAACAATCCTGAAATGACAACACAAGACCTACAGGCATGAGGTACCATAGCAGATACTAAAGTGCTTAAATCTACCACAGAATCTACCAAGTTTGATTTTCATGGGAAGTGTGCAAGGAGGAACCTCTTGCTGTTTCAATCTTGGAGCAAGACTAAACTTTGCCAGAGAACACCTAGACAAAGACCAGGACCTCTGGATCATTGTGCTTTGGACAGATGGATTCAACGTTTGAGCACAAGGACCTCATGCCAGCTGTGAAGCATGGCAGTGGAAGTGTCACGGCTTGGGGCTGCCTTGCTGCAGCATGGCATAGCAAGCTCTCCATCATAGAATTCATTTTGAATTCTTTGCTGCTTTGAGGAAAATATGAAACTGTCTGTACAAATATTAGAGGTAAAGCAGAGGTTAAATGTGCAACATGACGATGCCTCAAAACACTGCAGTAAATCCACAAAGGTAGGCTCAAAAAGAAATGGAGAGCTGAAAGAGTTCCGCACTGGGAAGTGGGAAAAATTTCTGTCAATGCCAGAGACTCGTAGACGCATAGGAAAGGATAGAACTAGTATAGGACACGTCTAATTGAGGTTTTTCAGTCAAAGGGGGAAATACCATCTATTAGGGTACAGGGTTTCTTACCTTTTCCTCAGGAAAAGTTGGCATCTTTTTTCATTTTTTTGTTAAATAAATGATCAATTTTTTCATTGATTTTGCAAAGGCAATGCAATTACATCACCTTTATATATAGACATAGTTTGTTCATCTTTATTTGTGTTGGCTGATTTATGTGAATTGCTTCTGTAATATCTCTGTTTTTCTGTCTGTCTGTCTGTCTGTCTGTCTGTCTGTCTGTCCTCACAGCTTTAGAGTGCAGGGTGGTTCCAGGTAGCCTGAAGCAGCTTGATGTTGGGAACGGTCAAGTGTTTGGGGTCAGCTCCAATAATCAGATCTACACACTGTACAGCACTGGCTGGATCCAGGTTCCTGGATCTCTGAAGCACGTCAGTGTGGGACCTGCTGGCGTCTGGGGAGTCGATTCCAACAATTACATCTACAAACTTGTAGGAGGACATTGGGTTATTTTTCCAGGTGAGCTGCTCTTACTTGAGAGCCAGCAAATATCAACAAATAGCCTCCAGCCCAGTGTGTGAATGAGAGTTCAATGTTCAGTAAATGATGTCCTGAAAGTTTGCTCAAGTGCTCAGTCCAAGTAAACTCAGGCAGCAGGAACATGGAGAGAGTCTGATACTGTGTATATAGTTTGAGCAGGGTTTGTGTTCGTGATCTGGCGGGACTGTGGCTGTGGCCAGTTTAACGACTCAAGCTTGGAAACTAGGACTTTCCCTTGTGCAGCAGTGGAGCTGCTGTACCAGCCTGTGAAGCAGCTGGTCAGGATGCTGCCCAGTGTGGACCTGTAGAAGCTGCAAAGGAGCCAATGTGGCAGGATTGAGACCATAAGCATCCTGTGTGTTCGTGTACACAAGATGCATATGGAAAATATAAAATGTGGTCTGTGCAAAATCTTTGACATTTTATACTGCTTACTTATATCCAGTATGTTAAAGTTAATCTCAGCAGATAAACAGAAACTGTGCACTCAAATTTAGGTTTGCTCCCTGTAGAGCAGAAGTATTCAAACTTTTTCCTCCTGAGGTCCCCTTGCCAGTTTTTTCAGAACTTGGGGCTAAACAAACTTGACAATATACAAACTACCTCAGTCTGTGTATAAGGTCAAATCATCATAAAGCATGAATGCTTTAAAGACTGGATCTGTCCAGCGTGAGAGAGATTATGCTGGCATGCAGGCTGGAGAGAAACAAAAGAAAAAGGATGAGAAAGAGGGAGTCTGTCTCGTTAAGGTAAAAAGCTGAGCAAGCCACGTTTAAGTTTTGGTGTTAGAGATGTGTTAAAGCACTTTGGGTATCTGGTGCCGGTTGTTGTACATGTGTTTCTGAGGTCTCGCTGGGTGTCCCAGTCCGATTGGGAATGTGTCCCAGTCAATTGTTTGAAATTCTGCCCCCATACTACATTTTTGATCTTTGCCTGCTTTTGTTTCCCAGGCCTGCTGAAACAGGTGGATGCTGGAGGAATGATCTCTCCAGCAGGCGTCAACATGAATGATGATATCTTCTGCCTTACTGGGGGATCTTCCTGGATAAATATCCCAGGAAAGCTGAAGTACTACAGCTGTGGGCCGTACAGCTGCTGGGGAGTAAACGGTGCAGACAACATCTACATTATGAAGGTGATCTACAGACACAGCTGAAGATACAACAGATAATGTACTTCATGAATATTTGCCCATTAAACAGCATATAGGGTGTGACGAGAATATAACTGTTCTTAAGCAAGGGGGGGTTGACAAGTGGCATTTTGTGCTTCTGAATCCGGGGTTGATGCACCAAAGGTGGTGGTTCCATATTGTTTTGGCTCAAATTCACATAAATTATCTTAAAATAAACCATCCAGACTCGTACTCTGTAGCTTGCTCGAGCTCTCGTTCTCTCTCCCAGCTCTTTCTGCTCTGCCTCTCCATTCGTCAGCTCGGCTTCCTGGGTCGAATGTGAGGCAAGTTTCCTGTGGAAATCCACCACCAGCTCTTTGGTTTTAGCCGTGTTGATCCGGAGGCAGTTCTGCTGGCACCAGTCCACAAAATTCCTTGTAAATACTCTGTATTCCCTTTCATCATCGCCTGAAAAGCAGCCAATGATGGCAGAGTCAAATCTGTTGAAGAAGGAATTGAGGTCATGTGCCCATTGCAGGTTTCCTACAGGCTGCCTGTTGGACTCATTAAAACCTGAGATGGTTTTAAGACCCCTCCAAACTCCAATTGCATTGTTCTGTTGAAGCTGGCCTTCAGTTCTCTTCCTGTACTGGTCTTTGCCCTCCCCGATTTTCCTCCACAGCTCCTTCTGTACTCTCCTCATTTTCTCTTTGTTTCCAGACCTAAATGCCCTCTTCTTTTCTTCCAGAAGGGCCTTCAGATCTGGGGTAACCCAGGGCTTGTTATTGGAAAAACACCGTACAGTCTTGGTGGGTAGGGTGTTCTCCACACAGAAATTTATGTAGTCTGTGATGCAATCAGTGAGACCACCAACATCCTCACCATGTGGGTCACGGAGAACCTCCCAATCTGTTGTTTCAAAATTGTTGTTACACTATTGATTGTACTTTTATTTCAGCGATGTTTAAAAGTCTTTTTTAACATGTTTGCTACTGTTATCTTATATCTTTTATTAGCCTCTACCATGCTTCCTACCTAATTTTCAGTCTGAGTCTGCTTTATTTCAGGATGTGACTCCAACGACTTGTGCTGGCTCCTTAAACTGGGAGCAGATATCTGGAGGTCTTTCCATGATTGAGGTTTCCACGGATGGAAAAGTCTTCGGGGTCAGTTCGATTGGAGAGGTCTATCAGAGGTAATTTTATTAAGCAGTTATTATTGCGTGTAGTGGATGTTTGTTAACAAATGTGGTAGGTGAGCAGCTCC
The DNA here is from genome assembly GCF_015220715.1 of Pygocentrus nattereri. Taxonomy (NCBI): domain Eukaryota; kingdom Metazoa; phylum Chordata; class Actinopteri; order Characiformes; family Serrasalmidae; genus Pygocentrus; species Pygocentrus nattereri. The sequence goes on along the minus strand of NC_051222.1, from coordinate 42,089,954 downwards.
TAAGTGGCGCAACCATCTAAGCATTGGCTCTATCATCAGGAGATCACGTTTTTCATACCTGGTGACCTCTTGGACTCCGTGGCCAGGAGTCCAAGAGAGCTCAATTGGTCTCGGCCTCGGGGTGGGTAGGATGGCCCCTCGAAGCCTGTGCTAGCAGTCGCCCTTCTGGTGCTGGTGGTACTGGATGGTATTCGACCCATTAACTAGTGATTAGAATTAGGCATGACTAAACTGGGGGGAAGAGTGGTAGATGAGTCTTGAAATGAGAGACCTTGTCTTGATACCAAATGACCAATTTGATTTGATTGGTGTCTTGCAGGGATGGTGTTTCACCAAGTAACCCTGCTGGCACTGGGTGGCGCCAAGTACCATCTCCTCAGAAAATCAAGCATGTTTCTTACGATAACGGCCACCTGTGGCTCATCGGCAGAGATGACCGCATCATGGACTGCACCGAATGAAAGGGCAGAGAGCTCTAGAGCCCTGCAGTGAAGTCCAGATCAGACACCTCATCTCATCTTAGAGTCTCTGAGGATGAACAGCAGCACAAAAGTTATGATCTATAATGGTGACTGGAACTCTTTCCTGACTACGTTTCCACCTTTTCTATTGCATTTAACCAAAACTTTCACATGTTGCTAGGCTGAAAAAAGAAGGTAATATTACGCCCAATGCAATAAATGTTTACTTTCATTAAGCATTAAGCAAATATGAATCTTGTGTTATTTTTTCCATTTCATATATGTCCTATGATTTATGGGCTTTGTTTTGAAAAGTCTGGGGTACTAGGAAAAAAGCTTATAGAAGATTCCCTTAGAAAAATATTTCTCTTGAAAAAACAGAAGTCCTCTCATCATATGTAAAAGTACTGGGTAATTCCAGCTGCTTTAAAATAGCTGTGCTATTTCAGAGATGTGTGGTGCGCTCACCCAGGGAATCTAACTCCTGCCTGCTGGATGGAGTGCAGAGGTCTTACCCACTACACTGTACTCAACCACCAGCCACTAGTATTATGCATTTGTGGCCAGGCTGGGCTCCTCAGTGAGTTAAATCAAATGGCTCAGTTCACTAATAAGAATCAAATTAATCTCAAAGTAATGACATTAGCAGATTTACAAATATAACATATATATTTAAAAGTTGTTCATTTCTCCCAGATGCAAGCATTACATTTAGTTTTACTTTGATGCTAATGTCAGTTTGGATGTAACAAAATACAAGTATTGGGAAAATGTATTCAGAAAAGAGAATATAAGCATTTGCATTACATCCCAGTTACACTTTGTAAAGACAGTGTTCAGAATCCTGTGGTATCAGCAGAAGAAACACCCAAGTGACCATGATTCTGCTGTAACAAGTGCTCTTTACTGAACACACCGGTAAAAAGGAGCACCTATAAGACACTGGACTTGAGAGAGAGGTCACCTCTAGCCCCTGACGGTGCACATCTACTCCCCGACACCAAATAACACAAACTACATGTACACAACAATTAACCACATTAAACAACAAACAGTCCCTTTGTTGGAGGTGTGCTACCATGAGCCTTTGCACGTGGTCATCTGCCGAGCCACACCATCAGGCTCAGGCACCAGCAGCCTGCTACAATACGATTACTTTACATTTTTGGAAAGTATTTTTAGAAAACACTAAATCTTAAAAAAAAATACAATCCCATTTGCAAAAATGTTTGGACGCTGTGCAAAATGGTACATAAGAATAAAATTCAGTGATGTGCAAGTAATTTAAACCATGTATTTAACTGAAAGTAGTACAAAGACCACAAATCACATTTTTTTTCACACGTTTTTTAATAAAAATTTCCCATTTTAAATTTGATGCCAACAACACGTTCCTAAACAGTTGGGACGGGTCTGTTTACCGCTGTGTTTCATCACTTCTTCTTTAACAGCTCTGTCAGTGTTTGGGAACTGAGGAGACGCTGCTGTAGCTCTGAAAGTGAAATGTTTTCTGTTCTTGTTTGATGCAGGATTTGAGCTGATCGTCAGTTTCAGGAGCTCATTTGTCATATTTTTCATTTTATAATGTGCCAAATGTTCTCCGTGGTGACTGGTCTGGACTGCAGGCAGGTCAGTTTAGCATCCGGACTCTTTAATACGGAGCAGTGCTGCTGTAATACATGCAGAATGTGGTTTAACATCACCTTGCTGAAATAATCCAGGCCTTCCCTGAAAAAGACGTCGTCTGGACGGCAGCAGATGTTGATAAAACATGTTTATATCATTCAGCTTTAATGGAGCCTTCACAGATGAGCACGTCACCCATGCCATGTGCACTAATGCCCCCTAAACCATCATGAATACTGGCTTTAGAACTGAGCACTGATAACAAGCTGAGTGGTCTTCAGCCCGGAGGACACAGTGTCCACGATTTCCTAAAGAATTTCAAATGTTGAATCGTCAGACTGCCGGACACTTTTCCACTTCCCCTCAGTCCATTTTAAATGAGCTCAGGCCCAGAGAAGGTGGCAGCGTTTCTGGATCCTGTTTATATTTGGGTTCTTCTTCGTGTTTTAGAGTTTAACAGCATTTGTGGATGCAGTGATGAACTGTGTTCACAGACAGTGGTTTTCAGAAGTGTTTCTGAGCCCATGCAGTGATTTCCACTACAGAATCATGTCTGTTTTTAATGCAGTGCTGCCTGAGGGCCCAAAGATCACGGCCAGCAGATACTGGTTTTCAGCCTCGTCCCTCACAGATAGAGATTTCTCCAGATTCTCTGAGTCTTTAATGATATTGTACCGCAGACGATGAAAAGCAGAAGCTCTTTGCTGTTTTATGTTGAGAAACGTTCTTCTTGAATTGTTGCTCTATTTGATGGTGCAGTCATTCACAGAATGGTGAACCTCCTCACATTTACTTCTAAAAGACTCCGCCTCTCTGAGACGCTTTTTTAGACCCAATCATGTTACTGACCTGCTGCCAATCAACCACCAGATGCTTTTGTTTTTTTTAAGCATTGTACAACATATTGCTGGCATCAAATTCAAATATACATATACATATAGGGTTTAAATGATTTGCACATTATTTCATTTTTCTTGTTATTTACATTTTGCGCAATTTTCTTGGAAATGAGGTTGTAGCTATGTATTGTGTACAAACAAATCGACTATTTGAGCAAACTAATTTAAATGAACACCTGGAGCTGACCCAGTTGAAGAGTCTTGTTTTTAACACAAGACAAATAGATGAAATGAGCTCACTTGAAGTGTGAAAGTTTCTTACCTATCTGTGACTTTTCATCTTGAGCTGCAACATAATAGAATGATTCAGACGCTCGTGGATAGAAAATGGAAAAAAGCTTTACTTGTGAAATTGTGATCCAAAGTCGCATTCAGGTAACAAGCAAAAGTCAAATCCAACAGAGACAGAAAGTACAAACAAACAAACATAACAACTGGAAAACAGAGTCCAGAGGGCAAAGGCAAAAAGGGAAAAGTCCAAAAATACAGAAAAGAATGCAAATGCACCTCACAAAGATCTAAACTAAAAGCCCAGGCTTTGTACTACTCCCACTAGGCAAACTAAGACAGTGACAGGTGAAACTCATTAGTATTCAGGAGAGGCTGAATGGTAATTGGAGCAGGGTGGAAGGTCAGGAGTCACATGAGCTCCCAGAGGATGCTGGGAGATGGAGTCCATGGAGGTGTCAAGTCCGGAGGGATGCGTGACACCAGCAAGAACAGTTTGCTTATAGCATGGGTCGGTTAAGAAGAGTAATTTCATACCTTCAACAAAAATCAAACATCTTGGCTGTAAATATGTCTCAGTGTGTGTTAATGTACTAAACGCTCTAAAAAGTATAATAGGAATAAAAACCCAGACTTATTTTGCTCTGCTTCAAGCTTTAGCTCAGCTACAGCCGCTTTTCTCATATCTCCAGCAGGAAACTTTTCCACAAGAGTGGAACAGTACTCTGTAAAATGTCTCTCGACTTTCGATTTTATATGAGGTTGAAGTTGCTTCTCATTCATCAGCTTCTTGTTCAACTTTTTCCGTTCCACCTTAAATGGGGCCTAAGGTGCCAGAGTGTAACAGCTGTATCATTTAAGGTGGAACGGGAAAATTTAAACAAGAAACTGGCGAATGAGAAACTTCACAGATTTTGGCCTTGTGACACCACATTTCCATCGCTAAGTCTGCTCTGCTGTAAGCATCTTCAGAGTAAAACTAGAGGTGATGTGTAACGCGCCAACGTAAATTAGATGCTTGTGGTTAGAGAACAAAAATGAGATTTTACTAGTGGAATCAGCGTCCAAGATCGTAGTCGAAAAACATGCAGGGGTCACATCTAAAAGACACGGCAGACACAAACAGACAAACATATCACGCTAGTAACAGTCCAAAAAGGGGCAGGAACAAGGCGTCATCAAAAAACAAGCAAACAGGTCCAAAACCGGAATCAGAGAACAAGGGCAAACAAACCAGAGGGCAGAGCAAAAAGCAGAGTCTGAGAAATGAAAAGCTGTTCATTCACAGAATACAAACTATAGATGCAACACTCAGTAAATCACAAACAGATACGATATGTCGCAACCTTCTAGGACTAAAGCCTGGGCTCATAAACTTAACTGAGAAAGTCATATGATCAACAACACAGGTGGCACACATCAGTACTCCGGTGATCTAGAGCGCTGATAGGAACGTGAGGAAAGGTCAGGAGTAAAGTGATCTCCCTAAGGATTCTGGGAGATGGAGTCCGGATCCTGGCTAGAACTCATCAGATGCGTGGCGTGATGTCAATGTCGAGAAGAAATAAACTTATATTTTAAAACATGGATATTTGCTAGTGTCATTACTAACTTTGAGATTTTTTATATAAAAACAAAGACAGATAATGAAAGGGAGATTTCCTAGATGGCCTCTGAACAATGATCAGTACAACATCACTTTGTTAAGTAGAAGATACGGTACGACGCCATTTAATAACTGAGGCTCTAAAAAGACACAAAGACCGGAATATTGCTGACATTGGCCGAGTTTGAAAGAACTGGCAATGCTGTTGAATGGAGAGCTGTTTAGCAGCTGAAACAGCTGGTTCTTACTGGTGAACTGAGCATTTGATGTGGCTCACTGAGGATCCCAGCCTGGCCACCAATGGCCATCAAAACAAAGCCCATACATCACAGGATATGTATATTGGAAAAAATAAGCTGGATTCATATTCGGTTAATCAAAGTAAAGATTTATTGCATTGGGCGTAATATTACCTTCTTTTTTCAGCCTAGCAACATGTTAAATACAATAGAAAACGTGGAAACGTAGTCAGGAAAGAGTTCCAGTCACCATTATAGATCATAACTTTTGTGCTGCTGTTCATCTAAGATGAGATGAGGCGTCTGATCTGGACTTCACTGCAGGGCTCTAGAGCTCTCTGCCCTTTCATTCGGTGCAGTCCATGATGCGGTCATCTCTGCCGATGAGCCACAGGTGGCCGAGATCGTAGGAAACATGCTTGACTTTCTGAGGAGATGGTACTTGGTGCCACCCAGTGCCAGCAGGGTTTCTTGGTGAAACACCATCCCTGCAAGACACCAATCAAATCAAATTGGTCATTTGGTATCAATACATCAATACATCAATACCACTCTTCCCCCCAGTTTAGTTGTGTCTAATTCCAATCACTAGTTAGTGGGTCGAATACCATCCAGTACCACCAGCACCAGAAGGGCAACTGCTAGCACAGGCTTCGAGGGGCCATCCTACCCACCCCAGAGACCAATTGAGCTCTCTTGGACTCACCAGGTATCAAAAACGTGATCTCCTGATGATAGAGCCAATGCTTAGATGGTTGCGCCACTTAGGAGCCGCTGACCTACCACATTTGTTAACAAACATCCACTACACGCAATAATAACTGCTTAATAAAATTACCTCTGATAGATATCTCCATTGGAATTGACCCCGATGACTTTTCCATCCGTGGAAACCTCAATCATGGAAAGAGCTCCAGGTATCTGCTGCCAGTTTAAGGAGCCAGCACAAGACGTTGGAGTCACACCCTGAAATAAAGCAGACTCAGACTGAAAATTAGGTAGGAAGCATGGCAGAATGCAAAAATGACCAAAATGGCATCTGACGGCCGTGTTGAATGCACATCTTTGGCTTCATCTCCTGTAAAATCTCAATCTCCAGACTAGCTGCGTTCCTCAGAGAGCACTGCAGTGCTCACAAAGCGGCTTCGCTATGGCAACCAGGCCCACTAGACTCTCTTAGCAGTGGGCTAGGGGGTAACAGCACAGTGCACGGATGGGTTAACCAGTGTAAATATAGTAATATATATAAAAATAGAAAAACTGTAAATAGAGCACAAGAACGTGCTGACAAAGTGTATTGTATAGTTGCCACACAGCGATGTAAGTAGATCAGTTTTTATTTTAAGCAAATGTTTATGTTGGGCTGTTTTGGGTTCATTCGTACAAAGACTTTTATGTTGAAAAGCCTGAATGTGGGTGGACTGGTGGGTTTTCCAGAGCAGACAGCTGTGTTTTTAGCTTTTAGCGTGGGAGAGGTTGTGTTTCGTCTTGGTGTTCGGCTTTGTTTGGCACTGCCTTTAGCAAATTAAAAAATAAAGCTGTGTTAAAGACAGTAAACTCTGAATGTTACAGTATTTTGTAGTTCACCTCTATAGATAGTCTACATTTAGCCCCAAACAAAGAATATCTGAATCCTAAAATTAAACATTAAATACTGACCCAATGAACCAACATCCAAATCAGAATTTTTGGGTCCAGCTCTAATACATCTGTTTAGATTGATGGAGAAATTGAGCCCCAAAGTGGTCAGTTGTTTTGAGATTTTATAGGGTTGTAAGCAATCTGGGGATCTGGACCACCAAACTATATTTTTTTTCAATGGTATTAAAGAATTTGAAGTATAATTATGAACAAGGGTGTCATTTAAAAGTGTTTATATATATATATATATATATATATATATATATATATGTGCTTAATGTTAGGGTGCCAGTTGTTAAAAAAGAGAACTTGTTAGTTAGATTAGAGATTTCTGTGCCTCTTTACAATGTTCAAGGCTGTTTCTATCAAGGGAACGGGAAGATGTCACATACAACTTCAGGCACCACTAAGTCTGCACATCACACACACACACACACACACACACACACACACACACACACACACTTACCTTTCACCTCCATTGACTACACTTCATCTTTAGCTTTAGGTAGTGTATAAATCAGGTCTTACGATGTTCTGAGGTGTATTACAGTGTTTGTTTCCAGAGTTTGTGCGGTCGGGTCGTTCATCTCTGTTGCCCTGACAGTGAGCGCTTTTCTCTCTGGTGAATGCTGATTGGATGAAGGAGGCCACTTCAGATACGCAGGGTTGTTAAAAATTCTTTTGGTAAAACCTTAAGAGTTCAGTTCAGGCAGGAGCTCAGAGAGTTGAGACTTGGAGTGATAAGCAGGAACTCATTGTCTTGGGAGACGGGAGAAAGAGGGAACCCAAGTCTACACTCAGGTTTGCTGGGGTGATGGCGCCCTGAAGGCTCTCAAGCCTATTTTTTCCATTTTATTTAAAATTTTCATGTTTAGCATGGTTTTTCTGTCTTGATTTCTATTTTTCATATTTCCTTCATTATCATAAAAACTGTTCTGTCCAGCAGTTTCATCCAATAAACTAGCTAAACTCCTTTTGGACTCAGGCTGGGTTTTTTTTACATCTCAATGGACATTTTCTCCATTTTCACAATCTTACAGAGTAATCACAGTTCCCTTAGACACACCAACGAAGTTGATAATTGAGCCTGTCAAATGTCTGCTGAAAGCTGATTTGCTCATGGTGTCCACAACTTTCTAGATATCATGCCAAGTTGTTTACAAATCGCAATATTTTTTGAGGTCCAATAAAAGGTCCAGGCTCTTGCTGATAATTCAATACAAGTTTTGTGAGGGTTGGATTAAAAAAATAATAAGTCCACAAAAGTAGTTCTTGCAAAAAAATAAAATTTTTCTCCCCAGAAAAGCACCACTATGAGTTTTTTTTATTAATGTTGGTTTAGTATGAGCCAATAAATCAGCCTCACAAAGCAAATATGTCTGTAAGCCTCACTGTATTGGAAATTTGGGCAAAAACATAAAACACCATGCTGCTGTTGCCCCCCCTTCAGGCCAGTTGGACTAATATTCACTTCAAGCCCTGTATGCTGTTTAATGGAAAGGTCCTCATAGTTGACATTATTATCTGTTGTATCTTCAGCTGTGTCTGTAGATGTGGTGGTTGGTTAGTGTAGTGGTTAACACATTTTCCTTCTACACTGTAGACTGCAGTTCAATCCCCCACCAGGGCAAGCGCCCTACACTATACCAATAAGGTATAGCACCTAACACCACCTTTGCCTACCTGTGTAAAAAAATTATCAATTTGTAAGTTGCTCTGGATAAGATCATCAGCCAAATGCCATAAATGTAAATGTAGATCACCTTCATAATGTAGATGTTGTCTACAGCGTTGACTCCCCAGCAGCTGTACGGCCCACAGCTGTAGTACTTCAGCTTTCCTGGGATATTTATCCAGGAAGATCCTTGCCCACCAGTAAGGCAGTAGATATCATCATACATGTTGACACCTGCTGGAGAGATCATTCCTCCAGCATCCACCTGTTTCAGCAGGCCTTAGAGACAAGGGCAGACAAAGATGTTGTTTAGGGGCAGAAGCAGATGGATAGAAATCAAAACACTTAAATGTAAAGACGTGGGGAAAAGCCCACAGGTTGAGAAACACTGTTCGACAAGGGTTTCTGTGGGAATTTGTGCCCATTCAGTCAGAAGAGCATGAGGTCAGACAGTGATGTAGACCGAGAGGGTCTGGCTCACAATCTCTGTTCTAGTTCATCCAAAAGGTGTTGGATGGAGTTGAGGGCAGGGCTCTGTGAGGGCCAGTCAAGTTCTTCCACACTGACCCAGTCATGACTTTATGGAGCTGCTTTGGTCACTGGGGCTCAAGTCATGCTGGAACAGGAAAGGTTCTTCCCTAAACTGTCCCACAAAGTTGGAAGTGTATAATTGTCCAGAATGTTTTGGTGCTGAAGCTTTAAGATTCCCCTTCACTGGAGAAGAGTTCTAGACCAACACCTGAAAAACATATCATCATCCCTCCTCCACCAAACTTTACAGCTGGCACAGCGCAGTCAGGCAGGTAACGTTCTCCAAACCCAGACTCATCCATCACACTGACAGATAGAGATGCGTGATTTGTCACTCCACAGAACACGGTTCCACTGATCCAGAGTCCAGCGTACTTTACAACAGTCCATCCAGTGCTTGGCATTTCACATTTTGATCTTAATGTCCACACATATTATGGATGGAGTGGTGTAAAGCGGTGTGCAGCTGCTCGGCTATGGAGACCCAGTTCATAAAGTGATTGAAGAGAGGATAGGACTGTGCGCTTCAGCACTCACCAGCTCCACTCTGTATATATGTATAAATATATACTTATATACATATAAACCAGCGTAAACACCCCTAATCAACTGACATGTGTTGTATATTTTTCTAAGAGACACGGCAGAGATTCAAACAGGTGAGAGTTGAGATAGAAATTTGCAAGAAATTAATATTTAAAAAAAAATTTGTAAAACCATAATTTTTAAAATTATTTTATTAGCCAGTTAATAATAGATTATAAAGATTCTGGACAAATTGGATAATTTTCATTCTGCATTTCGATATTGTTCAAGTTTGTTTCATCTGAAGTCCTCAAAAACTGGAAAGAGGGCACAACTAAATACAGCACTGCCTGCACATTTTAGCGCACAGTTTCTATTTATTTGCCAAATTTTACTGCAACCGCGACCCTATCTGGACCAAGCGGTTAATGATGATGATGAAGAATTTTACTGCAGTATAAAATCCTGCCACATCGGCTCCTCTGCAGCTTCTACAGGTCCACACTGGGCAGCATCCTGACCAGCTGCTTCACAGGCTGGTACGGCAGCTCCACTGCTGCACAAGGGAAAGTCCTAGTTTCCAACCTTGTGTCGTTAAACTGGCCACAGCCACAGTCCCACCAGATCACGAACACAAACCCTGCTCAAACTATATACACAGTATCAGACTCTCTCCATGTTCCTGCTGCCTGGGTTTAGTTGGACTGAGCACTTGAGCAAACTTTCAGAACATCATTTACTGAACATTGAACTCTCATTCACACACTGGGCTGGAGGCTATTTGTTGATATTGCTACATATATTGTTTACATATTATGTGCACTCATGTCCTCGCCTGAATGTTTATGCTTACCTGTTAAAGCACCAGAGGAGTAGCTTGAACATGGTTCGGTAAACTCTACCCCTCTGTACGTGTGAATGTAACATAATTGAACAAGGGTTTTTCTCAATGTTAAATTCAGCGAATAAGTAGTAATTATTACAGTGTGCAGAAGGGGTTACATTATTACAGTATCTCTCATTCTTTGTCGTTTTTTCAAATTTTGACATAATTTGAAAATACCCATTATCCTTCAAAGTGTGTGTAAATTTCATGAAGAATGGACCAAAAGAAACAGACCTAAATGATATTAAATGATACCAGAAAAAAATTCTGGTTCCATCGACTTACATTAAAAGTAAAGTATCTTCCTTCTCCTGTAAAGTCACCACTTTGGAGATATGAGGTTTTTGCTCTAACATCAGCGATAAGTTACAATACTGTATGTAAAATGTGAGTCAAGTAAGAGCAGCTCACCTGGAACAATAACCCAATCTCCTCCCCCAAGTTTGTAGATGTAATTGTTGGAATCAACTCCCCAGACGCCAGCAGGTCCCACACTAACGTGCTTCAGAGATCCAGGAACCTGGATCCAGCCGGTGCTGTACAGCGTGTAGATCTGATTATTGGAGTTGACCCCAAACACTTGACCGTTCCCAACATCAAGCTGCTTCAGGCTGCCTGGAACCAACCTGCACTCTAAAGCTGGGAGGACAGACAGACAGACAGACAGAGAGACAGACATAGATAGACAGACAGACAGAGAAAGACACACAGATAGACAGGGACAGATAGACAGACATACATAGATAGACAAACAGACAGACAGACAGAGATAGACAGACAGGCAGATGAGAGAGCAGAAATAAGTATATTTGCATATTTACATTGCATATAAAACATTTACAAGACAGTAGTGCGTCCTGCTATGATGTTTGGTTTGGAGACTGTAGCTCTGTCTAAAAGACAGGAGGCTGAGCTGGAGGTGGCGGAGATGAAGATGCTGAGATTTTCGTTGAGAGTGACAAGAATGGACAAGATTAGAAATGAGCAGATCAGAGGGACAGTGAAGGTGGAGCAGTTTGGAGATAAAGCCAGAGAGGTCAGGTTGAGATGGTTTGGACATGTGTTGAGGAGGAATAGTGGATATATTGGGCAAAGAATGTTGGAGATGGAGCTGCCGGGTAGAAGGAGAAGAGGTAGACCTCAGAGAAGGTTTATGGATGTAGTGAAAGTGGACATGGAGATAGTTGGTGTAAAAGTAGAGGAGGCAGTGGATAGGGCAAGATGGAGGCAGATGATCCGCTGTGGTGACCCCTAAAGGGAGCAGCCGAAAGAAGAAGAAGAAGAAGAAGACGACATTGCATATAAAACACATTTGTTCTATTTGCACGAGAGCAGGTGTTGCACTAAGTGGTATAAGGTAGTTACAACACAATGAATATAAACAACTATAAATATTGTGACTGTTTACAGTCTAAAGCTTCCTAACAGTAGCAGGTTATGATATGCACAGTGTGTCTTAACAAGAGAGGAGATACGGTGATGTGGTTCAGCTCAGTTCAGACAGCAATGGCTGTCAACCTAAAAATGAATGTCGTAACCAATTGAACGAATTTCATTCCATTCAAACAATTCAAAGCATTTATTTAAGCTGAATAAAACTAGCCAATTTACTTTTTGCCACATAAAGTAATTTAGGTTGATCTGACAAACCATTTTTTACAGCATAGCTTGACTGACTGACTGATTAATTGATTGATTGATCCTCTAAGGGAAATTGCTGTGTTGCAGCAGCAATTCACATAAATCAGCCAACACACATAACTTACACTCACAACAGGGACATGAGGTAGTTAAAAAATTAACAAATTACAAATATTTACAATCCCATTTCCAAGACAGTTGGGACACTGTGTTTTTAGAGGTGAAACATTATACATTTACATTTACATTTACAGCATTTAGCAGACGCTCTTATCCAGAGCGACTTACAAGAAGTGCTTTGTCAATCTAGAGAAAGTATCTTTGCTAGTTATCAATAGCTTAGAGAAAAAAACGGTCCTGAGCTCAGATACTGCTAGAAACAAAATGTCACTGCAGACACCAAGAGAAAAAGAAACAGAGTTGAGCGCAGAACTCCGTGCCATTCAATGCAATACAATAACAGAAACGTTACATGTAAAAAAAAAAAAAGGCTAGATTCAGTAAGGCCAGTACGCTACCAGTGCATATACCTACTTCACATTTATATGCATAATGTGTTTTTGACTACGTACATATAAGGTCTTTGCTATGGCTCTGTAGCTTTTTCTGTTCATGTTGTTTAATGAGGCTCTTCTTGAGAACTCCAGGAAGCTCCTTCAGCTTCATCATGTACATACACATATACATATGTTACATAAAAAAATGAAGTCTGTCTGAATATTTGTTATTCATTTTAAAGAGATTCACCACTCACCCAGAGAGGTGAAGCAGAAGCAGAGGAGGATGAAGACGACTGCAGTTCTCTCCATGGCCTTCAGTCAGTGTTAGTGCTTGTCTTGATTAGAACTGCAATGCTGAGACTCAGCACATCTGGACAGTATATATAGTCAATGTATAGTCAGGTGAATCTGATAAGAAGGTGCCAAGATAAACCAGAAAGTGCCAATCAGGAGGGGAGGATCCTGGAGAGACGAAGTTTATGATTTTATTGTGTTATGCTTGACAATAATGGCAAGAATTACATCTCGGCTTGTGTGTCAAATATAACAATAAAGTCATAAACACACTTCCATTAAAGTCCTTGATAGATACCAAGGCAAATGACAGGCAGGTTATTCCATTAATATATGAGTAGAATAGGTTACCAGATAACTGGGGGCTGTGACTGTTCATAGAGAAATTAACCATATTAATCTTTAGCTGTAATTCCCCAGGGATCCTCTTCATTTCCTGAAGCTGACTTTTACCGACATGGTCTCGAGGAGTGAATCCTGTGGGTTTATTTTGTGATATTTGTGATTTCTTTACTGAGACCTTAGAGAAATCCACCATCCAGGAGTTACTAAGCTAATCAAATGGAGAGTTAACCTGGCTTAATGGCAACATCATCAAGTGTTCAAGAATTGTGCCTGTCCAGAAAGGAACTCAGTTAATGGAAGTCACCCATAGAATGACGGTAACACTTTATTTGAAGGCTACCTACATAAGAGCTTCATAACGCATTCATAAGCACTGAATAATGTATTTATAAAGCACTACTTGAATATTTATGAAGGGCTTATGCCAGTACTCGCAACATGACATATGATGTTTTATGAAATAAGCTTATGCCAGTACTCACAACATGACATAGGATGTTTTATGAAATAAGCTTATGCCCGTATTCACAACATGACATAGGATGTTTTATGAAATAAGCTTATGCCAGTACTCACAACATGACATATGATGTTTTATGAAATAAGCTTATGCCAGTACTCACAACATGACATATGATGTTTTATGAAATAAGCTTATGCCCGTATTCACAACATGACATAGGATGTTTTATGAAATAAATTACATTTTATTGACATGATATGAATGTGTTGAACATATTTACAGCACTATACATCATTATCTGTGTCAGCATTCTCAAGATATCATTGTATTGACATTTGGTAAAATATGCATGGAAACCATCCCCTCTTCCCTTCATGGTATATAATACATAAAGGTTGCTTTTTTACAGTTTATATATGAATTTGAACTTAACGTCATTCTTTTTCCCTCTTAAACCAGGTACATGTAGTCTTGGTCTCACAGTAGTGTCAGCAGGACAGTGCTTACCTGTTACGAAGTACGTTTGACGGCTTCATGAAGGAATTTGATGCCCTTAAACTAAAGTGATGGATATTTACTTCATTTATAACACTGTTATGAAGTATGATTCCCACAGGATGTAGAGGTTATAAGACAGATGGCTATTTATGAACACTACATATCTGTTCTATGAATGATTTTAAGGCCCTCAAACTAAAGTGGTAACACATTTTCCATTCATAACACCTTTATTAAGAAGAATTCACTAGACATGATGACTGTGAAAATGAAGATAATGTTAAAATGAAAAAGAAAAAAGACAACAAATGGAATGCTACAACTTTGTTTATATCAAACAGATAAATGTCACAAATACAGCTCCAAGTCACATCCTTATCCATATTACTGGCTACAATGGGCATCAAAATACACACAAGAGAAAACAAATATATGCACCTTATACATTTTTGCCTGTATATTTCTGATCTTTGCAACAACAACAACAACAACAAAAATAAAACCAGCAGCATCAAGCTCACAACTGGTACCTTTTACTGGTTATAATAACTGGTTCATTTGCACAAACAAAACAGCAAATGGAGAGCTATAACCTTATTTATAAGAGACACAGCAAAAAATATATATATATTAGTTGTAGTTTGGTTAAGCCACGTTCTGAACTGTATTAGGAATTTGACACAGTGTAACAGTCTTCCAAAAGAAGGGCATTATGCTTAAGAAGACAAGAAATAGTCCTTATGAATATACTGCCAATAAAACAAAAAAAGGCAGAATTACAAGCTCATGCTTCTACATTTTTTACTTCTATGAATAAACAATTGGTAGAAGCTCCCCTTTGCCTTTCATCTCAGTTTTTTTTTTTTTTATGTCTGCAGTGAGCGCAGAATGGCATCTATCTGCAAATTGAGCAAGCTTTTCTTGTTTGTCATTCCATGGTAGAAGGCTGGCAAAAACATCTGGTGAGGCAATGCTGAGTTCTGCGATGGGAGCAGTACGGGCAATCGTGTTCCTGTCCACACCCAGGCGGTCAAAAGCTCTCTTCATTGATCCAGCCTGCTTGTAATACTTTAGGGCCTTCTTGTACCGGTTTATCACACCAGTCATAGTCTTCACTGCAAAATAAACTTATGTTAATATACAAAGGAAATACCTTAATGGTTACATATTAAAAATAAATAAATAAGATTTAATTTGTAATTAAACTTTTTTCTAGAAGTACAATCTGCATGTCTGTAAGAAGGCATTACAACATTAAGCACACAATACAGCTTTTAAAATAAAACCCAGAAATAATAGTGCAGATATTCATATATGATGATTAAAACAACACTATGTAACAATTTTACACATGTATGTGTACAGCTCAAAGCGTACTTATGACAGTGGTGTAAATGTAAATTACACATTGCAACTGAAGGGGCAAAAAAATACCAGATCTTGCATAATGCCGCTTTAAATAAATCTAGAATTGTAATGTCATACTTTTCAATAATAAAGCTGACATTTGGAGTATTAATCCAAACTATTTAGACTGCTATTGTTCATGTGATTTCTGACTTTAAGTGCAAACTCAGAGAAGCTGCCTTATGAAATGGTGGCACTTGGTAATAAGGTAATTAACTGGCTTGTTAAGCTGTTATGTTTTGTGAATATTATTAACATTTATTTATTTGTTAAAAAAAGAATATATAAAATGCTTCATACCAAGATCACCTTTAAAGCAAAGATTCATTGTGAGTTTGACATGTGTTCAGGATAGTCCCTCCAAATTTAAGATTAAGATTAAGAGATACTTTTTTGATCCCACAAACGGGGAAATTCCACCTCCGCATTTAACCCATCCGTGACGTGAAACACCACATACGCACACTAGTGAACACACACACTAGGGGGCAGTGAGCACACTTGCCCAGAGTGGTGGGCAGCCCTATCCACGGGGCGCCCGGGGAGCAGTAGGGGGTTAGGTGTCTTGCTCAAGGACACCTCAGTCATAGACTGTTGGCAATGGGGATCGAACCGGCAACCTTCCGGTCACAGGGCCGGATCCCTAACCTCCAGCCCACCACTGCCCCAGATTTAGACAAATAACTAAAATCAAAAGAATTATTTTGCCTCAGAACATAATAAGAAAATGCTTATTGAAATATTAAGTATTATAGCATTGGAAATGAGCTTATAGGCTATAGGGGATTGGTGGCTTTCCTGTATTTTATCAGCCATCTAATGTCATTCTGATACCAAACATTTTTGCAAACATTAGTAAACTGATGCACAAATATTTAGGCTTTTTATCATCATCTTTTTGATAAGTTTGATAAGTTTGCAACACCAGTTTATGGCCATCACCAATTTGTAGCCAGCAAGATACTATGAAAGAGAATGCTGTACATAAAATCTAAAGCATGTTACCATGTACATTATGAACAAACTACTCAAACTCACTTCTCATCCGTGGGTTATCGTAGTGGGATGACTTCTCATTTTTCACACGTGGTTTAGCCTCTTCATCAGATAGCAGCGAAAAGTTGAAGGACCCAGCAGACTCTGAGTCAGAAGATATCTTTATGCTGGAAGACATGGCTATAGCATAGACCAAGATAACAGAATCAATCATTGTTGTGTTAATTCATTATTATTATTATTATTATTATTCTGTGATAAAGAAAAGAAAGAAAAAACATGTATTTCCAAAACAGTAACTTTACAAATGGCAAAACTGTTTTGTACCAAGTAATTCTGTACCACTTCAAGCAAATGTAAATCACTGTAGTACTGGAATTTTTAAACAAACAAAAGACTCGGCATACCTGAACTTGAAGACTGGCCTTTCCCTTGTGATGTCAGCTGGCTCTGTAGGAAGGCTTTATCAGCTTGAAGCTCTTTAACCTTCTCTTCAAGAAAAGAACACTTTGTCTTTTCAATCTGGAGCTGGGCCTTCACTTTTTGCAGCTCCAGAACTGCGGATGGAGAATCTGACATGGGGAAAATACTCGTAAATGTATGTAATAATGTGAAAAGACACTGCAACCAACAAATTAGAAATAAGAACATCAGATAACCAGGCTAACACATGGTGCCAAGCTCAGTGAAATGCCCATAGCACTAAAGGCAAAAGTTAAAAAGCTGTTGGTTAAGGCATTTCTGGACTGCAGTGTTAATAAATATAACTTTTTAAACTGATATTTACTAGAAAGACTAATAAATGGGACAGAGAGCAGAGTAATTTTGTTATTTTCAGCACACAAACCTTTAGTTTTAGCAAATGACTCGTCTGAGGCGGTGGAACTTGCTCCCGCTGCAGCTCTCGGTTCAGCCTCAGGCTCAGCCAGAGCTGTGGTGGACCTTACGTAGCGACGCTTTCGGGTATCCATCTTCGACTGCTCTTTGAAATAAACACGTTGTTTAACGTTAATAAGGATTCCTTGAAAAGTTTAGCTATGAAATAATATGGTGCTAACTGGGATATACATAGCCAAACACTTAAAACTATATTCAAACCTAGGTTAGCTGACATCAGTTAATGAAGTTAAAAGTTAAGCCAGAGATACACATATAAATTAGCAAGGTATATAACTAATAACTCTGTTTCTGCAGATAGGTTACTTGCTCAATGGAACATTACAGGCAATGCTTGGCATTTTCCTCCGGCATGCATGACAATCTTAGCTAGTTAACCTAACGTTAGTTGGCTAACGCTTGCTAGCTAGCTAATCGGCTCAATTATTCAAATACGAGTTCAAGCGTAATAACATTTCTTTACTTCTGCGTAATGTTATATGTAGCTATCAAATTAATCAAACAGCAAATAAAAGTGTAAAACAGCTAAATAAGTGCAACGCATAGCGTACTTACATCTTTAGTGTCTTTTTTCGTGCCTTTTCAGGATGGAGGGTGCTTGTTGCTGCAGGCTGGTAAAGACTGCGTGGGTGGGTGGCGTCGGTAAAAGTGCAAATGCCTTGTACAGCATTAACTTTTTCTCAAGTGTCTCAAGTATCTTTAAAAATACTGTATAGACACTTGTATTGATGTATTTGATTAATTAAAGATTGTATTAAAAATATAGTTTATTGCTCATCTTTACTGCTGTGACGTCACTAAATTAGTTACCTTTTTTTTAACCTCAGCATGTACAATGACCCCACGACCCTGAAGGAGGAGCGGCTTGGAAAATGGATGGATTTATGTACAATGACTAATCTTAACAACGAATTTTTGAGGGCAATGTACGTGTCTGAAAGAAAACTGGTGAGATGGATGCAACATAAAGTTATTCTAAAAAAGACCATGAAGTGTGGAGTCTGCAAGCTGCATATGAGGCTTGAGAAGTGCAGGACTGCTGATGGATTACGCTGGTAATAGCAAAATCTAGTTGTTTACGTAGCATAGCCTGCTGAGCCTAGGTATATAAAACTACAAATGGTTTTATTTCCTTTCTAGGACATGCACCAAGTTCCACAAAAAAGTGAAAAAGTCTGTACGACAGAACTCCATTTTCTACAAATCACACTCAAGTTTGAAAAAATGGATGCAGTTCATTTACAGGTTCGATTTCATAATTTTATTCTCACTTTGTCCTGTTCACTTACATTTCATATTTTAGCTGACTAATTGGAAATAGCAGTGTACATATTTGTCATTGACTCATCTGCTTCCCCTTAAGAGATCTCTGCTGAAAACAGCTTAGACCAGCATGAATTCTATAAGTTAGTGTATGCTGATCTAGTGCTGGTTTATCTGATTACTGAGCATAGAGATGCTGGTTGACCAGCATCTAAAACACAACATATACTGCTTTTGGTGGTGACAAGGGATGTCAGAACACCATGTCTTAGAGGCCAAGGTCCTGATGGTGTAGAACAGTTCTCTGTTAATATTTTGTCATTAGGTTTTCACAAGGACTTCGCCTTCGTCAACTGGACATGATAAGTGATGGAATTGCTGGAAGCTCTGTTACTTTGACAAGAATGGCACAGATCATGAGAAAGGTATATGTGAAGCATTTCTGACCATAAATAAGTTAAAACACACACAGATTTCAATGGAACACAAACTGCAGCTATGACAGTGTGATCAAGAGGTGGTTGATCTGTCTTAAATATAATATCACAATATAAAAAGACATTTTAAAGACACTTGATGTGCATTACTTTTTTTCTTTTTTTTTTTGAAAGAGAAAAATGGTCCAGAGGAGCCACATAAAAAATACTATAAATACAGTGATTACTGTGCTAAATCTAATTAAACAGGATTAATTATGTTCTACTTGTAAAAAGAACATGACCATTGTTCTTTAATCACTAATGATATACACAATGCGCTCACAAAAACATACTGTGACATAATTTATCAGGTTAACATGTATCCACACTCCTAGTGTGATAACATTCTTTTATTATACAAAATCGATACATAACATCTATATACCTGTCTGACTGCCTAACATATTTTTGTTGTCAACTGTATGCTGAATTACTATTACTAAAGACCACTTGAAGTGTTACTAAGTGTAGCACTGTTATTTGAAGGTTTGTATTACAGCTCACACTCGCATGAAACAGAAAGGAATGAAAATGGGTGGCCCTGGGACCTTTGTTGTCATTGAAGAGAGCAAGTTCACTCACAAGAGAAAGGTTAATATCTTTGGCTAATAATTATGATTTTTGTTGTTATTTTTATATTTCATTGGATTAATGGTTCTTTTTTCAATTTCTAATTTCTTCTTGTAAAGTTTATTAACACAAGTCTCCAAATGTTATTGAATTCTCTACAAGAATACATTCAAACATACTGTAAAACCTGAATGAGAATATCAGTATCCTTTGGTCATACGCTCTCAGAATATTGTTGATTACTAAATGTTTGTATTCTGATAATTTATCTTCACTAGTACAATCGTGGACGGTGTGGCAACACTTGGCGAAGGAATCGACAGTGGGTCTTTGGAATGTTAGAAGTCAGCCCAACAAATAGCCGTCCCATTTTGAAGTTAGTGTGCACCCGCTCGAGAGCAGTCCTAATGCACCACATCAGGGCCCATGTGAGAAGAAGGACAGCTATAATAAGCGATGAATGGCGTGCATATGCAGGACAACTAGATAGAGCTGGCTACAGACACTACACTGTATGCCACAAAAATGTCTTTGTTGACCCTGATACTGGAGCCCACACCCAGCACATTGAACGGGCATGGGGTACATTCAAAGTGGAGGTCTGGCGGCATAGAGGGAATAGAACAACAGCCCTCTTGAAAGACCACTTGAAGGTTATTGAGTGGCACCACTGGCTAGCCAAAAGTCATCGTCATTATGTATTAGGACGGCTCTTTCATGATATCAAACAAATGAACCAGTTATTACAACCAGTAAAAGGTACCAGTTGTGAGCTTGATGCTGCTGGTTTTATTTTTGTTGTTGTTGTTGTTGTTGCAAAGATCAGAAATATACAGGCAAAAATGTATAAGGTGCATATATTTGTTTTCTCTTGTGTGTATTTTGATGCCCATTGTAGCCAGTAATATGGATAAGGATGTGACTTGGAGCTGTATTTGTGACATTTATCTGTTTGATATAAACAAAGTTGTAGCATTCCATTTGTTGTCTTTTTTCTTTTTCATTTTAACATTATCTTCATTTTCACAGTCATCATGTCTAGTGAATTCTTCTTAATAAAGGTGTTATGAATGGAAAATGTGTTACCACTTTAGTTTGAGGGCCTTAAAATCATTCATAGAACAGATATGTAGTGTTCATAAATAGCCATCTGTCTTATAACCTCTACATCCTGTGGGAATCATACTTCATAACAGTGTTATAAATGAAGTAAATATCCATCACTTTAGTTTAAGGGCATCAAATTCCTTCATGAAGCCGTCAAACGTACTTCGTAACAGGTAAGCACTGTCCTGCTGACACTACTGTGAGACCAAGACTACATGTACCTGGTTTAAGAGGGAAAAAGAATGACGTTAAGTTCAAATTCATATATAAACTGTAAAAAAGCAACCTTTATGTATTATATACCATGAAGGGAAGAGGGGATGGTTTCCATGCATATTTTACCAAATGTCAATACAATGATATCTTGAGAATGCTGACACAGATAATGATGTATAGTGCTGTAAATATGTTCAACACATCCATATCATGTCAATAAAATGTAATTTATTTCATAAAACATCCTATGTCATGTTGTGAATACGGGCATAAGCTTATTTCATAAAACATCATATGTCATGTTGTGAGTACTGGCATAAGCTTATTTCATAAAACATCATATGTCATGTTGTGAGTACTGGCATAAGCTCTTCATAAATATTCAAGTAGTTCTTTATAAATACATTATTCAGTGCTTATGAATGCGTTATGAAGCTCTTATGTAGGTAGCCTTCAAATAAAGTGTTACCAGAATGACTTGTAGTTCATGGAACCATGAATTGTGATCGCTACCAAAAAGTCCTGCAGAAGATCAGTCCAAGATCTGAAGCTCAAGCATTAAACAGCAAGGCAACAATCCAAAGCGCAAGGGCAAGTCCACCACTGCATGGATCAAAAATGGCCCATTAAAGATTATGACTGGCCTAGACAAAGTCCTGATCCCTGTTGAGATGTTGTGGTTGGACCTTCTTCTTCACCTCCATAAAGCCCTCCAATGTGGCTTAATTAAATCAATTCTACAGAAAAATGTGGGCCAAAGTTCCTCCACAGCGATGTGAAAGAATGATCTGGAGTTGCAGTTGTTGCTTCTAAAGGTGGCACAACCAGTTAGTAAGTCTGGGGGGGGGGGGGTTTCTATTTCCTCATTTTTCTTCTTCTGTTGTGCCTTTTTTATGAGTGTCTGACACCGTTTAGTGTGACAGTTTATGGCAAAAACAGACCAAGTCAGGAATACATCGCGTGTTTTTGTTAACCTGGTTTATTGGGTTTTCTAGTTTTAGTTTTTTCCTTTCTACTTTAGTTGATTCTTTCTTTTGTATTGCATATCACAACGATGGCTGTCAGACATCCACACACAAATATTGATTGTCATCAATAGATGTTCATATGCCTGATCGTGTGTTTTCCTGACTTCCAGCAAATGTGTTTTGTAGGTGTGCCCTGACTTGTATTTGCTCAAAACAGAATGTCTGTTGTTTTAAGTGCATGTACATACAGCAGGTCTGTTGTCCTGACAAGATCTCTACCAGTTAAACCAATAGCTGTAGGGGAAGAGTTTGACAGTGGTGCTAAAACACAGGAAGGATGGTGATGTGGTGTGATGGAAATCTTCCCTGGATAAATTCCAAAACCAGGACCTCCTCATTCCCTCTTAAACCCCTGTCCCATACTTATGCTTCCCTTTTCTTTCATTATTCTCTCTCCACTGCTTCCTCTCCTGCCTATGTCGCTGCACAGGTACGACCAGCTGATCTAACAAGATCTAAGTTAGAGCTTGGTCAAGTGTTCTGCTGCCAAAAAAGGGAACACAGGCATTTTCTGGACTAATTGGGAAGTGGGGATGCTGGTCTGAATCCCCAAAGAGCCCCACCCACCCCCTATTGAACTTGCAGCATAACTAATATCGAACATTTGAAGGTTTGGGCTGTACTAAATTTCTCTGATCTGTGGATTCCAGAATGCATATTTGGTTGCTTTAAATGACAATACTTTTCAAATGTCAATCTATAGTATTCAGTTACATCATTAAGGAGGACCACATTTGTGCCATGTTGGTAGGTGAGCTGTAACTCTGAGCTCTGATGGAGCTCGTCTCATCACCGCTACTGCAGATACAGCCCTGCAGGAGGATAAACACCAACAACACTGACCAGAATAACCATGAAAAAGATGAAAACTCCTACATACAGTATCCTACATACAGGGGGCACGGGTTGCGGCCACAGGAATATGTATGCTGCAGGGTGCAGTAATGGCATCAGGAACTCTGGCGGCATACACAAAGCCAGGAATGGACTGCTGCACCAACCTGGAGGAACATAAAGAAACGGAACCCTCTCGGCCTCTCCCCAGGCTCACCTGAGCTATGCAAGCTTGGAGTTGCGCTTGAGAGCATGACAATCACGTCTCACTGGCTGATCTAATGCCATGTCCCAAACTACACACTTTCGTACTTCACCTACTACACTAATGAGTGCACTTCTAATGGGATATGCACTATTTAACACACTATTTAGTGAGCTTGTATGCAGTTTGGGACATGAAAGTGATCTCAGCCGTTTAGATTTAACCTTAGATTTATACCACAGCGACAAATCAACTTAAATTTAGGCAGGTACCTTAAAGATATTGGTAAATTAATTTAAAAAATGAAATTTTAAACAAGTAGCTCCCACAGCACTGCTGAGCGACTAGTGAATATCCTGTAAAGCTTATATGTGATTAATGAAAGGTAAAGTAAGGTTCTGCAGCTATTCAGCAGTGGAGTATGTGGCAGATGGTGCACGGTTTACTATCAGCTGTAAGATGAAGAGGTGGTCTCACTGAGCTAGTAGATAATGAGTAATGGCCTACACCTGGGCATTTTAATGTAGAGCAGTTTTATGTGTGCATAAAGTGTAATTTTGTGTATAAAAGCTGATCAGCTTGTGCCAAATTTATTTAAGCAATCCAGCTCTGAACTACTCCTGCCCCGTGTCCCTCTTCCAAATGTAGCCAAGAGGTTTATAGAGATACACCTCAGAAATACGTAATGAATTGCAACAGCAAAGTAACACAATAGGTACTATTCATCCACAGATATTAATATCTCAAGATAACCATCAAGGCATGACACACAAACGATGATTCAGGAGAATCAGTAAGGTGTCACGGAAGAAACAGAACATTACACAAAGCCAGAAAGTTCGACACACACCCTGGATGGAGCCAGAAAGTTCGGTGCAGGACCAGGATGGAGCCAGAAAGTTTGACGCACGACCAGGATGGAGTTAGAAAGTTAGACACAAGACCAGGATGGAGTTAGAAAGTTAGACACAAGAACAGGATGGAGTTAGAAAGTTAGACACAAGAACAGGATGGAGTTACAAAGTTAGACACAAGACTAGGGTGGAGCCAGAAAGTTAGACACAAGACCAGGATGGAGTGAGAAAGTTAGACACAAGACTAGGGTGGAGCCAGAAAATTAGACACAAGACCAGGATGGAGTGAGAAAGTTAGACACAAGACTAGGGTGGAGCCAGAAAATTAGACACAAGACCAGGATGGAGTGAAAAAGTTAGACACAAGACTAGGGTGGAGCCAGAAAGTTAGACACAAGACCAGGATGGAGTGAAAAAGTTAGACACAAGACTAGGGTGGAGCCAGAAAATTAGACACAAGACCAGGATGGAGTTAGAAAGTTAGACACAAGACCAGGATGGAGTTAGAAAGGGTTTCAGGCCTGGAAGGATGTTGAGTGAGGCCAGAATACAATATAGAGGACATATTCCTGTTGTCCCTTTTGGCCACTGTTGTTTTTTCAAAACCTATAACTAATCACAACAACATGTCAACAGTGTGAGGTATTACAAAAGAGTTTCTGAAAACTAAAGTAGTCAACAACTTTTTTCATATACTTACACAAGGAAAACAACTGGGGAAAAAACCTGTCAGTTAACAAAAACTCGAGACCTGAGAGAATATAATCTGCCGGCTCAGCAGAGTGACATGCATGTGCCAGTAAACTCAAAACTGAGCGTTGAGCCTTTGGAGCGCTCCTTAAGTAGAGCGTGCACAGCTGCACAGCTTGTCATGGTTCTCTGACTTCTTCTAGTGGTTGGAGGTGTCCTAGAAGGAGGACAGGTTACAGTTAACCATATTAACAATAATGGTTTGCTCATGCTGAAAAGCTGCTATTTTAGAATAATACATGAATTTCGGTCTGAATTTAAGTTTTCCCCCTTTGTTTATGCTGCAGTCTTCCAAGCTGGAAGTGTTCCACACTGCCTGGAAGGACGGCCTTATAGAGGATAGAAATGCTCTCATTGAAGCTCGCTCAGCATATCTGGCCTCACTGATCAAGAATAATAAGTATAATCCTAGAATACTGTTTAGTGTGATTTCCCAAATCACAAAAAATCAGGCAGGTACTGAAGCAGAAATCCCAGCAACTCTCACCAGTGAAGTTTTTATGGACTTCTTTAATAATAAAATTGATAATATTAGACGACAAATTCAACCCACAGTATCAAATCCAGCTTGGCAGTCATCTGACTTGGCTGATATAGAACAAAACACAGCTGTAGAAAAGAGCCTGGAAACCTTTTACCCCCTCCCACAGCTGGAGCTAGAGAAGATTATCTCTTCTGCAAATTACACAACCTGCACACTCGATGCAATTCCATCAAAATTACTCAAAGAAGTACTGCCAGTTATTATAAAGCCTATCTCAACTATTGTAAACTCATCCCTTAGTCTGGGCCATGTTCCCAAAGCTTTTAAACTAGCAGTTATCAAACCTCTGATCAAGAAACCAAATCTTGATGTCGCCGTTTTGTCTAATTACAGGCCTGTTTCTAACTTACCGTTTATATCAAAGATCTTAGAAAAAGCTGTGGCCCAACAACTTAGTTCATATCTACTCAAGAACCATATATATGAAAAATTTCAGTCTGGATTCAGGCCACACCACAGCACTGAGAGAGCTCTAGTTAAGATAACTAATGATCTTCTTCTTGTCTCTGATCAAGGCTACATATCTCTCTTAGCGCTACTTGACCTCAGCGCGGCTTTCGATACAATAGACCACAATATTCTCCTAGAAAGGTTAGAAAACATGGTTGGAGTCACAGGGACGGCCCTATCATGGTTCAGATCTTACCTATCAGAACGTTATCAGTTTGTTAGGGTAAACAATTTATCTTCCAGTTATTCAAAAGTGAGATTTGGAGTTCCGCAGGGCTCTATATTAGGACCATTACTATTTACACTATACATGTTACCGTTAGGCACAGTTATAAGTAACCATGGCGTAAACTTTCATTGTTACGCAGACGATACTCAAGTGTACATATCAGCCAAACCTGATGACCAATACAGGTTAAAGAAAATGGAGGACTGTGTAAAAGACGTGAAAGGCTGGATGTCACGTAACTTCCTCCTATTAAACAGTAACAAAACAGAGGTTCTCCTTCTGGGTCCAAAATTAGCAAGAAGTAAATTACCAGATTTAATCTTAAATCTCGCCGACTTTCCAGCCACACCTGGATCAGCAGCAGAAATCTTGGCGTTATAATAGATTCAGATTTATCATTCGATCAACACACAGGCGGCATCACTAGGACAGCTTTTCTACATCTTCACAACATCGCCAAGATCAGAAATGCCCTGTCCCTGTGTGATGCGGAAACACTAGTACCCGCCTTTATTACTTCTAGCAATTTAAACAAACTCCAACTAGTCCAAAACGCCGCAGCCATGGTCCTCACTAAAACTAGAACATCTGATCATCAGTCCAGCGCTATCATCACTTCATTGGCTGCCTGTTAAATTCCGTATTGATTATAAAATCCTTTTATTGACTTATAAAGCCCTACATGGTCTCGCTCCTGAGTACCTGCAAGACCTTATTTCTCATTATGAGCCATCACGATCACTCAGATCCCAGAGCGCTGGCTTATTAATAGTCCCCAGAATTCCTAAGGCTGCAGCTGGGGGAAGAACTTTTTCTTATAAAGCCCCCAAACTCTGGAATGATCTTCCAGAAACTGTTCGGGACTCAGACACAGTCTCAATCTTTAAGACTAGGCTGAAAACTCACTTGTTCAGTTCAGCTTTTGGTAGCTAATGTCCCCCCTAGATAAAGGCAGCAGATCCAGGGGTCCATGGACACAGGGAATTATAGTAAACTGAGACGCTGGTGCTGTCGTCCCGCTGCTCAAACGCGGTCACTCAGGTGGACGGTGGAGCGGAGGGATGCCAGACTGTCTCAGAGTGCTGCCGTGTCTGTGTGTCCTTCTGGTTCTCTCCTGTTAGTTAAGCTGTCATAGTCAGATCTGCCGGAGTCGTTAGCCACTGTGGAATTATTAGCCTTATTATTGTTCATATTACTCTTAAGATGTATTAAAGAAAGCTTATGTTTAGCATTGAAAGCTTAATGGTCATATTGTCCAATTCTAAGAGCTAAGAGTCAGCACATGAGGCTGTGTGCTGACTAACGGTGGAATACACAAGGACGTCAGATAACAGGAAATACCTCGAAGCTAATAGTAGTAGACACTGGGATTAGCACACCACACATGTGGTTCATCTGGTCAGATAAGCAGAGCCATTGTCTGGAAAACGAGGGGAGTTGATAAACACAGGGGACACCTTAAGCTGACCTTGCAGACGCGCTCACATCTCGAGCGCATCCTTAAACTTTTATGATGTGGATTGGTGAGCTGGGCTAACGCACACACTGGAGGCTTGATGGAATCTACTGATATCTTGGGTAAGGGAGGAGCGGTCATGCGACTATGAAAAGGGAGTCAGATGAGAAGGGGTCAGAGCTGACCTGGGAGATACATGATGCATGTTCTCTGTTTGTAACCTCTCCAGAATTCTGTAATAAAACTGTTTGTTTCACTTCAGTCTGATCTACTCGTCTCATTTGTTTTGCATCAACGAACATGCAGGACTGGTTTCGTCCACAATTTGATGACCCCGACGTGATGCAAAGGAGACCATTGGAAAAACAGGCTTGATCTTTCTCCTCCATTACTCATCACAGGCGCACCATTTATTCAGGTTGGCAGAAACCTATTTAAATAAATTCTGCATATTGACAACTGCTAAATTATGGATGGGTAAAAGAGGTTGGATCAGGTGATTAAATTTAAAGGACTGAATTGGAACAAACGTAAGGTGAAAATAATGGAAAACGTTTTTGGGTAAATGGTAAAGTGATACTGAGTGATTAATAAGGTATGGGTTTGTGTTTTGCCAGGAATAGGTGAACCCCTCCCATCATCTGATGAGGTAATGGGATAAGGACTGGGTTAAAAGCCCCTGGGATTGGCTCTCCCTAAAACAGGGTTGGAGTCCCTGAGGTTCAAGTCCTCTAAAGCAGCGGGTTGGAGTCCCTGAGGTTCAAGTCCTCTAAAGCAGCGGGTTGGAGTCCCTGAGGTTCAAGTCCTCTAAAGCAATGGGTTGGAGTCCCTGAGGTTCGAGTCCTCTAAAGCAGTGGGTTGGAGTCCCTGAGGGTGGTCCTCTAAAGTACCAGGTTGGAGTCCCTGAGGTTCGAGTCCTCTAAAGCAGTGGGTTGGAGTCCCTGAGGTTCAAGTCCTCTAAAGTACCGGGTTGGAGTCCCTGAGGTTCAAGTCCTCTGAAGCAGCGGGTTGGAGTCCCTGAGGTTCGAGTCCTCTAAAGCAGCGGGTTGGAGTCCCTGAGGTTCAAGTCCTCTAAAGTACCGGGTTGGAGTCCCTGAGGTTCAAGTCCTCTAAAGCAGCGGGTTGGAGTCCCTGAGGTTCGAGTCCTCTAAAGCAGCGGGTTGGAGTCCCTGAGGTTCAAGTCCTCTAAAGCAATGGGTTGGAGTCCCTGAGGTTTGAGTCCTCTAAAGCAGCGGGTTGGAGTCCCTGAGGTTCGAGTCCTCTAAAGCAATGGGTTGGAGTCCCTGAGGTTCGAGTCCTCTAAAGCAGCGGGTTGGAGTCCCTGAGGTTCGAGTCCTCTAAAGCAGTGAGCTGGAGTCCCTGAGGTTCGAGTCCTCTAAAGCAGCGGGTTGGAGTCCCTGAGGTTCAAGTCCTCTAAAGCAGCGGGTTGGAGTCCCTGAGGTTCAAGTCCTCTAAAGCAGCGAGTTGGAGTCCCTGAGGTTCAAGTCCTCTAAAGCAGCGGGTTGGAGTCCCTGAGGTTCAAGTCCTCTAAAGCAGCGGGTTGGAGTCCCTGAGGTTCGAGTCCTCTAAAGCAGTGGGTTGGAGTCCCTGAGGTTCGAGTCCTCTAAAGCAGTGGGTTGGAGTCCCTGAGGTTCGAGTCCTCTAAAGTACCAGGTTGGCGTCCCTGAGGTTCAAGTCCTCTAAAGTACCGGGTTGGAGTCCCTGAGGGTGGTCCTCTAAAGCGCCCATTCGTGATAAGTTTGAAGTTCCTCACATGCAGCAAACCTAACAGTGATAACTGAGCATTGTGAGTTGAGCAAGTAAAACTTAGAAGACGTCTTGGTGAGTACCAGTTTTTGATCAACATGGCTGAATACAGTAAAAGAGATTTAGAAAATAATTGGATAATACAGTTGGGGTGGGGAATTGGCAATGGAAAACATTGGAGAGACAGATAATCATTTTGGCTAAAGCGGTTTATGACTTAGAGATAGACCCAAAAAAGTGGAAAAAGTGAAGGCAGAAACGGAGAAACTGTTGAGAAAATGGATGTTGGATAAAGAACTGTCTCCCCAAGACCAGATTTCTTTGGGACAGGCATTAAAGGATTTTACAGCTAGAGCAATAAAGGAATTAGACGAGGCTAAGGCAGAACATGAAAAGGCAGGAATGTTTAAGAAGGGGAAAGCCAGGAAGAGGTTATCAGATGCAAAACAGGAAATAGCTAAGGTCAGAAGGTTGAAGTGCACATATAATGGCAACCTGGATAGAATGGTAATTATCCCCAAGTATCCCCACCCTCCTACGATAACCTAAAGCCAGGCATTTTGACATGGACACCTGAGCTAGAGCAGGCATTCATTGAACTAAAGCAGGAACTAGCACATGTGGCTGACCTTGCTAGACCAGACTACACCATTCCATTCTACCTGGATGTTTCTGATACACCCTCATTGGTAAATGGAGTGTTGTTTCCGAAAAAAGGGGGAGGTAGACAGGTGGTAATGTACCTGAGCATTCCTCTAAATTTAGTAGAGAAAAGACAACTAAGTTGCACCAGACATGTTGCAGGACTAGCCAAATTAGTACAAAAAACAGCACACATAGTTGCAGGATATCCATTACATGTGCTGACCACACACAGAGTGGTAGCATATATAAATTCTCAGATGTTCACACTCACTCCCCTCAGGCAATGACGCATACATAAAGTACTGACGGCCCCCAACATTACTTACACTCACGACGGGATTAACATGGCAGATAACATGTTAGAAGGACCCCCGCACGAGTGTGCGAGAAAGGTAAAAATAGAAGGGAAAATAAGACCAGACCTCAAGGGCACGCCAATAGAAGGGGCACTAAATCTGTGGACAGATGGGTGCGGTTACAGGGGAGAAGGTGGAGAAATGAAAGCAGGGTTTGCGGTAGTACAAGAAATGAATGGGGAAGTAGATGATTTTTGGACAGTGATCTCAAAAGAAGTCAAGAACGGGTCCCTCAGCTCAGAAAGCGGAACTATTAGCGGTCATGGTGGTGCTCGAATTAGCAGAAGACAGGGAATTTAACATCTACACAGATTCAGCCTATGCAGTGGGAGCAGCCCACATCAAATTACCCCACTGAAAGGAGACAGGTTATCTCACCAGTGCGGGCAAACCCATAAAACACAAGGAAGAGTTGTTAGCACTAGAGAAAGCGATACAACTACCAAAACAGGTTGCCATCATAAAGTGCAAGAGACATCAGAAAGGGGACTCATTGGTAGAAAGAGGTAATGAGGCAGCAGACAAGGCAGCAAAGGAAGCAGCAGGTTATAAAAGAACCAAGTTGGCAGATGGTATTGAAGGAAGGTGAACCATGGGAACCGATTCCGACAGGAGAAAAGCTCAGGCAAGTGCAGGACAAGGCTAGCCCAGAAGAAAAGACTATGTGGCTGGATAAAGGTGGTAGAAACACCAATCAAACACGATCAACTTCCGGCGCCGGCGAGAGTGGTAGCCTGTTACAGCAGCTCCTGCTTACTTTCGTGTTTTCCTACTTTTTCTCTCTCTGTTAGTATGTAAGTTAGTTGTGAGTTGTTTTTTGTCTTATCTGCACTATGGACACCAAACTACTAGAGTTTGCTCTGGTCCTCGCTCTGCTTTTTTCTTTGTTTACGCCCGCGTGCGGAGCCATGGCTCCATTGTTTACAACCGGGGTCAGCTGTTGGCGCCGGACGAGAGACCCGACATCCCCCACGAGCTGAGGAGGAAGAGACACGGGTGTCGTGCCGGAGCTCTGCGTCGGGCTAAGAGGAGACGCTACAGACCTGTTCTCCCCTCCGTCATTATGGGGAATGTGAGATCTCTCCCCAACAAGATGGACGAGCTGGTGGCGCTGACGCGACACCAGAGAGAATATCGCGAATACAGCGTTATGCTGTTCTCGGAGTCGTGGCTAACGGCGCTAACCCCGGACACGGTCGTCACGCTGGACAGCTTCCAGCTCATACGCGCAGACAGGACAACGGAGAGCGGGAAGAGGAAAGGAGGTGTGCTGGCAGTGTTTGTGAATGATAGATGGTGTAACCCCAAGCACATCACCATCAAAGAGCAAACCTGCTGTAAGGACATCGAGCTGTTAGCCGTGAGCATGAGGCCCCTGTACTTGCCCAGGGAATATCCGCATGTAATCACGGTAACTACGTATGTCCCCCCCTCCGCCAACGCTGAGACTGCCTGTGAGATCCTGCACTCATCTGTGAGCAGACTGCAGACTCAGCACCCTCAAGCCCTCCTTCTCATCTCTGGCGACTTCAACCACGCTTCTCCGTCCTCCACTCTGCCCACCTTTACCCAGTATGTAACCTGCCACACCAGAGACAATACAATCCTGGACATGTTTTATGCCAACACAAAGGAGGCATATAGGTCATCACCCCTCCCTCCCCTGGGAAGAGCTGATCACAACCTGGTTCATCTCCTGCCTGTGTACAAACCTCTTGTACAGAGGGAACCAGCAGTCACCCGCACAGTAAAGAAATGGTCTGAGGAAACTGAAGAGGCTCTGAAGGACTGTTTTAATACAACGGTGTGGGAAGTGCTGTGTGATCATGAGGAGGAGGACATAGACAGCCTCACACACTGCGTAACGGACCATGTGAACTTCTGCGTGGAGAACACTGTACCCACCAGGACTGTACGGTGTTTCTCTAACAGCAAGCCGTGGATTAACCCTGACATAAAGGCTCTTCTGAAGGAGAAGAAGAGGGCCTTTAGATTAGGGGATAAGGAGGAGCTGAAAGCGGTGCAGAAGGAGCTGAGGAGGAAGATCCGGGAGGGCAAAGCTAGCTACAGGAGGAAGATGGAGGAACAACTACAGCAGAATAATGTCAGCGGAGTCTGGAAAGGCCTTAAAGCAATCTCTGGCCACAAGAAGTCCGACTCTCAAGCAGTAGGGGACCAAAAGTGGGTGAACGATCTCAATCTGTTTTTCAACAGGTTTGATCACTCACCCGCCCCTCCCACTACACAGACATCTCTGCTGAAACCCTCCTGTCTGGCACTTCCAACATGCTGCTCTACCCCCTCTCTCACAACCACCCCCAACAACTTTCAGCTCACACCCACCCCCCACTGGTTCTGCTGGTTGTCGTAACACCCCGTTCACGCATTACAACACTCAGCACCCCCCCTGCTCCAGTCTGACCTTCACAATGGCCCAGGTGAGAAATGAGCTCAGGAAGATCAAGGCGAGGAAGGCTACAGGGCCGGATGGCATCAGTGCCAGGCTCCTCAAGTCCTGCGCAGATCAGCTGTGCGGGATAGTGGAGCACATTTTTAACACAAGCCTGAAGCTGGGGAGAGTACCACAACTGTGGAAAACATCTTGTGTGGTGCCATTGCCAAAAACACAGCACCCAAAAGACCTCAGCAGCTACAGGCCGGTGGCACTGACGTCACACCTGATGAAGACACTGGAGAGGCTGGTCCTTAGACAACTCCGCCCTATGGTGAGCTCATCTATGGACCCACTTCAGTTTGCCTACCAGCCTGGCATCGGGGTGGATGATGCCATCATCTACCTGCTGCATGGAGCTCTTTCTCACCTGGAGAAGCCTGGGTGCACTGTGAGAATCATGTTCTTTGATTTCTCCAGTGCTTTCAACACCATACAGCCTGGGCTCCTGAAGGACAAGCTGGAACAGGCAGGGGTGGGCCATCACCTAACACACTCGATCCTGGACTACCTCACCAACCGTCCACAGTATGTGAGGACAAGGGACTGTGTGTCCGACATGGTGGTCTGTAACACAGGGACCGCACAGGGGACGGTGTTAGCACCGTTCCTCTTCACCTTGTACACTGCAGACTTCATGTACAACTCACCCAACTGCCACCTACAGAAGTTCTCTGATGACTCAGTGATCGTCGGCCGCATCACAAATGAGGACGACAGAGAGTACAGAGAACTGATTCAGGACTTTGTGGACTGATGTCTGCGGAATCATCTACAGATCAATGCAGGGAAGACCAAAGAACTGGTGGTGGATTTCCGCAGGCGCACACATCCCCCTCCAGCAGTGAACATCCAGGGAACGGACATTGAAAGAGTGGACTCCTATAAGTACCTGGGTGTGCACCTTAACTGTAAACTGGACTGGTCAGACAACACAGCTGCACTTTACAGGAAGGGACAGAGCAGACTCTACCTGCTCAGGAGACTGAGGTCATTTGGAGTGCAGGGGCCACTCCTGAGGACCTTTTTCGACACAGTGGTGGCATCAGCCATCTTCTATGGAGTGGTCTGCTGGGGCGGCAGTATCTCCACTGCAGACAGGAAGAAACTGGACAAACTGATCCGGAGGGCCGGCTCGGTCCTAGGGACTCCTCTAGAACCAGTGCAGGCGGTGGGAGAAAGGAGGATGCTGAACAAGCTGGCATCCATGCTGGAGAACGACTCCCACCCCATGCGTGAGACTCTGGCAGCACTGGGCAGTTCCTTTAGTGACCGGCTCCTTCACCCCAAGTGTGTGAAGGAGCGCTATCGCAGGTCCTTCCTTCCTGCTGCTGTGAGACTGTACAACCAGCACTGCTCCCAGTAGACCACATACAATACAATATACACTTACATTCAGAATGCGAACATTTTTCATTGTGCAATAGGCTAAGTGCAATACAGATTTATATGCAACTCTTATTTTATTTTATTTTATTATTATCCTTATTTTGTTGTAAATAGTCTAGAGATTTTGCTTTAATTTTTATTATTTATAATGTTGATAATGTTTATACTGTTTCCTGTTTCTACTACTGAGTGCCTTACTCCTGTTACTCTGCTGCTGCTGTAATACTGTGAATTTCCCCGCTGTGGGACTAATAAAGGATTATCTTATCTTATCTTATCTAGAAAGAGTGAATTAGTCTGGGAAGGTCCCAATGGACTTTGGAAAAGCAGGGCTGGGAGAAGCTCACGGGTTGGCACAAGTAGGAAAGGTACAGATGAAGGAAAACTTGAAAGGATGGTGGCATCCATTTCTAACCGCTATGATAGCCACACATGTAAAAGAATGTGAAGTATGTAATGTAAATAATGTGGCAAAAAACTTGCAAATCAGGGGTAGGAAAATTCCCTAAGCCCAATGGCCCAGGGGAACACATTCAGATAGATTATACAGATATGATTCAGACAGTCAGGAAGTACAGGTATCTGTTAATGCTCGTGGACGTATTTTCGGGCTGGGTGGAAGCGTTCCCCACTATGAGGAAAGATGGCAAATCAGTCTGTAAAATGTTGATTAATCACTGGATTCCCCAACATGGGGTTCCCAAAAGAATTCACTCAGATAATGGTACTCACTTCACAAGTAACGCCTTGGCATGGGTAGAACAATTATTAGGCCTATAGCTTCTTAAATGGTAAGATATCTGTAGATTAGTCACTGTGTGAAAATTGGCTTTGAGAAATAGTCGGATTTGGCTTGATAAAATTTGGGGAACACCCCGGGCCCAGGGAATTTGGTAGATAAAGTTAATAAAGAAAAGTGAATGGTGGCAAAAGCATGCTATAGTAATGTATGAATGAGTCGACTTTAAGGAAAATGCTGAGCTCGTTCTGTGTGTGTTGTATAGTTTTTCATTCTTAGAGAAAAAAAGAAGAGAAAGGGGGGTTGGTCTCTCTCTCTCTCTCTCTCTCTCTCCCTCTCTGTGTGTTGTGTGTGTGTGTGTGTGTGTGTGTGTGTGTGTGTGTGTGTGTGTGTGTGTGTGTGTGTGTGTGTGTGTGAAGCTGGACTTCGTCTGTGTGTCAGCCCCTCCTTTTCTGAGTAAGACGTGTGTGTGTGCAGATTTGGGTCTGTGTGTGTGTCTGAGCGCCACACCTCCCTCTTCTCTTTCTGGGGGTGAAGCGTTTATGTTCTCTGACCTGCTGTGTGTCTATAGAGTAACTTTATGAGAGTTGAGGATTGATAAGGAATGATATTTGCTTTATTTAGTTAAAACTTAAGGAGCCTTTGTAGGGGACTTTGCTGAAAAATTAATAAATAAATAAATAGATTTATGAGTCTCTTATATGGAGGACAAATACATTTAGAATCACTAGTTAAAGTGAGTAATGTTTATAAAATTTGAATATTATTAATGTGAGGAGGAAAAGTTGTATGGATGAGGAGTCCAATGTTTTGTTTTACCTTTATATGGTTATAAACAACAATGAGTCTTCTTTGGGAGACAAAAGAGGACCTTTGATTATATCGTGGACATCTAAGAGTTAAGTAAAATCTATGAACCTCTTTTCAGAGACGTCGATAAAATATATATATAAATGAGATGAGCTCCCAAGAAAGGACAGAATAGTTGAGGAAGTAAATAGCCAGTGTGCTGACAGATAAGTGTATAAATGTGTGCAGTGTTAAAAGAATGGATTGGGATTAACTCTTTGGTGTGTCATATTCACTTTTGTTTGAGTGAGCAGGAGAGAGCCAGATGACTGTGGGCGGAGAACCAGTGCATTACGTAACCTGAGCTCCATTGAAGACATCTGTGGGTGAATAAGAGGCGTCTGTTTTATCCACAAACTCTTTCACAAACTTAGAAATTAGTATTTAGATGTAAGTGCATTTAATTCTAGCTAGCACTGTTTATAAATCTTCAGTGTGTGTTCATTTATTGATGAATAAAGAAATTTGTAATTAACAGTAAGGGTTAATAAGGGAACTGTTAAAAAAGACAAAAAAGCAAACTAAGGTGTCAAATGTAATTACTCCGGTTGATGTTGTGCGGAAGAGTTTATGGTGGGAACACAGCCTGCCATAGGAGGTATCAGGAGACTTTTAGCTAATCTCCTAGGGGTTCCAGCTATGGATGAGATTCTACAGGAAGCTGGACTAAATTGATATGTGGGGACTGCTGAGAATGATCCAGAGCTGTTTTCTGCAGTTTGAGGTCGAATGTAGAGAGCATTGAGTGATACATTTCCGACAAATCCGCATCCTGATAATATTCTGATTGAGCCACTCGGACTGAAAGAAAACCCGAGAGCTTATGTTTCAAGAGCCCTTCAAGTGTGGAGAAATGTTACAGGAAAGGATCCGGATTTGAATCAAATGGAACAGTCCATTTTGCGAGCCAAAATACAGAAGAGGTTGCCCCTACCAGTGAGGAGCAAACTGGCAGAGGTGGTTGGCCTTGGAAGTATGACAAAAGGTGTGTATACAGATCATATAGCCCACCTGGTGGGGCTTTACAGGAAAAAGGAGTAAGATCAGAAAGAACAGGATCAAGAAATCCTCAGGAAACTTAAGCACATACAACTGGTGGATGACAAGAAGAAGGAGAAGAAGCAAGCTTTGGTTAAGTGTCAGTCTCTGCTAAATCAGCTATCATCACAACAATAGCTGAGTCAGGTTCAGCTCTAACCATGTCAGCTATCATTGATACCTCCAGCTGTTGCATGCTCTGATGAAGCACATGGGTTAGCTTATGTTGCAAGAGGGGAAGTTAGAAGTAAAATCACAAAGGCGTCTGGGTTTTGGGCACCAAGCTTACTTGAGCAGATTGATTATGTCATAGGCAGGTGCACAATCTGTTGGAGAAATAATGTTTGGAAGGGTATGATAGTTCCTCCTGGTCGCATTCCGACTCCAAGGGGTCCTATGCATGAGTTGTTGTGGATTTTTGTTGGCATGATAAAACCAGTTGAAGAGAAAAGATATTTATTAGTGGTAGCAGCTTTATCGGTACCTAAATTTTGTGCAAAGAAGTCATAGGTAGATGGGGACTTCCAGATCTCCTCAGATCATGGGAAAGAGTTTGTGGATAAGATAGTAAGAATGATTGGGGATAGGACAACGTCTTGGAGCAGTTTACCATCCATAAAGTCAAGGGATTTGTGAAAAAATGAATGCTAGTTTGAAAAATCGCATTGCCAAAATCTGTCAGCAGACAGGTTTAAATTGGGTAGCAGCACTCCCATTAACATTAATGACGAAGACGAGGATGAGGTGGAAGAAGGTGAACTGGTGGAGGAATATTCTTTTTGAATATTTAATCATTTTATATTCATTCTTAGTGGATCTCGCATTCTCTTATGGAGTTGTGATTCGCATATGATGTGTCTGTTGTTTTTCCCAAGGACTCGCTGTTGTTTTCTTTCCCTTTTAGAAAGAAAGGGGGGAGGTTTAGTGTTTGGAAATCGGGATGCGTTGAAGGGGTGCAAACCTTCACGGATGGACGATAAAAATGGACTGAGAGACTCTGAACAAGAAGG
Source organism: Pygocentrus nattereri (assembly GCF_015220715.1). Classification (NCBI taxonomy): domain Eukaryota; kingdom Metazoa; phylum Chordata; class Actinopteri; order Characiformes; family Serrasalmidae; genus Pygocentrus; species Pygocentrus nattereri. The sequence goes on along the minus strand of NC_051222.1, from coordinate 42,052,384 downwards.
TCTACACCCAACACCATCAACACCACTTGGGGAGTCGACATGTGGAAAAGTTTCAGTCTGATACACTGATGTGTTTATATGTCTTTGCTTGAGTACGTTGGGACCTCAGATGTCTTTTCTTTTCTTTTTACGAGTTAGGGAAATGGGTTTTAGGTTTGTTATCGGGTCCGATAGGTCGACTAGCCCGCTAACGAACATTATTTTAATTTGTTTATTTTTGGGGTTCCACATGTATTTGCTTAAGTCAATTTCATACATATTGAATTTTTCTTTTAACGTTGGACTGGAGTTCCATAAAGGAGGTTGCTTGTGGCAGGAGAACCGTGAGAGAATTTTTCCTGTCCAAATTGTTTGATGGATATTTCAGGAAAGTTGGCTGCCTGACAGGTTTTTTCGCTCTCACACTCCAGACAATGTGCAGTTGTTAAGAAAATGTAATGTGTTATATGTGTAGTCGCACTCATGTTCATCTTTTGTTTTTCGAGGCTCTGTATAGCCACGAAGGGGGGAATATGAGGTGTATAGACGATCAACTATGAACAAAGACCGTTGTATTAGTAGATATGGGGGAATAGAATTAGACTACACCCTAGGCAGCTCCACAGCATGGACATTTGATTTGTCATTAACTGCGCAGGTCAGAACTCAACATATAGAGGTTACGATGTTTATCTTTGCTGGGATCTGCAGGTTACGACTAAGTGTGGGTTTGGATGGGGAATCTGGGATGGAGGACTGTGTGGCTTGTGCACATGCTCGTGCCCCGCTGTCCTTAGCCCCAGCTCCTTTATTTCCAGACAAAGATACGACAGGGTTTAAATGTATGAGGCCAGAGACAGGCTAACCACACTTCTATACATAGGATCACTTCGACCTCACCAAAAATTCACCCATTTACATAGACGCCATAGGGGTCCCAAGGGGGGTCCCCGGTGAGTATAAGTTAGTTGATAGCCGCAGGATTCGAAAATATTCCTATTATCTCTGCCCTCTTCCCCGTCACCCCCATCAAAAATGTAGACCGCATCAATTACGTTGATTACCAAGTCATGCGCCTTGCCAATTTAACCAAGGTAGCTGTTGAGGGCCTCAGCCACGTCTTTGATGACTATACACAATAGAATGGCCCTAGACAAGCTTTTGGCGGAAAAAGGGGGTGTCTGTCACACGTTTGGCGATATGTGTTGTACATTCATCCCCAACAACACCGCCCCGGATGGATCAGTCACTAAAGCCCTAGAGGGCCTCAAGGCTCTCTCCAAAGGAATGCATGACAACTCGAGGTTGGACAACGTCATCACGGGGTGGTAAGTTAAGGTGTTTGTTAAATGGAAGGCCGTGTTTATTTCGTTGTGCACTTCAGCCGCAGTATTTCTTGCCATCATTATTACATGCAGCTGTTGTTGCGTTCCTTGTATTAGGACATTAGCTGAGAGGTTTATCACCTCAGTGTTCCATAAACAGGAGCCTAAGGGGGCCATTATGCTTCCTCTCCTGGATAGCAATGGCCGCTCTGGTGACCAGGATAGTGATCTGAAGGATAACGTGGAACTGAATCTGGGTACAATTTATGCTTAGATGTTATGTCTGAATGTTGACCTTTCGGGTGAAAGGTCAAAAGGGGGAATTGTGGAATTATTAGCCTTATTATTGTTCATATTACTCTTAAGATGTATTAAAGAAAGCTTATGTTTAGCATTGAAAGCTTAATGGTCATATTGTGCAATTCTAAGAGCTAAGAGTCAGCACATAAGGCTGTGTGCTGACTAATGGTGGAATACACACGGACGTCAGATAACAGGAAATACCTCGAAGCTGATAGTAGTAGACCCTGGGATTAGCACACAACACATGTGGTTCATCTGGTCAGATAAGCAGAGCCATTGTCTGGAAAACAGGGAGAGTTGATAAACACAGGGAATACCTTAAGCTGACCTTGCAGACGCGCTCACGTCTCGAGCGCATCCTTAAACTTTTATGGTATAGATTGGTGAGCTGGGCTAACGCACACACTGGAGGCTTGATGGAATCTACTGATATCTTGGGTAAGGAAGGAGCGGTCATGCGACTATGAAAAGGGAGTCAGATGAGAAGGGGTCAGAGCTTACTTGGGAGATACATGATGCCTGTTCTCTGTTTGTAACCTCTCCAGAATTCTGTAATAAAACCGTTTGTTTCACTTCAGTGTGATCTACTCATCTCATTTGTTTTGCATCAACGAACATGCAGGACTGGTTTCGTCCACACTACACTCTGGAAATGTTTACATTCCCTGTTTATGTACAAACAGAATAAAACTAATTCCCTCTCCCTGCTTTCTTTCCGAGTATACAATCACCCATATGTCCGGCTGGACACTGAAGGACGACCGACTGCTGAGCCCTCCTGCTACCCACTTCAGACCAGCTGCCCACGTCCAGCTGCCACCACCTGCCTTAGACTAGCTGCCCACCCTACACTGATGTTCTCATAGACTCCTAGTTATTCCTAATACCAATATCACTGCTATTAATATTAGTAGTATAATAACTCTGTAGGTAGTCTGACCAGAGGAGGACGGGTCCCCCCTGGTGAGCCTGGTTCCTCCCAAGGTTTCTTCCTCAGTTCTGAGGGAGGTTCTCCTGGCCACTGTTGCCCCTTGCTTGCTCACCTGGGGGGGTTTGTACATTCTTACAAATAACACTACAAATAAAATTGATTTGATTTGATTATATACTGTATACATTATATATGTATAAAGATCTTGAAATCAGATATCAAAATTAATTACGGTTTGATTATGTAACATTAGCTTCACATAATGCATGAGAAACGCAGCTTGTTAGGTTGTCTTAGACAACTGCCTAAGTTTAACCACAGGAACAATTTCCATCGATCTACAAACACAAATATGGAACACTTGGCTGTTGAAAAGTATTCTAGGATTGCCTGTGCTAATAACTGAGAATCCTGACGTTTACAGATGACACCACTGTGCCAGGCCTCATAGCCAATGGAGATGAGTCCGCCTACAGAAAGGAAGTCGAGCAGGTGGTCTCCTGGTGCTGCTTCCCGGCCAAAAGACTGTAGAAATGGTGGTGGACTTCAGGCACAACCAGGTTTTAGCAAACAGAGTTTCTTCTTAAGAGGAAGCTGTGGAGCAGGTCATAGCTCTAGGATTTAGAAAAATATGAAGAACTAAGTAATTAAATTTATAATCATTATAATTTAAACAGTAAATTAATAAAAGCCTTTACTTCCAACATTACATGAAGTTCTCCGCTGACACTGTCTTACTTGCATATAAAAAGATTTTATTATAGAAGAACAGCATCAAGATCCAGCATCCAGCATTGCTTGAGAGAGGAGTCTCACCAATTGTTCCTCTGAGTTCTTGCTTAAAACTCTCTGCTATATATAGGTTGGTTGCTTACCAAAAGGGAGCTTCTGGACTATACAGTGGGGCAAAAAAGTATTCAGTCAGCCACTGATTGTGCAAGTTCTCCTACTTAGAAAGATGAGAGGTCTGTAATTTTCCTCATACTATGAAATTTTCACTTTAACTATGAGAGACAATATGAGGAAAAAAAAAAAAAATCCAGGAAATCACATTGTAGGATTTTTAAAGAATTTATTTGTAAATTATGGTGGAAAATAAGTATTTGGTCAATAACAAAAGTTCAACTCAATACTTTGTAACATAACCTTTGTTGGCAATGACAGAGGTCAGACGTTTCCTGCAAGTCTTCACCAGGTTTGCACTGTAGCTGGTATTTTGGCCCGTTCCTCCTGCAGATCTCCTCTAGAGCAGTGATGTTTTGGGGCTGTCGCTGGGCAACATGGACTTTCAATTCCCTCCACATGTTTTCTACGGGGTTGAGGTCTGGAGATTGGCTAGGCCACTCCGGGACCTTGAAATGCTTTTTACGGAGCCACTCCTTCGTTGCTGAGCGGTGTGTTTGGGATCATTGTCATGCTGGAAGACACAGCCACGTTCCATCTTCAATGCTCTCACTGATGGAAGGAGGTTTTGCCTTAAAATCTCACGATACACAGCCCCGTTCATTCTTCCCTCAACACGGATCAGTCGTCCTGTCCCCTTTGCAGAAAAACAGCACCAAAGCCTGATGTTTCCACCCCCATGCTTCACAGCAGGTTTGGTGTTCTTGGGAGGCAACTCAGCATTCTTCTTCCTCCAAAAACGATGAGTTTAGTTTTTACCAAAAAGTTCTATTTTGGTTTCATCTGACCACATGACATTCTCCCGGTCCTCTTCTGGATCATCCATATGCTCTCTGGCAAACTTCAGACGGGCCTGGACGTGTACTGGCTTAAGCAGGGGACACGCCTGGCACTGCAGGATCTGAGTCCCTCTCGGCGTCGTGTGTTACTGAGGATAGCCTTTGTTCCTTTGGTCCCAGCTCTCTGCAGGTCATTCATCAGGTCCCTCCGTGTAGTTCTGGGATTTTTGCTCACTGTTCTTGTGATCATTTTGACCCCACGGGATGAGATCTTGCATGGACCCCAGATCGAGGGAGATTATCAATGGTCTTTCTTACAGTTGCTCCCACAGTTGATTTATTCACACCAACCTGCTTGCCTGTTGCAGATTCACTCTTCCCAGCCTGGTGCAGGTCTACAATTTTCTTCCTGGTGTCCTTCAACAGCTCTTTGGTCTTGGCCATGGTTGAGTTTGGAGTCTGACTGTTTGAGGCTGTGGACAGGTGTCTTTTATACAGATAACGAGGTCAAACAGGTGCCATTAATACAGGTAACGAGTGGAGGACAGAAGAGCCTCTTAAAGAAGAAGTTACAGGTCTGTGAGAGCCAGAAATCCTGCTTGTTTGTGGGTGACCAAATACTTATTTTCCACCATCATTTACAAATAAATTCTTTAAAAATCCTCTAATGTGATTTCTTGGATTTTTTTTCTTATATTGTCTCTCATAGTTGAAGTGTAGCTATGATGCAAATTACAGACCTCTCTCGTCTTCCTAAGTAGGAGAACTTGCACAATCAGTGGCTGACTAAATACTTTTTTACCCCACTGTATAAGATAATCTTATTTGTTTGGGGCCCCTCCCTCAATTATAACATATAGTGACATACCATATATGTGTAGCCCCAGCAAGGAAAATACCATATGTGGAGGCCAGATTCCTCACGGTGAAGGTATGTACTGTGTTTAGTATTGTGTGTGGTACCAGGCATGTGATATGATTGTACCTAGAACATTCGGTTCTGCCAATTTTTGTCTATACCTACATGGTCACACTTTAGTTTGTGTATATTTTCTCTAGACATTGTGTATATTTAATATATTTAATTTTTTAATTTATTTATATGTATATATATATATATATATATAGTTGTTGTTTGTTTGTTTGGATTTTTTACTTACTTATTTTTTGTAGAATATCTGAACCTCACCACAAGCATTTCAATGCATAAATGTTTTGACATGTGCAAATGACAAATAAACTTGAAACTTGAAACTGTCACTTGTTATGTACTTGGCTTCAGTCCATGATTGTGACTGTGCGCTGTTTAATGGACCAGCTGAATGTCTGGGTTTCTGCACGCAAGACACAAAAATTTTGTTCCTCAGACATGACATTGCTTCTTGGTTGGTATAATGTGTAATGTTTAAATCAAATCAAATCAAATGTATTTGTAGCGCTTTTTACAACAGATGTCACAAAACTGCTTCACAGAATTCCAGTAAAGACAAAGTTTTAACAGGAATGTAAGAATGTACAGAAACCCCCCCTAGGGGTTTTTCTCTTTCTAGGAGAATATTGTGGTCTATTGTATTGAAAGCTGCGCTGAGGTAAAGTAGCACTAACAGGGATATGTAGCCTTGATCAGAGGCGAGAAGATCATTAGTTATCTTAACTAGAGCTGTCTCAGTGCTGTGGTGTGGCCTGAATCCAGATTGGAGTTTTTCATATATATGGTTCTTATGTTTCAAGGTGAAGGTGGGGTTACATCAGGGATCAGCTTTGAGCCCCCTCCTGTTTGCAAGGGTGATGGACAGGTTGACAGATGAGGTCAGGCAGGAGGCTCCATGGACCATGATGTTTGCAAATTGTAATCTGTGGTGAGAGTAGAGAGCAATTGGAAGAGAATCTGGAGAGGTGGAGGTTTGCACTGGAGAGGAGAGGAATGAAGGTCAGTAGAGACAAGACGGAATACATGTGTGTGAATGAGAGGGAGGCAGGTGGAAAGGTGAAGATGCAAGGAGTAGAGGTCGTAAAGGTGGATGACTTCAAATATCTTGGGTCAACCATCCAGAGCAATGGACAGTGTAGAAAAGAGGTGAGGAAGAGGGTGCAGGCAGGATGGAGTGGGTGGAGATGGGTGTCTGGGCTGATGTGTGACAGAAGAATAGCAGCAAGAGTGAAAGGGAAGGTCTACAAGACAGCAGTGCGTCCTGCTATGATGTACGGTTTGGAGACTGTGGCTCTGTCTAAAAGAGCTGGAGGTGGCGGAGATGAAGATGCTGAGATTTTCGTTGGGAGTGACAAGGATGGACAAGATTAGAAATGAGCAGATCAGAGGGACAGTGAAGGTGGAGCAGTTTGGAGATAAAGCCAGAGAGGCCAGGTTGAGATTGTTTGGACATGTGTTGAGGAGGAATAGTGGATATATTGGGCAAAGAATGTTGGAGATGGAGCTGCTGGGTAGAAGGAGAAGAGGTAGACCTCAGAGAAGGTTTATGGGTGTAGTGAAGGTGGACATGGAGATGGTTGGTGTGAAAGTAGAGGAGGCAATGGATAGGGCAAGATGGAGGCAGATGATCCGCTGTGGCGACCCCTAAAGGGAGCAGCCGAAAGAAGAAGAAGATGTAGATATGAACTAAGTTGTTGGGCCACAGCTTTTTCTAAGATCTTTGATATAAACGGTAAGTTAGAAACAGGCCTGTAATTAGACAAAACGGCGACATCAAGATTTGATTTCTTGATCAGAGATTTGATAACTGCTAGTTTAAAAGCTTTGGGTACATGGCCCAGACTAAGGGACGAGTTTACTATAGTTGAGATAGGGTTTATAATAACTGGCAGTACTTCTTTGAGTAATTTTGATGGAATTGCATCGAGTGTGCAGGTTGTGCAGTTTGCAGAAGAGATAATCTTCTCTAGCTCCAGCTGTGGGAGTGGGTAAAAGGTTTCCAGGCTCTTTTCTACAGCTGTGTTTTGTTCTATATCAGCCACGTCAGAGGACGGTCAATTTGGATTTAATACTGTGGGTTGAATTTGTCGTCTAATATTATCAATTTTATTATTAAAGAAGTCCATAAAAACTTCACTGGTGAGAGTTGCTGGAATTTCTGGTTCATTACCTGCCTGATTTTGTGTGATTTGGGGAAATCACATTAAACAGAACTCTAGGATTATACTTATTATTCTCGATCAGCGAGGCCAGATATGCTGAGCAAGCTTCAGTGAGGGCATTTCTATACTCTATAGGGCCGTCCTTCCAGGCAGAGTGGAACACTTCCAGTTTGGCTTGACGCCATTTCCGCTCTAATTTCCGAGCTGTTTGTTTTAAGGTCCGGGTTTCCATTTGTAACGTGAATGGAAAGGACCTCAAAGGAAGTGAAGGTGTCACATTGTTTCTGACTGATATCGAGAGTATTTTGGTATATTATACAGAATCCACCTCCCTTGCCTGATTGTCTTGGCCTATGTGCATAATTATAGCCTACAGGCGTGGCTTCATGTAAAGCTGAATATTCATCTGGTCTAACCCGTTTCAGTAAGACAGAAAAAGTCAAATTTATGATCACTTATAATTTCATTTACGACGACTGCTTTAGAGTTTAGTGATCTTATATTGAGTAGTCCAAGTTTTAGATCTAAGGTGTTAGTGCCATCATCAGAACATGGATATATGTTGATTAGGTTATTTAAATGGACTGATTGAGTTTTTCTGTGATTAAATTTAGTTTTAATCCGGGGCAAAGACACAGTCTCAATAAGGTTGATCTTAGGTGACGCCTCAAGGCTAACTTCACGTGTCGAACAATTGAGTCTCCTATGACCAGAGTGCTTTTAACAGGCTTCACAGTGGGTGCTTCACTGAGCGGGGAAACCTGTTTGACACGCGAATGGGAGGAGCGTGGTGTTCCGGTGGGCTAGCTTTGGCCTCAGCGTTAGCATTAGCCTTAGTTTTCCGGCTAGACCGCCGAGTCGTCACCCATTCGCCCCGCTGTGAGGGCTCTGACGCCGGAGTCGAGGGGGTGCTAACTCTCCCTAGGGTACCCGGAGCTGCTAACGCTGCCTCTGGCTGCCTATCCCTTAATAATCCCTGGATGCACCTCTAACTGGTCGACCTTCTCCACCAGAGAGCTAACTAACTGGCACTTAGCACAAACACTATCGCTATCACTAGAGGCGGAAAAGGGCGTTAGGCTGAACAGGCCACACTCTGCGCAGACGAAGCAACCAGCAGAAGCCATGATATTTCAGCCACTTACCGCTTTTGGTTGATTTGGTTTAAGGGCATTGAATTATGGGTATTGATGTGTATTTGCATTATTACTTCAGAAAGTGTAGTCAAATTTTTCTCTTCCTTTTTCCTCCTCACTGCACTCATCTTTGTTTTTGTTAAATACACAAGCTATCTGTAGTAAATTTCAAGCACCTCATCGATATTCAAGTCCAGTTTATCCTTTTGGAACAGGAGAAGCTCAAAAACATCAGAGGGAAGTTAAACTCACTCGGCTGCCTGAGGTTCTTACAGGAAAAGCTCAGCTTCTTACCTAATCTAGCTGAAGCTTCAGTAACTGTCAGATCACTGTTTTAAAAATGTATTAAACCTTCAGCTCAGTTAGTTATCACACGAGCTGTGATCTGAGTCCGCAAGGAAGATAAGCATGGATGATGCTCATGTTTGGGACCAGACGAAATGAGATGTTTAATAGGAATATGGACAGACACAAAATGAACTGCAGATGAGGAGGCTGAGCAGATAAAACAGTAGTAATTTGTTGCTGCTTAATGCAACGATTTGCATTTTCCATCCCTCACAGCAATCAATTCATTTAACAATTGCAGTGTGACTAACTGCAGACACATTTGACTACTAAGTGCAAATGCATGTGGCTAAAATCTTATTTAATGGGGTCAAAGGTATTGTGGTGGAAAATCGTGACAAAAAATGAATTTGAGCCTCTGAGTCTTTATCAAAATGAGTAACAAGTTTATTAAAAAGCCAACATGACAAAAAATGGATTCTCTCTCCCATTCCCAAATCTTCTCTAGCTGTGTGTTGTGCTGCTTATTCCCTTCTGTCATTCCCCCGCCCTTACGTTCCTTTCATGGCAGTAAGCATTAGTCAGCATTATTCTCAATTGTACACCATTCTCTTACATGTTTATCTTATATGACCTGTTTACAGCGAGCAGCCAAGCAAAACATCCAGATTCGACCCGTAGCCTTGTGGCTGGGCACCACTGCCTTGCTGCCTCTATCTGCACACTCTGCTTCTGTTCTCATAGCGAGGTCACTTCCACTTACCTCCTAAGAAACAAAACAATCCTGCTATCTCTCGGCCATGGTGACATTTAGAATCATCCTTAAGCATAAAAGCTCAAAAGGCGTATTTCAACACTATTAAATACATTTCCACCACAGCATGATGTATGTTCAGGGGACAGGTGTGGCTCTGTGGGGATCCAAACCAGGAATTTAACCACTTCTGTTAATGGGGAGTGTTCGAAAAATCAGTATTATACTCTAAGTCAATGATCACTATCATATCAATGTTGTAACCACTTACTAACAATAGTATAATGATCTTTAATGCACCCCTATCCTAGCCGTACACTGGCCTACCAGTGCACTTCTCCTTTGTTTCACCCCTGGCCTACCAGTGCACTTCTCCTTTGTTTCACCCCTGGCCTACCAGTGCACTTCTCCTTTGTTTCACCCCTGGCCTACCAGTGCACTTCTCCTTCTTTGACATAGTAAGACAAGTATACAGATGAGATGCTGCATTGTTCTTATGATATACTAAGACAGGAGGAGCTGAGGGGGGGCCCAAAGGGAAGCATGACATACACCCTGGCTCATCACAAGGTAATAGTAGGTGTTGGCTCAATGTTCTCAATGTAGACTATGTTCATTGTGTAACTGCTCCCTTTCTGCAAGAATATAGATTCAAAGACATCTGTGATCTCAGGCTGATTATTTAAAATAATTTTTCTGTCAGGTTGATTCCCATCACACTATATCAGTGTTGGCACAACTGGAAAACCCTTTTCTTTCAGCTGTTTGTTCAACTGCTAAGCACCATGTCAAATGCAAGTCAGAGCACACATGCAAAAGACATCCCGATGTAAGTGAGGAAAACACTTGACCAAACATTGGTGCATCTATTGGAGACACAGACAATCAATATTTTTGTGCAGACATCTGATAGTCATGTGATCAGCTATCAGTGCAGAATGCAATTTAAAACAAGGAAGAAACAACTAAAATAGCAAAAAAGACAAGTAAAAGTAGACAATAAACATTACTTCTATAGAAACACAAAAAGTATTCCTTATTTACTCTAATTTCATGTAACTCACACTACCACCACCATGCTTCACTGTTGGAATGATGTTCTTATTGTGGAATGCTGAATTAGCTTTACACTGGATATAAAAGGATTTCATAGGGTTTGTTTCATCCTTAACAGAGTGTTTTGTTTCTTTAGAGTTAGTGTTTTTCTCTCCACAGTCTCTTTCAAATAGTGGAATCATAAAAACTGAAATGATCTAAACTGAGTGAGGCCTGCAGTTCCTTGGATGTTCATCTGGGTTCTTTTGTGACTCCCTGGATGAGCTGCTGTTGTTGTTTTAGTGGGAAGGTTCACCCCTTTACTCCAAGTTTACTCTATTTGGACAGTCTCACCACAATCCTTCCCTCCTGATTGGCCTGTTTTGGTTTATCTTGGCACCTCCTCATCAGATTCACCTGACTGAGTTCCTCTTTCATGGAGTATTTATGCTCTCCAGATATGCTCAGACTCAGCACTTCAGATCTAACCAAGACAAACATTGACACTGACCAAAGGCCATGGAGAGAACAGCAGTCGTCTTCGTCCTCCTCAGCTTTTGCTTCACCTCTCTGGGTGAGTATATGGCTCTCTTTAAAATGAACGTATACAGTAAGGGATGAACATTCAGACAGATTTCTTTGTGCTATACAATATATTCACAATACATAAATCCACACATTTTTATCAAGCAAAAAAATGTTTTAGACACAGACATTTAGAACATTTGAGATATATTCATAATAAAACCATTTGAAAAATAAATGCTTGGACATTTGATCTGCATTTTAGCAACATTAAGAGATGAAGATAAGATAATGAAACAGATAAAAATGGTTTTTTTCTTCTTATTTGTAAAATATATTTAACAGAAACACAATTTTCTTGTAAGTAAAAAGTTAAGACACCCCACATGTATTACTACTTAAAATGCCTTAAATTAGAATCAGGTGCATCACAGCAGCTGCACATGATTAGAACATTATCAGAGAGGATTTTGGAGGAGATAGTCTTATTGAAAGCTCAGACCCTGGCGAGACGCCTTCAGAAAGAAGGTTGTCAATGTAAATCAGATGTCAAGACAGCGGAAATCAGAATTTCCACTGTCCGGAAACAAGTGAAAATTTACAAGTGAAGGACATTTAAAACAACAACCATCATGTCGTCCTATCAAGTTCAGGCCAAGAGCAGACCGCAAGATGCATAAAGAAATGTCCCACTATCCTGAAATGACAACACAAGACCTACAGGCATGAGGTACCATAGCAGATACTAAAGTGCTTAAATCTACCACAGAATCTACCGAGTTTGATTTTCATGGGAAGTGTGCAAGGAGGAACCTCTTGCTGTTTCAATCTTGGGGCAAGACTAAACTTTGCCAGAGAACACCTAGACAAAGACCAGGACCTCTGGATCATTGTGCTTTGGACAGATGGATTCAACGTTTGAGCACTAGAACCTCATGCAAGCTGTGAAGCATGGCGGTGGAAGTGTCACGGCTTGGGGCTGCCTTGCTGCAGCATGGCCTAGCAAGCTCTCCATCATATAATTCATTTTGAATTCTTTGCTGCTTTGAGGAAAATATGAAACTGTCCAAATATTAGAGGTAAAGCAGAGGTTAAATGTGCAACATGACGATGCCTCAAAACACTGCAGTAAATCCACAAAGGTAGGCTCAAAAGAAAGAAATGGAGAGCTGAAAGAGTTCCGCACTGGGGAGTGGGAAAAATTTCTGTCGATGCCAGAGACTCGTAGACGCATAGGAAAGGATAGAACTAGTATAGGACACGTCTAATTGAGGTTTTTCATTTAAAGGGGGAAATACCATCTATTAGGGTACAGGGTTTCTTACCTTTTCCTCAGGAAAAGTTGGCATCTTTTTTTCATTTTTTTGTTAAATAAATTATCAATTTTTTTATTGATTTTGCAAAGGCAATGCAATTACATCACCTTTATCTATAGACATCGTTGAAAAGAAGATCAAATATTGGTCCATATTTTAAAATAAAGAAACATATTTAATGGGACGTCTTAATTCTTTACTGCATATATTTGCAATTTGCTCAGTTTGTTCATCTTTATTTGTGTTGGCTGATTTATGTGAATTGCTGCTGTAATATCTCTGTCTTTCTGTCTGTCTGTCTGTCCTCCCAGCTTTAGAGTGCAGGTTGGTTCCAGGCAGCCTGAAGCAGCTTGATGTTGGGAATGGTCAAGTGTTTGGGGTCAACTCCAATAATCAGATCTACACGCTGTACAGCACCAGCTGGATCCAGGTTCCTGGATCTCTGAAGCACGTCAGTGTGGGACCTGCTGGCGTCTGGGGAGTCGATTCCAACAATTACATCTACAAACTTGGGGGAGGAGATTGGGTTATTGTTCCAGGTGAGTTGCTCTTACTTGAGAGCCAACAAATATCAACAAATAGCCTCCAGCCCAGTGTGTGAATGAGAGTTCAATGTTCAATAAATGATGTCCTGAAAGTTTGCTCAAGTGCTCAGTCCAAGTAAACTCAGGCAGCAGGAACATGGAGAGAGTCTGATACTGTGTATATAGTTTGAGCAGGTTTTGTGTTCGTGATCTGGTGGGACTGTGGCTGTGGCCAGTTTAACGACTCAAGCTTGGAAACTAGGACTTTCCCTTGTGCAGCAGTGGAGCTGCCGTACCAGCCTGTGAAGCAGCTGGTCAGGATGCTGCCCAGTCTCAATGTCTCTACCCTGGATGTTCACTGAAGTGGGTGAGGAGAACTCAGTCCTGCGGAAATCCACCACCAGCTCTTTGATTTTAGCCGTGTTGATCTGGAGGCAGTTCTGCTGGCACCAGTCCACAAAATTCCTTGTAACTTCTCTGTATTCCCTTTCATCGTCATGTGAGATGTAGCTAACGGTGGCAGAGTCATCAGAGAATTTCTGGAAGTGACAGGTTGAGGTGTTGTGGATGAAGTCGGCGGTGCAGAAGGTGAAGAGGAATGGGGTCAGGACTGTTCCCTGTGGGGCCCCCGTGCTGCAGAGCAGTGTCTCTGATACACAGTCCTTAGGTCACACATACTGCGGTCCATTTGTGAGGCAGTCCATAGTCCATGTGATGAGATGGTGATCCACCCCTGCTTTCTCCATCTTGCTCCCTAGGGCTTGATGGTGTTGAAAGCACTTGATAGATCAAAGAACATGATTCTAACAGTGCTTCCCACCTTGTCAAGATGAGCGAGGGATCTGTGGAGTAGGTAAGTTATTGCATCCTCCACTCCAATGCCTGGCTGGTAGGCAAACTGCAGAGGATCCATAGGTCCCATCAGTGAACGAAGATGGGCAAGAACAAGTCTTTCCAAAGCCTTCATCAGATGTGAGGTCAGTGCCACTGGTCTGTAGCCATTCAGATAGGTACTACACACGATGTCTTCCAGAGTACTGGCACTCTCTCCTGTTTCAGGCTTGGGTTGAAAATGTCCTTTACTATCCCACACAGTTGGTCTGCGCAGTGCCTCAGGATCCCAGGACTGATGTTGTCTGGACCTGCTGCCTTCCTCAGTTCCCTCCTCACCTGTTCTCTGGTTAGGGACAGAGGAGCACAGGGCTGAATGCGGGGAGCTGAAAGCAGGGGTGTAAGCTGGGCTGAGGGAGGGTCAGCTACCAGATCAAATCTGTTGAAGAAGGAATTGAGGTCATTTGCCCATTGCAGGTTTCCTACAGGCTGCCTGTTGGACTCCTGAAAACCTGAGATGGTTTTAAGACCCCTCCAAACTCCAATTGCATTGTTCTGTTGAAGCTGGCCTTCCGTTCTCTTCCTGTACTGGTCTTTGCCCGCTCAGATTTTCCTCCACAGCTCCTTCTGTACTCTCCTCATTACCTCTTTGTTTCCAGATCTAAATGCCCTCTTCTTTTCTTCCAGAAGGGCCTTCAGATCTGGGGTAACCCAGGGCTTGTTATTGGAAAAACACCGTACAGTCTTGGTGGGTAGGGTGTTCTCCACACAGAAATTTATGTAGTCTGTGATGCAATCAGTGAGACCACCAACATCCTCACCATGTGGGTCACGGAGAACCTCCCAATCTGTTGTTTCAAAATTGTTGTTACACTATTGATTGTACTTTTATTTCAGCGATGTTTAAAAGTCTTTTTTAACATGTTTGCTACTGTTATCTTATATCTTTTATTAGCCTCTACCATGCTTCCTACCTAATTTTCAGTCTGAGTCTGCTTTATTTCAGGATGTGACTCCAACGACTTGTGCTGGCTCCTTAAACTGGGAGCAGATATCTGGAGGTCTTTCCATGATTGAGGTTTCCACGGATGGAAAAGTCTTCGGGGTCAGTTCGATTGGAGAGGTCTATCAGAGGTAATTTTATTAAGCAGTTATTATTGCGTGTAGTGGATGTTTGTTAACAAATGTGGTAGGTGAGCAGCTCCTAAGTGGCGCAACCATCTAAGCATTGGCTCTATCATCAGGAGATCACGTTTTTCATACCTGGTGACCTCTTGGACTCCGTGGCCAGGAGTCCAAGAGAGCTCAATTGGTCTCGGCCTCGGGGTGGGTAGGATGGCCCCTCGAAGCCTGTGCTAGCAGTCGCCCTTCTGGTGCTGGTGGTACTGGATGGTATTCGACCCATTAACTAGTGATTAGAATTAGGCATGACTAAACTGGGGGGAAGAGTGGTAGATGAGTCTTGAAATGAGAGACCTTGTCTTGATACCAAATGACCAATTTGATTTGATTGGTGTCTTGCAGGGATGGTGTTTCACCAAGTAACCCTACTGGCACTGGGTGGCGCCAAGTACCATCTCCTCAGAAAATCAAGCATGTTTCTTACGATAACGGCCACCTGTGGCTCATCGGCAGAGATGACCGCATCATGGACTGCACCGAATGAAAGGGCAGAGAGCTCTAGAGCCCTGCAGTGAAGTCCAGATCAGACACCTCATCTCATCTTAGAGTCTCTGAGGATGAACAGCAGCACAAAAGTTATGATCTATAATGGTGACTGGAACTCTTTCCTGACTACGTTTCCACCTTTTCTATTGCATTTAACCAAAACTTTCACATGTTGCTAGGCTGAAAAAAGAAGGTAATATTACGCCCAATGCAATAAATGTTTACTTTCATTAAGCATTAAGCAAATATGAATCTTGTGTTATTTTTTCCATTTCATATATGTCCTATGATTTATGGGCTTTGTTTTGAAAAGTCTGGGGTACTAGGAAAAAAGCTTATAGAAGATTCCCTTAGAAAAATATTTCTCTTGAAAAAACAGAAGTCCTCTCATCATATGTAAAAGTACTGGGTAATTCCAGCTGCTTTAAAATAGCTGTGCTATTTCAGAGATGTGTGGTGCGCTCACCCAGGGAATCTAACTCCTGCCTGCTGGATGGAGTGCAGAGGTCTTACCCACTACACTGTACTCAACCACCAGCCACTAGTATTATGCATTTGTGGCCAGGCTGGGCTCCTCAGTGAGTTAAATCAAATGGCTCAGTTCACTAATAAGAATCAAATTAATCTCAAAGTAATGACATTAGCAGATTTACAAATATAACATATATATTTAAAAGTTGTTCATTTCTCCCAGATGCAAGCATTACATTTAGTTTTACTTTGATGCTAATGTCAGTTTGGATGTAACAAAATACAAGTATTGGGAAAATGTATTCAGAAAAGAGAATATAAGCATTTGCATTACATCCCAGTTACACTTTGTAAAGACAGTGTTCAGAATCCTGTGGTATCAGCAGAAGAAACACCCAAGTGACCATGATTCTGCTGTAACAAGTGCTCTTTACTGAACACACCGGTAAAAAGGAGCACCTATAAGACACTGGACTTGAGAGAGAGGTCACCTCTAGCCCCTGACGGTGCACATCTACTCCCCGACACCAAATAACATAAACTACATGTACACAACAATTAACCACATTAAACAACAAACAGTCCCTTTGTTGGAGGTGTGCTACCATGAGCCTTTGCACGTGGTCATCTGCCGAGCCACACCATCAGGCTCAGGCACCAGCAGCCTGCTACAATACGATTACTTTACATTTTTGGAAAGTATTTTTAGAAAACACTAAATCTTAAAAAAAAATACAATCCCATTTGCAAAAATGTTTGGACGCTGTGCAAAATGGTACATAAGAATAAAATTCAGTGATGTGCAAGTAATTTAAACCATGTATTTAACTGAAAGTAGTACAAAGACCACAAATCACATTTTTTTTCACACGTTTTTTAATAAAAATTTCCCATTTTAAATTTGATGCCAACAACACGTTCCTAAACAGTTGGGACGGGTCTGTTTACCGCTGTGTTTCATCACTTCTTCTTTAACAGCTCTGTCAGTGTTTGGGAACTGAGGAGACGCTGCTGTAGCTCTGAAAGTGAAATGTTTTCTGTTCTTGTTTGATGCAGGATTTGAGCTGATCGTCAGTTTCAGGAGCTCATTTGTCATATTTTTCATTTTATAATGTGCCAAATGTTCTCCGTGGTGACTGGTCTGGACTGCAGGCAGGTCAGTTTAGCATCCGGACTCTTTAATACGGAGCAGTGCTGCTGTAATACATGCAGAATGTGGTTTAACATCACCTTGCTGAAATAATCCAGGCCTTCCCTGAAAAAGACGTCGTCTGGACGGCAGCAGATGTTGATAAAACATGTTTATATCATTCAGCTTTAATGGAGCCTTCACAGATGAGCACGTCACCCATGCCATGTGCACTAATGCCCCCTAAACCATCATGAATACTGGCTTTAGAACTGAGCACTGATAACAAGCTGAGTGGTCTTCAGCCCGGAGGACACAGTGTCCACGATTTCCTAAAGAATTTCAAATGTTGAATCGTCAGACTGCCGGACACTTTTCCACTTCCCCTCAGTCCATTTTAAATGAGCTCAGGCCCAGAGAAGGTGGCAGCGTTTCTGGATCCTGTTTATATTTGGGTTCTTCTTCGTGTTTTAGAGTTTAACAGCATTTGTGGATGCAGTGATGAACTGTGTTCACAGACAGTGGTTTTCAGAAGTGTTTCTGAGCCCATGCAGTGATTTCCACTACAGAATCATGTCTGTTTTTAATGCAGTGCTGCCTGAGGGCCCAAAGATCACGGCCAGCAGATACTGGTTTTCAGCCTCGTCCCTCACAGATAGAGATTTCTCCAGATTCTCTGAGTCTTTAATGATATTGTACCGCAGACGATGAAAAGCAGAAGCTCTTTGCTGTTTTATGTTGAGAAACGTTCTTCTTGAATTGTTGCTCTATTTGATGGTGCAGTCATTCACAGAATGGTGAACCTCCTCACATTTACTTCTAAAAGACTCCGCCTCTCTGAGACGCTTTTTTAGACCCAATCATGTTACTGACCTGCTGCCAATCAACCACCAGATGCTTTTGTTTTTTTTAAGCATTGTACAACATATTGCTGGCATCAAATTCAAATATACATATACATATAGGGTTTAAATGATTTGCACATTATTTCATTTTTCTTGTTATTTACATTTTGCGCAATTTTCTTGGAAATGAGGTTGTAGCTATGTATTGTGTACAAACAAATCGACTATTTGAGCAAACTAATTTAAATGAACACCTGGAGCTGACCCAGTTGAAGAGTCTTGTTTTTAACACAAGACAAATAGATGAAATGAGCTCACTTGAAGTGTGAAAGTTTCTTACCTATCTGTGACTTTTCATCTTGAGCTGCAACATAATAGAATGATTCAGACGCTCGTGGATAGAAAATGGAAAAAAGCTTTACTTGTGAAATTGTGATCCAAAGTCGCATTCAGGTAACAAGCAAAAGTCAAATCCAACAGAGACAGAAAGTACAAACAAACAAACATAACAACTGGAAAACAGAGTCCAGAGGGCAAAGGCAAAAAGGGAAAAGTCCAAAAATACAGAAAAGAATGCAAATGCACCTCACAAAGATCTAAACTAAAAGCCCAGGCTTTGTACTACTCCCACTAGGCAAACTAAGACAGTGACAGGTGAAACTCATTAGTATTCAGGAGAGGCTGAATGGTAATTGGAGCAGGGTGGAAGGTCAGGAGTCACATGAGCTCCCAGAGGATGCTGGGAGATGGAGTCCATGGAGGTGTCAAGTCCGGAGGGATGCGTGACACCAGCAAGAACAGTTTGCTTATAGCATGGGTCGGTTAAGAAGAGTAATTTCATACCTTCAACAAAAATCAAACATCTTGGCTGTAAATATGTCTCAGTGTGTGTTAATGTACTAAACGCTCTAAAAAGTATAATAGGAATAAAAACCCAGACTTATTTTGCTCTGCTTCAAGCTTTAGCTCAGCTACAGCCGCTTTTCTCATATCTCCAGCAGGAAACTTTTCCACAAGAGTGGAACAGTACTCTGTAAAATGTCTCTCGACTTTCGATTTTATATGAGGTTGAAGTTGCTTCTCATTCATCAGCTTCTTGTTCAACTTTTTCCGTTCCACCTTAAATGGGGCCTAAGGTGCCAGAGTGTAACAGCTGTATCATTTAAGGTGGAACGGGAAAATTTAAATAAGAAACTGGCGAATGAGAAACTTCACAGATTTTGGCCTTGTGACACCACATTTCCATCGCTAAGTCTGCTCTGCTGTAAGCATCTTCAGAGTAAAACTAGAGGTGATGTGTAACGCGCCAACGTAAATTAGATGCTTGTGGTTAGAGAACAAAAATGAGATTTTACTAGTGGAATCAGCGTCCAAGATCGTAGTCGAAAAACATGCAGGGGTCACATCTAAAAGACACGGCAGACACAAACAGACAAACATATCACGCTAGTAACAGTCCAAAAAGGGGCAGGAACAAGGCGTCATCAAAAAACAAGCAAACAGGTCCAAAACCGGAATCAGAGAACAAGGGCAAACAAACCAGAGGGCAGAGCAAAAAGCAGAGTCTGAGAAATGAAAAGCTGTTCATTCACAGAATACAAACTATAGATGCAACACTCAGTAAATCACAAACAGATACGATATGTCGCAACCTTCTAGGACTAAAGCCTGGGCTCATAAACTTAACTGAGAAAGTCATATGATCAACAACACAGGTGGCACACATCAGTACTCCGGTGATCTAGAGCGCTGATAGGAACGTGAGGAAAGGTCAGGAGTAAAGTGATCTCCCTAAGGATTCTGGGAGATGGAGTCCGGATCCTGGCTAGAACTCATCAGATGCGTGGCGTGATGTCAATGTCGAGAAGAAATAAACTTATATTTTAAAACATGGATATTTGCTAGTGTCATTACTAACTTTGAGATTTTTTATATAAAAACAAAGACAGATAATGAAAGGGAGATTTCCTAGATGGCCTCTGAACAATGATCAGTACAACATCACTTTGTTAAGTAGAAGATACGATACGACGCCATTTAACAACTGAGGCTCTAAAAAGACACAAAGACCGGAATATTGCTGACATTGGCCGAGTTTGAAAGAACTGGCAATGCTGTTGAATGGAGAGCTGTTTAGCAGCTAAAACAGCTGGTTCTTATTGGTGAACTGAGCCATTTAAGTGATACTGTTTTGATCCCACAACCGGGGAAATTCCATCTCCGCATTTAACCCATCCATGCAAGTGAAACACCACACACACACTAGGGGGCAGTGAGCACACTTGCCCAGAGCGGTGGGCAGCCCTATCCACGGCGCCCGGGGAGCAATTGGGGGTTAGGTGTCTTGCTCAAGGACACCTCAGTCATGGACTGTCGGCGCTGGGGATTGAACCGGCAACCTTCCGGTCACAGGGCCAGTTCCCTAACCTCCAGCCCACGACTGCCCATTTGATGTGGCTCACTGAGGATCCCAGCCTGGCCACCAATGCATAGTGTTGTGGGTAAGACCTCTGCTCTCCATGCAGCAGACAGGAGTTAGATTCCCTGGGTGAGCGCACCACAAGTCTCTGTAATAACACAGCTATTCTAAATCAGCTGGAATTCCCAGTACTTTTACACTGGATACTTAAATACATGAATTATAATAAAGTATTCAAGTAGAAATCTAAATAGAGGACTGTTTTCAAAATAAATATTTTACTAAAGGTATCTGCCTCTTTCCTAGTACCCCAGACTTTTCAAAACAAAGCCAAACATCACAGGATATGTATGTTGGAAAAAATAAGCTGGATTCATATTCGGTTAATCAAAGTAAAGATTTATCTTTGCCTTCTACACTGCAGACTGCGGTTCAATCCCCCACCAGGGCAAGCAGCCTACACTATACCAATAAGGCACCTAACACCACCTTCGCCTACCTGTGTAAAAAAATGATCAAATTGTAAGTTGCTCTGGATAAGAGCATCAACCAAATGCCATAAATGTAAATCACCTTCATAATGTAGATGTTGTTCGACACACGACCAGGATGGAGCCAGAAAGTTCGCCACACAACCAAGATTGAGCCAGAAAGTTCAACACAGGACCAGAATGGAGCCAGAAAGTTCGACACAAGCCTAGGATGGAGTTAGAAAGTTAAATACATGACCAGGATGGAGTTAGAAAGTTAGACACAAGATCAGGATAGAACCAGAAAGTTAGACACAAGACCAGGATGGAGTTAGAAAGTTAGACACAAGACCAGGATGGAGTTAGAAAGTTAGACAAAAGACCAGGATGGAGTTAGAAAGTTAGACACAGGACCAGGATGGAGATAGAAAGTTAGACACAAGACCAAGATGGAGTAAGAAAGTTAGACACAAGACCAAGATGGAGTAAGAAAGTTAGACACAAGACCAGGATGGAACCAGAAAGTTAGACACAAGACCAGGATGGAGTTAGAAAGTTAGACACAAGATCAGGATAGAACCAGAAAGTTAGACACAAGACCAGTATGGAGCCAGAAAGTTAGACACAAGACCAGGATGGAGTTAGAAAGTTAGACACAAGACCAGGATGGAGTTAGAAAGTTAGACACAAGATCAGGATAGAACCAGAAAGTTAGACACCAGACCAGGATGGAGCCAGAAAGTTAGACACAAGACCAGGATGGAGTTAGAAGGGGTTTCAGACCTGGAAGGATGTTGAGTGAGGCCATTCCTGTTGTTCCTTTTGGCCACTGTTGTTTTTTCAAAACCTATAACTAATCACAACAACATGTCAACAGTGTGAGTTATTACAAAAGAGTTTCTGAAAACTAAAGTAGTCAACAACTTTTTTCATATACTTACACAAGGAAAACAACTGGGGAACAGTTAACAAAAACTCGAGACCTGAGAGAATATAATCTGCCGGCTCAGCAGAGCGACATGCATGTGCCAGTAAACTCAAAACTGAGCACTGAGCCTTTGGAGCGCTCCTTAAGTAGAGCGTGCACAGCTGCACAGCTTGTCATGGTTCTCTGACTTCTTCTAGTGGTTGGAGGTGTCCTAGAAGGGGCACAGGTTACAGTTAACCATATTAACAATAATGGTTTGCTCATGCTGAAAAGCTGCTATTTTAGAATAATACATGGATGTCTGTCTGAATTTAAGTTTTCCCCCTTTGTTTATGCTGCAGTCTTCCAAGCTGGAAGTGTTCTACACTGCCTGGAAGGACGGCCTTATAGAGGATAGAAATGCTCTCACTGAAGCTCGCTCAGCATATCTGGCCTCGCTGATCGAGAATAATAAGTATAATCCTAGAATACTGTTTAATGTGATTTCCCAAATCACAAAAAATCAGGCAGGTACTGAACCAGAAATTTCAACAACATTTACTGAACATCAGATCAAATAAAGTCCAGTTTGGTCGGATTTCAACAACTTTTACTGAACATCAGATCAAATGAAGTCCAGTTCGGTCAGATTTCAACAACATTTACTGAACATCGGATCACATAAAGTCCAGTTCGGTCAGATTTCAACATTTACTGAACATCGGATCAAATAAAGTCCAGTTCGGTCAGATTTCAACAACATTTACTGAACATCGGATCAAATAAAGTCCAGTTCGGTCAGATTTCAACATTTACTGAACATCGGATCAAATAAAGTCCAGTTCGGTCAGATTTCAACAACATTTACTGAACATCAGATCAAATAAAGTCCAGTTCGGTCAGATGTCACCAACATTTACTGTATATCAGATCAAATAAAGTCCAGTTCGGTCAGATTTCAACACCATTTACTGAACATCAGATCAAATAAAGTCCAGTTCAGTCAGATTTCAACAACATTTACTGAACATCAGATCAAATAAAGTCCAGTTCGGTCAGATTTCAACAACATTTACTGAACATCAGATCAAATAAAGTCCAGTTCGGTCAGATTTCACCAACATTTACTGAACATCAGATCAAATAAAGTCCAGTTCGGTCAGATTTCAACAACATTTACTGAACATCAGATCAAATAAAGTCCAGTTCAGTCAGATTTCACCAACATTTACTGAACATCAGATCAAATAAAGTCCAGTTCGGTCAGATTTCAACAACATTTACTGAACATCAGATCAAATAAAGTCCAGTTCAGTCAGATTTCACCAACATTTACTGAACATCGGATCAAATAAAGTCCACCACCCTGCTGAATTTAAACAATTCTCCATAGTTTATCGTTTATAGGTCTGTGCAGGTATTTTCCACCCAGTGTTTCTGATTTTATTACCTTTCCATACCTAAATACAGAAAAAGAACCATTTGCATGCTTATCAGGTTCCTTGCATGGTGAAATGGTTCTTTAGATTGATGGAGAATGTGTTGCTTATGGTTCTATACAGAACTGTGGTCCATCTGTTTCTCTGATACTTTGCTAGCCCCTGATTTTACCCTGTTCTTCAGTGGTCAGGACCCCCATGGACGCTCACAGAGCAGGTACTATTTGAGTGGCAGATCATTCTCAGCACTGCAGTGACACTGACGTGGTGGTGGTGGTGGTTTATTAGTTTGTGTTGTGCTAGTACGAGTGGATCAGACACAGCAGTGCTGCTGGAATTAATAATAAAGGGGTGGGGTTTGGGTGGGCCGGCATGGTGGCGTGGTGGGTAGCGCTGTCGCCTCACAGTGAGGAGGACCTGGGTTCGATGGGGGCGACCGGGGTCCTCTCTGTGTGGAGTCTGCATGTTCTCCCCATGTCTGCGTGGGTTTCCTCCGGGTCCTCCGGTTTCCTCCCACAGTCCAAAGACATGCAGTCAGGCCGATTGGACGTGCTAAATTGCCCCTAGGTGTGAGTGTGTGAGTGACTGTCTGTCTGCCCTGCGATGGGCTGGCGACCTGTCCAGGGTGTATCCTGCCTTTCGCCCGAAGACTGCTGGGATAGGCTCCAGCACCCCCCGCGACCCTGACGGAGAAGCGACTTAGAAAATGGATGGATGGATTGGGTGGGCAGAGTTTGAGCTATTTCAGTTGTTTTGTAGGTAACTACCTGGGATTGGCTGAGGGACAGATGTGAAAACAACAACATGGAGGGTGATGAGGAAGGAGGTGAAGGGGAAAACTTCCTTCCAGTCCTTGCTGATAAGGGCCTGTCGTCAGCAGTAAGCAGTAAAAGTACTGAGGAGGTGAACTTCAGCATGTTGACGTTGCCCAGACGTTTTTTTCCAGTGCTGTGAAAAAGTGTTTATGCTGATTTGTCACATTTAAATGTCTCAGATGTTGCAAAGAAGCCAAATTCGTCCCGATTAAGAATGAATATTGGTGATCATATATATCTATAAAATATATATCTACAGATATGGAATATCTAAAACTTTCATATGTCTTGTCGGCTGTCTGTTTTAGGGCATTGTGATTGTTTCTTATGAGTTCATTCAGCTCATATCTTGTTGCTTTAAGAGCTTTTTGCTTTTTTATGAGATACATAATTCTATTTATGCATAATTCTATTTTCATACTTTTTCTGCATTCCGAAATACAACCCCACTTCCAAAAAACTTGGGACACTGTGCCAAATGTAAATGCAAACAAAATTAAATGAAGTGCAAATCATTTAAACCCTATATTTATTTGAATATCCTACAAAGACAATATATCAAATGCTAAAACTGAGAAATTTCATTGTGTTTTGAAAAATATTTGCCCATTTTGAATTTGATGCCAACAACATGTTCCTAAACAGTTGGGACGGGTCTGGTTACCGCTGAGTTTCATCACCTCTTCTTTAACAGTGCTCTGTCAGTGTTTGGGAACTGAGGAGATGCTGCTGTAGCTCTGACAGTGAAATGTTTTGCCATTTTTGCTTAACACAGGATTTTAGCTGCTCATGATGAAAGCAGGTTCACACTGAGCACATGTGACAGACGTGACAGAGTCTGGAGATGCCGTGGAGAGCGATCTGCTGCCTGCAACGTCCTTCAGCATGACCGGTTTGGCAGTGGGTCAGTAATGGTGTGGGGAGGCATTTCTTTGGAGGGCCGCACAGCCCTCCATGTGCTCGACAGAGGTAGCCTGACTGCCATTAGGTACCGAGATGAGATCCTCACCCCCTTGTGAGACCATATGCTGGTGTGGTTGGCCCTGGGTTCCTCCTAATGCAGGACAATGCTAGACCTCATGTGGCTGGAGTGTGTCAGCAGTTCCTGCAAGATGAAGGCATTGAAGCTATGGACCGGCCCGCCCGTTCCCCAGCCCTGAATCCGATTGAGCACATCTGGGACATCATGTCTCGCTCCATCCACCAACGCCACGTTGCACCACAGACTGTCCAGGAGTTGGCGGATGCTTTAGTCCAGGTCTGGGAGGAGATCCCTCAGGAGACCATCCGCCACCTCATCAGGAGCATGCCCAGGAGTTGTAGGGAGGTCATACAGGCACGTGGAGGCCACACACAACACTCATTTTGACTTGTCTTGAGGAATTTCCACTGAAGTTGGATCAGCCTGTGATTTGATTTTCCACTTTTATTTTGAGTATAATTCCAAATCCAGACCTCCATGGGAAAATAATTTTGATTTACATTGATCATTTTTATGTTATTTTGTTCTCAACGCATTCCACTATGTAATGAATAAATATTTTCAACTGGAATGTTTCATTCATTGAGATCTAGGATGTGTTATTTTAATGTTCCCTTTTTTGAGCAGTGTATTTTCCTGTGATTTACTATGAGCGTAATTTATAATGTATATTAATATGTGATATGTGTTTTTTTATCGCTGTTGTCAGATGAAAACCTTGTATCCCCAAAACTATAACTTTACAGTAGAAGGAAAAACATGCATTAATTTTAATGTAGATCAATGGAACCAGACGTTTTTCCAAGTCATTTTGGGACATTTCTTTTGGTTAAATGATATATTTTTAGTCCCACAAACGGGGAAATTTCACCTCCGCATTTAACCCATCTGTGAAGTGAAACACCACATACACACTAGTGAGCACACATTAGGGGGCAGTGAGCACACTTGCCCGGAGTGGTGGGCAGCCCAATCCGCAGCGCCCGGAGAGCAGTTGGGGGTTAGGTGTCCTGCTCAAGGACACCTCAGTCATGGAATGTCGGCTCTGGGGATCGAACCGGCGACCTTCCGGTCACAGAGCCAGTTTCCCAACCTCCAGCCCTCGACTGCCCATTCATCATGAAATTTACACACAATGTGAGTGCAAACAGGCACTTTCAAACTATGGGAAAAACTAAAAAACGACAAAAATGGAGATACAAGGTTTTCTTCCGACAGCAGCAACATGCATTTGTATATTAGGCTGGACTTCTTACACCGTTCTGTTTGTTGTTTGGCTGATTAATGGCACTGTTGGTCTTTTCCTGGGAAAGAAGCAGGGAAATTATAGTGCCTCATGTTTGGTCCACAGCCTCCCAGCTCACGTTTGGCTGCATGCGTGCAAGCAGTCTGATTCTGCACCTGATCCAGCACCCAGATCTGGGCCAGAACTTATTTGCTAGGTGCAAAAGAATCAGCTCAGTATTATGAAAACTGATACAGGGCCTAAATGACACAAAGCAGCATAAAGGAACGCACCGAATACACCACAGGGTCAAAACACGTTTCTCCTGTGTTGTAATGAAGTGTGTATTGCTGTGGATTCAGAATCACGTGGAAAGTGCAAGACAAGGAGCAGAGACTTCCTCTCTCGTCAGCTGATCACCGCTGCCTTTGCTTCACAGCCACACATACATGTGCAGTTTGTGACCAAGATCAGTCTTTTCTTATCTCTAAACGCTTATCAGAAGTGCTGCGATTTTCAAACCATAGATTAAATTAGAGACATATATTCTTGCGCAATTTGTCCAACGAGGCCAGACAAACAATCAGTTGACTAAGCTAAACACAATACAACCAGGAATTTACTTTGAGGAAGCTCCAGAAAGAATTCCGATAATTGCAGCAGTTCCTCAAAGGGTATATATATATATATACACATATCACTGAGAGGTGCAAGACAGAACACACACAACGCCCAGTAACACTCCAGACATTCATCCTCTTCCTGCAGCACAATGAAGATTTGGGTGCTCCTTCTGCTGGTAGCGGCGGCAGCCAGTGCCAAGCGGTTTAGCCGATGCGAGCTCGCGAGAACGCTGAAAGCGGCTGGAATGTCCGGCTTCAGTGGCGTCAGTCTGGCTAACTGTGAGTGCTCCAAGATCTTTTCAATTACACTCCAAAATGGTAACTTTAGAGAAAAAAACATGCTTTACTTTTAATGTAAGTCAATAGAAACAGACATCTTCCCAAGAAGTTCTGGGTCATTTCGTTTAGTGCATTCATCGTGAAATTTACACACAATGCAAAGAACAACAGACAATTTTAAATTATGTCCAAAAACAAAAAACAACAAAAATGGAGATATGAGGTTTTTTCCGACAAGTGTGATATATAAATATGTACATATTGCTGTTGTCGGAAACAAAACCTCGTATCACCATTTTTTAAAGTGTTTGAAAATACCTGTTGTGTTTTACATTGTGAGTAAATTTCATGATGAATGCACAAAACGAAATGACCCAAAATCACTTGGGAAGACGTCTGGTTCCATTGACTTACATTAAAAGTAAAGCATGTTTTTTGTTATCCTGTAAATTTTACCATTTTTGAGATACAAGGTTTGTTCAGACAGCAGCGATTTGTATATATATTTGTATGAATGAACAGTTGGTGCTGTAAACTGCAGTAAGGTTCATGTACCATGTTTAGAAAATCACAGCTGTGCTATGGAACAGCACAATAAACAAACACAGTGTTCAGTAAATAAATCGGGAGGGTGCATATATTTTATGTTATTATAATAATATTAAAATATTATATATTTTGTTACTGAAATAATTCAGAAATATACAGTTAAAAAGGGAAATAAGAAAAGAATAATGCATGTACAGAATAAAAGTGTTAGCTAGGGATTTTCTGAGTGGACAAAAAGTGCTAAGTTGCTCTGGATATTAGCGCCTGCTGAATGCCATGAATGTACTTGCAATGACAGCTAAATGTTTCACTCATACAGCATAACAGCAGCGTACAAATCACTAAATTTCTCCTGCAAGATATACTAAGATGTTGAAATGCAAAAACGGCCTCAGCTGGAGCGAGATCCTCTTAAAAGAAGGAGTCCTGCCCAAGGGCTCTTATCGGCATAGTGTAGGGTACCCAGGCGGGGGACTGAACCCTAGTCTACAGCGTAGTTACCCACTACACTCACCAAACACATAATTGCTGTGTGGTAATGATCAACTGCACTGCACGTCAGATTATGAAGCACCTCAAATCACAAGATTTGTGAGTTGATTCATCATATGTTTAGACTAAACAAGCCTTAATTTTATAATTTTCATTTACAAAAACTCATGAACTCATATTTAGTCAACCATTCATGATAAATTTAAACAATGCTCATTTTACTCCGTTATCTGTAGGGGTTTGTTTAGTCAATGCGGAGTCCAGCTACAACACTCAGACCATCAACAAAAACCCTGACGGCTCATGGGACTACGGCATTTTTCAGATCAACAATCGCTGGTGGTGTTCTAATGGCCAGTTCCCCAGCCATAACATCTGTCGAATCTCCTGCAGCCGTAAGAATATTTCTTAAAACACTGGGCCTCATTCTCCAACATGTTCCTAAGTCTGTTCCTAAGCGTGTTCTTCAGAAACGTTCAAAGAAAAAGAAAATGTTCTTAAAGCTCAGATCTGTTCTCACCTTTGTGCTTTGAGTGTGTAGATTCTGTTCTTACCTAAGAAAAAATCCCACGTAAGAAACACTGGTGAAAACTGCGTAAGTGAGTTTAAGAAGAAATTCCTTCTTAAGAACGTCTGGTGAACGAGGCCCAGTGTGAATGTAATAATACCTGTGTAATGAAATGGACAGTGACCCATTAACATAAACCACCGTGCAGTTCTTGCTCAAATTCCCCTCCATATTCTGTGTGAAACGGATGAGACTCATGTAACTGTCTTCATGCTTGTTTCCTCCGACAGAGCTACTGACTGATGACATCTCCGCTGACATACGCTGTGCCAAGACCATAGTGCGTCAGCAGGGCATCTCAGCGTGGTATGGCTAAATAATCAGGTTTAAAGGGCCCGTATCACGAAAAAACGCTTTTGTCTTTAAATAGTTAGAGTTTGGTGTTGGTATCAAACCAAGACCAGCAAGTCAAACACATCCAACAAAGACCAACACAGACCAGGTCAAACACAGGGCTTATATACACGAGGGCTAATAAGGGATCACAAGACACAGGCAACCACTGCTGAAGTTTCCAAACATGCCTTTCACTCTCCAGTCCCTGCAGTCCATATATGGAAGCTAAACTGGAAAAAGGCTGGCCATAATCTCCTCCACCTGGGGCAGCTTCTCTCACCTCACCTGGATGGGGCATGCCATCCTTTTCCAGGGTGATTTATCAATCTTAAAATCATGGTAACACAAAACCTGCAGGAATATTCAAATCCAGTCCTGGGTTTCCAGCACAGACTGGTCATTGGCCAACACAAAACACATGCGCCAAACCTGCCAATTAATAAATCAGTTAAATCAGGTGTTTTAGAACATGTGACGGACACTTGGCCTCCAGAACCAGTGCTGAAGACCCCAGTTCTAAAGCAATAATGAGAAGCTGGAAAATATAACAATAAATTTGGACTGTTTTTGGCACATAAAACCACATAAACATTACAAGCGTACCTCAGGGGGGAAATGCAGGATATGGGCCCTCTAGTGAACCTACAGAAGGAGCCTGGCTAAATAAATGACTGAAATGTTTTTAATCTTTTTCTTAGGGTGGGCTGGCGTAAACGTTGTAAGAACCAAGATGTGAGATCGTTCATCGCAGGCTGTGGAGTTTAAACGAAGATCACTGAATGACGGACCACAGGCCGAAATCAGGGCTTAAAGGAAAATTTCAGATTGAAATGAGCTCGGGGGTTTGGACAAAGCTATGGAGGGAAGGGGGGAGTTCACGAAATGATGAAATTGATTAACTGAATATGAACATATTTATTAACAAAACTGGAACAAATAAACAATAACAACTTGTGCAGTAACGAACAAATAGTGCATGGTAATTGTACCCAAGCGTATCCAGTACACCTGTCCTTCAGACTCGTCATTGCTGGTTCCTACGTTGTTGTCACATGCCCAACAGATCAGAGCAATAATACAAAAACAAAAAGAATAGCATATTAATTACTGTGCTTTCTCAAAGCCACATGTATTACTGAGCTGACAGTAAACTGAAGGAACCCCATGTTTTGTATTAAAAAGTACTTTATTAATACAACATGAGTTTCAGACTGTATATATATATATATATATACATACTTTATATACAACTGTATTATTGCTACCCAACAGTTAAAAATATGAAATAATATTTTCCATAAACATATAACTGTATACTGAGCCACAAGACGCCGTGCGTTACTGCAGTTTTATCACAGGGAAGTGATGTTGTTAGGCATGACGCAAAGCAGAGTAGAAGAGCATTCGGTGGCCCCTCAATTTATATTACAGTCATTCCACTGACTTTTGAACTTTTTATCATAAAATAATGAGCATATAACAACACAAACACTTTTTATAAGTAGTTTTTGGT
Organism: Pygocentrus nattereri; assembly: GCF_015220715.1. Lineage (NCBI taxonomy): Eukaryota > Metazoa > Chordata > Actinopteri > Characiformes > Serrasalmidae > Pygocentrus > Pygocentrus nattereri. Next base: position 42,021,932 of record NC_051222.1, on the reverse strand, counting down.
CATCAACTCACCACCATGAGTCTTTTTAAGCACCAGCCCAGCGCCGCCCCTCTTCTCACACTGGGACTGCATCTCAATCGGCTCCCTGCTCCCTACATAGTGCACGATGTAGGAGTTTATACTGGGCAGAACACAGCTAAGAAACAGTCGTTTGCACCTTAGACATGTCCACACTCGATAAATGAGGTAGTGTTTGGCTGTAGAGGCTAGAACTTCTACCCTTCTACCCTAGCTAGAACACTGATAAGGGAGTACAGAGCCGTTTGGGATTCAGCCTGGGTTTGACGCGACTTCTGACTGAAACACAGACATTTGAAGCTCGTAAGACATTCGGGTGATGTTCTTTAGACTTTTATATTGCAGGTTTACAGTAAATCAGACTGTAAGTGCTTTAATTCAAGCCTGTGATATTAACGATGGAGCTTTTAGCCTGTTAGCTATCCGACCAGCCTGGTTCTAGTTAAGAACATAAGTTGCCAGCCACTCACTTTAAACAGAACTGGGTTCTTGCTTCATCAGTACGGCATCGAGCAGCATTAGAACCAAAGATTATTCCATTAACAGCACAAGGATCTTTGGTGATGTGGAGCAGTAGGAGTTCAGTCACTGTGAGGCGTCATGGGTGAGTTTATATCAGGTCATTTACAACAGCTTCAAACGCAGCTCAGCCAATCAGATTTTAGATGCAGAACTGTTTTGTATTGGTGTGTCTGAAACTGAAGGCATCGTTTTGGTGCTTTGCTGCCCGAGCTGTCTCGTAAGTCAGTGCCATGACTGGGTACCTTCCTGCCTCAGAATACCACCTGAGAAGGCAGCGCTTATTACGTTTGACACAATCATAATCTGTGCCATCATTTGAACAATACTGTACTACTACTTATTATTATTGTTATTATTATTTTGCTATATTGTGCTTTATTTATTTTTTTAGAAAACAATAATACCTGACAAACTTATAGTCCAGGAACTCAAACCACGTGAGACAGAACATGATGTCATTTTTTATTTGGATAAACATCCTCATCTGCAAATGTATTATGCATTATATTATCCAAGCTTTAGGAGGAAAATGTGCAAATGGGAAATGATTGTAATGCTTTAATGTCAGCGCTCTGTATGTATCTCAGCATAAGAAAAGGCATCCAATAAACAGTATAAACAAACAAAGACGAGCCACGTTTCTTCTGTTACAATCCCATGATTTTCCACAATGGACAAATGTCTGACTACAGTTTCAGCTGTATCTTCTGGTTGGTGTAGACCACTGTGTGAAATCCCCCTGGTATTCGGGGGTCCCATGTTGTTTGGCTGCTAACTCACTCTCCAGAGCGGCAGTAAAATGTTTGTTTTATCAGTTGTTTTCAACAATTTATGTTGTTGTTGGTTTTTGCCATCTTCTTTTAAGAATACTTCAGTTTTAAATTTTCAAATTTTGGGAAAATGTTTCTACTTTCAGATTCATACAGCACTGCGCGAAGGTTTTAGGCATCTAAACTAATGTTTAACCAGTTGTCCTCAGCAGTGAGTTTATCACAATATACATTAGAATAAAGTCACATTCATAATTCAAATAAACAGAAAAACTATAAACAGTAACAAGAATTTCTCGGGTCCATATTTTTCCTGGACACCTTCACAGCCGCCACAGAGACTCGTTAATATCATCAATTACATCATGAGCTAAATTTACTGAGCACTGGTTGGTCAAACCAGGAGCTGCTTTTTAACTACATATAATACTGGGCTTCCTTGAGGAGAGGCTTGGAGATGGGTAAACAAACACACCAACATCCAGAAAATCACTTGACAACAGCATGACAGTTTTGCTCTTATTAAAAATAGAAAGTTTGGCATTAGAGTTTATACTATATGAATAACTTGTCAGTTGTCACCTTCTCATCTGTGTATCGACCCTAAAAGGAATCTTTATGGACACATTTGGGTGGCAATGTTGTTCACATTAGCGAATAAAGAGGTACCATCATGTACAGTAATAACAGCAGCAGGAAGAATCTCTGTAATCGTTTTATCTGCTTCATATTTAGAACTCTTAATCCATCAGTTAGACGGTTTTGTGGATTCTCCTCTGATGTGCTGTTAGATGAGTTAACTGCTTGAAGCTTTTTCCACACTGAGAGCAACTGAAAGGTCGTTCTCCCGTATGAACCCTCATGTGGACTGTCTGGGCGCATAATCTAGCAAACGTCTTCCCGCACTGAGAGCAGCTAAAAGGCTTTTCTCCAGTATGAATTTTTTGATGTAGCTTTAAGTCTGAGATTCGTATGAAGCTCTTCCCGCACTGAGGGCACTGGTGAGGCCTGTGCCCTGTGTGTTTGTACATGTGATACACAAGACCTCTGGCAGTGCAGAAGCTCTTCTCACACTGAGTGCAGGCAAACGGGCTTTTTCCAGCATGAATCAGCATGTGGGCTTTGAGGTGGCTCTTCTGTAGGAAACCTTTTCCGCACTCAGAGCACTTAAACGGCTTTTCTCCAGTGTGAATCATCGTGTGGGATTTAAGGTGACTGGATTTCCTGAAACTCTTTCCGCAGTGCGAGCAGCTGAAGAGCTTCTCTCCGGTGTGAATTTTTTCATGTCGTTTTAAGTCTGATAAGCGTGAGAACCTGGAGGCGCACTGAGAGCACTGATGATGCTTCATTCCTTCGTGGACTCCCATGTGGGCTTTCAGAGCCTGCTTGGAAATGAAAATCTTCCTGCACTGTGAACAGCTTAAGACATCTTCTCCACAAATTCTCGGGTGATCTTTCTGGTGGGAGGAGGAATCGCTGAGGCTTCTTCCTGGACTTTGATGAGAATTATGTGAACTACATTCTTCCTGAAAAGGCTTCACTTCTGGTTTGTGCTCCTCTTTAATGTTGTGTTGTAAAATCTCTTCTACAATAAAAAAAAAAACAGGAACAACAATTAAGACGGTACTTCATACAGTTGTACTGCATAAGAGCTCCCCCAGCATCAGCAGACATACACAAAAACTGTTTAACAACTTAAAACAGACTGAATCAGTGGCTGAAAATTAATCAGCCACGACAAGAAAAAAATAGCTACACGCCTCGATAATGTCAAAGTTCACTGCTAGGAAGATTTGAAACAACCACAGCTGTAATGAACCTGCCTGGAAGTGGACGCAAGTTTATTTTGTCCAATGATCAGCAAAAAAAAAATACTTAAAAATTCTCACTAAAACTACAATTTAGTGCCAACTCAATGGTAACAAAGTATTTACAAAGCTTTTCTGTCATCTAACTATAAACATAGGTACCATGAAGTACCAGGAGATTTTCAATGGAAATCTGTGATTGGATCTTCTGGTGGACCAATGGAACTGAGTGCATATTAACTATATCATTAATCTGTTCAGGAAATATAGAAAAACATCTCGTTCTAATATATTCATTTTTAGTTACAAAGTTATGTTTTCTACGGACGTCTAGAGAGGCTGTTATGTAGTTATAATTTTATGGATTGTTATCTTGAGATCATGACTTAACTCTCTTTTGATCTCAAGATAAAGTTGATGAAGTTGTTACCTTGAGATCACAAAATAATTAAGTCATAATCTTAAGATAAGAACTTGACTGTTTTGAGATAATCTTGAGATCATGACTTAATTATCTTGTACACTTGAGATAACAAATGTTGTTATCCTGAGATCACACCTTATTTATCTTGTGAAATTGATAATTAAAGTTATCTTGAGATAACAAGATAATTAAATTGTGATCTGAATATAACAAACTGTCTTGTGAGCGCAAGATAATTTCATCTTGTGATCTTGAAATCACAACTTAATTATCTTGTGATCTTGATGACAAAAGTTATGTTAAGATCACAACACAATTAAGCTGTGATCTCAAGATAACAATCCAGAAAACTTATAGCCATAGCTCATGACCACTCTGGACGTCCGTAGATTTCAGATCCTGCAAAAATTATTTTCCCAAGAACATCAATGAACAATAACCTCGCAGTTCTAAGAGAACAAGACGTTCTAAAGTCCACAGTTTGCAGTGCCGCATTTTGAACATCATTGATTGGGTAAGAAAAATCTTTAAAGCTTCTCCTTAAAGCTCTTTTTATGTTGGTGTAAGGTGGTGTTATTGACAGGTCAAACCAGTAGGGGGCGATATGCACATTCATTTTTTTCTCATGTTTCTTGCTGCGACGCTGCTTCCCTACAATCAAGGTGCCCTATGCTGATTTTGTCCTTGAAAAAATCTAAACATTCTAAATATAAATATCTAAATATATAATAATCTAAAATATCCAGTGATGTTCCTCACAGATGAGAGATGAGGAAACTCTGCCACATGCTTGGTGGACAGTAATAATTGTTTGTTAACGCTGTGATTTTAAATTTGTAAGATAATCCGAAGGTGTGTTTTACAGCATCAGCTATGTTTATCTATGTCATGCAGTGTCTGTTATCTCTGAAAATGCTGTTTGAGCACTTCATTTCTAAAATTTGTTAGTTATTGGGCTTAAAATACTTCCTAAACGTTTCATGCTTTGTGTTATCAGCTGCAGAGACACGTATCAGTATCTGTGTAACTCATTTCATCCAAACCATTTTTTAAACCTAGCTTGTTTCACACAGTGCTGCTTTGTTTCATGCAGATGGAAACTGCTGCCTATTGTTAGTGCAGGGGTCGCAACCCAAATGTTACCAAGAGCCGATTGTCCTTTCAACAAAAATCGAACCACCTTGGGAGCCACAACATTTTACCATCTTGGCTGTAAATGTGTCTCAGTGTGTCTTAATGTCTTAGTATAGACTAAAAATATAAACAAAAACACAGACTTACTTTGCTCTGCTTCAATCTTCAGCTCAGCTGCTTTTCTCACATCTCCAGCAGGAACCTTTCCTGTAAAAGTAGAACAGTTTACTGTCTCAGAGGGTGATTTTTTTTGAGGCTGAAGTCTCTTCTCATTCGTTCAGCTTCTCGACTGAATTTTCCAGTTCCACTGTAAACGGTGCCCGAGGTGCTAGAATATAACTGCTGCACTATTTAAGGTGGAACGAGAGAATTAACTGTGTTGAGCAATCAGCAGAGCTTTATTTCACTGTAAAGGATTTTTTTTATTACCTACAAATGCTGCTTGACAGGATGTTACTTAATCATCTGTATAAGCAATTTATCTCATCCCAAAAGAGTCCTCACTGACCTTTGTCCATCTGCTGGTCTTCAGTCTTCAGTTCAGTCACCTCCATCACACCGATGTCCTCACACTCCTCTTTAATGCTGGACATTTTCACAGATTTCCCTCCCAGAGAGCAAACTGTCTCAGAATGAAAACTAATGAGGAGAAAGTTCTCTGACCATCTGACCTCTCTCAGTCTGAGCTGAAGGCCCACAGTGTGAGGTTTTATACTAACAGCGCAGTTAAACTGCTGCATCTCACACACAGAGAACAGCACACATTAACACCAATTCACAGCAGACAGCTGTGAGTGTTTCTTGCTCTCTCACCAATCCAGCGGAGTTAATGGAGCTCAGACAGTCTCTAACTGCTCTGTTGATGGTCAATCAGACTGTCTGAATGGGACTAAACTATTCAGAGACCACAGATTTGATCTGTATGAATATCAATGAGGGGAGACTGTGCATCTCAGCAGAAGAGAAAAAACAACAAGCCCACTTAAATTTACATTTCAGCCAACATTTCCATACAGGCCCCACACAGGTTAACAATCACATGGGCCCCTTATTGTGTTCCCTTATATAGGTTAATGATGGGGCCAGGGTGGGGTACCTTATGAGTAAACCTGGACCCCAAGTGTGTTATCACATCTAGGTCATTCTACAGAAACGTCCACTTTTCTAACTGTCCATAGGAGTCACTGGTGCTCCTCACTGGTGATCCTCATAATAAAGGAAACACCAGAGACGTTTTTAATGATCAGTGCATTTTACAGAACATCAAACCACACGCTGTCCATCAAGGAACGTCCACTAAAATATGGAATTTAATCCATTTGTGTTTCTATTTTTTCACAGTGACCTCAGAATAAAGTCGGTCACACCAGTGACATCAGCTAAAAGCTTCATATGAGATCATGAGCTGAATGAGAAGATCTCTGAGAACTGAGAGACTCAGTGGACTCACCATGAGGTTTTCTTCATAGATCCACAGAAAACAGGTCAAAGGAGGTCGAGTGACATCATCGGTGTCACTTTTATTTACAAATAAGAGATGCAGTAACACCAGTGACACGACACCTGGAGGACTTTCGTTATATATTTTATAATATTTTGTCATTTAAATCATATATTCCATAGTCATGTACAGATTATTGCAGTTAAAATTGCAGAAAAAACTTTTTTTTTTCTTCAAAATATGTCCTCGGCCTGTGAGGACAAGCTCTTCTGTGGTGCTTGGGATTCTAGATGATTGATTTAAAACCTATATTGCTAAACTGATGAATCAAGAATGTGTAATTGTTCAAATAAATTATTGCTTTATTTTAAAATATAAATAAATTGTAACCCTAGCATGTTCTTCAAGTGTAATATGTCTGTAAATGTTTCCATAGAATGACTCATATAAAGAGTCATCCTGGGCCAACATGTTCACACAGTTTAAAGTGGTTTAAATGGTGTAGAAGTTTATTCAAGTGTGTTCTATTTCTTTTTCAAACAAGAAATGAGTATGCTAACCTGCTAACTAAAATTATACTTAAGTGTTCTTGGCTTATGCTTGCAAGTATACAAAAAAATGTACACACACACACACACACACACACACAATTTATATATATATATATATATATATATATATATATATATATATATATATATATATATATATATATATATTCATATATATATATATATATATATATTTTTTTTTTTTTTTTTTTTTTAATAAAAGGTTTGTCAATTTAGTCCAGAGAAGAACTGAAAAAGTACACTTACAATTATACAAGTAGTAAATTGATATAAGTATACTTACCACGTGAAGTAAATACACTTGAACTTTACTTAACAAAGTTTACTTAATAAAATAAACCTTAAGTATATCCTATTTTATATAAAGGATTTCATAAAGGTTTAAATGTTTTATCGTATGAACATGTGACCTCCACTCATATACCACATGGCAGTGTTTAATGAAGACAGCACTTAATAAGCAGCCTCTGCTGCAATAGCGCTCATTTCCACCAGTGCCCTTATGTTTCAGTGCTAGTGCCGTAGCTAATACAGTCATTTAGCCACACTGGGTTAAACGCTGCTTAGGACAATTAAAGCTCATAAAACACAAAAATAACATACATCTACGTTGTATGCTTCAGTGAGCCATACTTTAACTTGTAGCTTAAATCCATTAGATAAGCTATCTTATCTGCAAAACGGCATGTTACAAGGCATTTTCCCTACACGTTTGAATCAAAGCCTAATTTTACAACTTCTAAACCAATAAAATAAAACGTTTTGCATAGTTTGTATAATTAAAACTTTTGAAAATAAAATGTTAGACAGCTGAAAATGGTTGACTTAATGTTCCATTTTACTCAGCAACAGCAGCAAAATTGGACCGAATATCACTTTCGTACCTCCATAATTCTGTTAGCGAATCATCAGCAGGGAAAGACTGGCCTTCTAGCTTTTTGAGACTAGAGGCGCTGTTCTAGAGGACTGCAACATTGCACTGTGTTAAATCTGATTCTGGATCAGTCGTTTTGACAAAGTGGAGGAACATTTTAAACAAGTTTTAGAAACTAGACCCTAATCTTTAGTTTAAATTGATGCAATGCAGAAAAACATATATTTGTAGACTGTCTTGTGCTAATGTTAAAGTGAGGCAGGAAGCAGGAAATTATGTACCAATTTATTCTGTATTTACGGTATGTTACTGGCAAGAAGGCGGAGAGGGTTGCTGCCTATATCACTTAAATGGCCAGGGCCCAGTTTTATCACACATTTTTATAATCTACGAATATCTCAGCCAGTTCGCAATGAAGTGTCTGCAGTTACTGAATAATAAGCTGAATTAAAAGCCTGACATTTTAAAAGGTAAAGTTCCTGGAGACAAACATCAGCTGATGTCTTAAGTGGGAGAGTGCCACTGCTGTCTTGTTGGGGGCTTTTCTTCATAAGACAGCTTAAGAAACTTGGTTTGCCTAGAGACTGTCAAACTGAGGCATGATGTCATCACAAACAAGTATCTGCAAAATAATCATTTTACAAGAGAGCAAAAACATTCTTTGCTTTTAATGTAAAAATATTTTATCCAATGCAATTTTGGAGGATTTCTATTGGCCCATTATTCATAAAAGTTTCACACAATGTCAAAGACAGCTGCCTGGATCAAATTATGCAGAAAACTAAAAATCGCAATAAATGGATATACTGGGTTTTTTTTATTTGGACTGCGTTTCGGTGCTTCTTATAACGCTAATGCAAAAATGGCGTTGACCTGTATGTCTGGTATGGAAGTGATTGGAACACCTGAATTCAATGATTTGGATGTGTGACAATATATTTTCCTTTTAGCAATATAGTGTACTTATTCTCATAACCAGGGGTGTCAAAATGTTTTTTAGAAAGGGCCTGATCATATATCAAATACGCAAGGCTGAAATATTATTTACAGAAGTTTTCAAAATATTAGTGCATAGAACTATCTGAGCTTTCTGTAAGCTACTGTGTTTCCTATCACTGTATAAAAGATGCATGAGTTCATTTATTGTTTGATTGATCAGAACAATTTCGGAATTTGCTCATTTTTAAAATTTGTAAACTTTATGAAACAAGAAGAGCAGAATAAATGGGATAAATAGCCAAGTTTCTGTTTGATCGGATACAGTTAATATTTAATGATCTACTGAAATGTCTCTGATAAGTTGGTGCTGTGAAACTCTGGGAGCTCACAGTTTAGTTTCTCTGCCCTCTCCTGAATGTTCGTTGAAATGACTACTGATATTAAATTCATTACAGTCTTTTGACATTTGAGGCACTCACACTTAGCTTTGGGTCCCAATGGAAAAAGTATTCATATTTCCATTTTCCCAAATTTCAGTTTTTATAAGATTGTTTATAGCTGTACCTTTGAACAAGTGTCATTAAGTAAAATTGGTCTAATCAGGGAAGAACTGCTATTTAACTTTATCTAATTTGGAGCATTACGCTGTAATTTTGCAGCAGTGCTACCACCATTAGATGAAGGGAAAAACTACAACGAACTGGCTGGTGGGTCACTTATAACACACCCTTAAAGGGCCAATTAAAAGCTGTCCACAGTCCACGTTTAGCCCTGGGGCCGGTACTAGTTTATCTGGGGTGCCATGGTGAAGGATGAAGGGTCTGGGATTGATTCCCTGGCCGGGCAACCAGATTCCTTTCTGTGTGGAGTTGGCATGTTCTCCCCCATGTCTGCATGTGTTTCCTCCGGGTTCTCCGGTTTCCTCTCAAAGTCCAAAGACATACAGAAGATACTAAATTGCCCCTCGGTGTGTGTGAATATATGTCTGTCTGTCTGTCTGCCCTGCGATGGACTACTGACCTTTCCAGGGTGTTTTCTGCCTTCCAACCACAGACCACTGAGAGACTCCAGCACCCCCCAAATGAAAAGAAAATGGGTGTGTGGAATTATCTGTCGTTGTTCCATCTGTATTTGTACTCAATAGTATTTGGAACCTATTTTTAAGAGAGTTCAACTGACCTACCCAGTTTCGTGAAATCTCTTCTTATGTTTATTTAGAGTGCTAACTTGCTTAAAGCATTTTCCACAGTGAGAGCAGATAAAAGGCCTTTCTCCAGTGTGAATCCTCATGTGGTTTACAAGAATATGCAATGCTGAAAAACTCTTCCCACACACAGTACAGGTATAAGGCTTTTCTCCAGTGTGAATCTTTAGGTGGCTTTTCAGGCCAGACGGAGTTGGAAAGCCTCTTCCACACTCTGAGCAGAAGAACGGCGTTTCACCAGTATGAATCATTATGTGGGTTTTGAGGCTGCATGCTTTTGTAAAACGTTTTCCGCATACAGAGCAAGCGAACGGCTTCTCTCCAGTGTGAACCTTTGCATGTTTTTTGAGATGGCTTGGCACTGAGAAGCCTTTTCCGCACTCAGAGCAGGTATATGGTTTCTCTCCAGTATGAATCATCATGTGAATTTTAAGGCTGCAGGATTGTCTAAAGTGTTTTCCACACTCAGAGCAGGTAAACGGCTTTTCTCCAGTATGAATTTTTGCATGTTTTTCAAGATGGCTTGGAGCCGAGAAACATTTTCCGCACTGCGAGCAGGTGAACGGCGTTTCTCCGTCATGAATCAACATGTGGGTTTTAAGGAATCTTGGTAAGGAGAAGCGCGTTCCACACTGAGAGCAAGGGAAAGCCTTTTCTCCGGTGTGAGTTTTCTCATGCCGTTTCAAATCCGGGAATCGTTTGAAACTCCACTCACACTGAGGGCACTGGTGAGGTTTTGTTCCGTCATGGACGCCCATGTGGCGTTTCAGAGCTTTCGCAGAGGTGAAGCTCTTCCCACACTGGGAACAGCTGAAAGCTTCTTTTCCAGTATGGATTCTCGGGTGATCTTTGTGGTGGAAGGAATTACTGACGTTGTTCCCAGGCTCGGTGTTTTGGTGAGATCCCTGTGAAATATATTCCTCCTGAAACAGAGTCAGTTCTGGTTCATGTTCCTCTTTGATGTCTTCTCGTAGCACTTCTTCTGTAATAAAGAAGGAAAACAAGTTATATTAATCAAATGAAAAATCTTGCAAATCAAACAAATACTAGCTGAAAAAGTCATATAAAGACAATCTGGGTCTTAAATGCATAAGGTCTGTTCCAGTCAATTGATGTGAAACTGAACAAAAGACATTTAAGCACGCATTTGTGGTTAAAAGCATTTATTTACTACCAATAATAATGATAATAAGAATAAGTCACATTTGCATAGCGCCTTTCACAAACACAAGTTTCACTTCAATTTTTAAAAAAACTAAGCAGTGGAGGAGAAAGAAAAGGCTTATTAAAGAGAAAAACTTAAGTCAGATTTGAGGAAAAAGAGGTCAAAGGAAAGAAGTAACAGAGGGATTTAGGAAGACAGTACAACTTTTATAATAAATTCAATTAACATTAATACAATAAGTAGTGATTTTATGTCCGTGTTTGTGCTGAACCATTTCCTGCCCCCACCTCGAGCAATCTCATTCCAATAGAGACCCAGAGCGTTTCGTCTTTGGAGGGAAAACCATGCCCCTTGTGGGGGTAAACATTCCAGCTAGTTTAAAAACTAGTAATTTGGAAATCGCTGGACTGCGAGGCTGGAAAATAATGTGAACACTGGGCTATTTCAGTACCCTTTCGGCTTGAAGGAAGGGCCAGATATATAGAGATTGACTTCCACAGTGTCCCTTTTCTATCCCGAAATCGCTGTGAAAAACTGACCTCACAGAGTGATCGGCCAGGACTTTTTTGTCCAATTACTTGACCGAATCATGAGATACCTTGGTGTGATTCTGCATGGCCAGTTATCGTTCTCAGCTCATAAAGCAAACCTAACTCGGTCATGCAGATTTTTCCTGTACCACATCCGTAGGATCCGACCCTTGCTCACCCGAGAGGCTACCCAGGTGCTAGTGCAGTCTCTGGTCATCTCAAGTGGTCTTCCCATGCAGGCCATCAAGCCTCTGCAGCTCATTCAGAATGTGGCAGCACGGCTCGTCTTCAATCTGCCCAAGTTCAGCCACGTACCGACTTGATGGCAATGGTGAAATCTCGAACTTCACCTGAAGCCCAAGTACAGCTCGGTTTGACCCGCCATCCTTCAAGAGATGTGGAAGACAAGCATGAAGGCTTTTCTCTGTGCTGGAGTCCTGAACAAACTCCCATTGGCTATCTAAACAGCAGAGTCTCTCAAGGTCTTCAATCCGAGACTGAAGACACATCTCTTTATGTGTGTATTTATCTCTTTACTTACGTGAGCACTGTCTTTATTGTACTGCACGTATTGAAAAGTATTGCGCTGTGTTTAATTCTGTTCCTTTTTCTCTGAGTAACAACACAGACTTCGGTTTCCAGCCATATCTGAGGTCAGGACCAACTTTCTCTCTAACTTATTGGTAACTAGCAAAGATACTTTCTCTGAATAGACAAAGCACTTTTTGTCACTATGGATAAGGGTGTCTGCTAAATACTGAAATATAAATGTAGAGGCAGATAAAAATACTTGAGATCAAAACGCTTAAGTCTATATTCTACTATAAGGCAGCACATTATTAGCACTGCTATTGTGAATATTCTCCTTATTCTGTATCACTCTGAATCAAATTTGTGTTTTAATATGTTAATATCAAATGTTAATATCAAATCCTCCCTACTTTGGTAGCTAATTAGCGAGCTTGCCTACAGCAAGCTAACACAACTAGTATCTAGATAGATAGATAGATAGATAGATACTTTATTGATGCCAAAGGAAATTTGGCAGCCAGCAGCAGATGCACAACACAGTACAGTAATAGTAATAAGGGTCCAGACAGTATAACAGGGAGAACAAATAACAGATCCTCTCTACAGGCAACCATACAAATAGAAAAATACAAGAATCTGTAATAAGATCTATAACCTGAGAGGAAACACGCACTGCAATAATGACTGTACATGTACTCTGGGGACAAAGGATCTCCTGAATCTGTCGATTGAGCAGCTCTGTGACAGCAACCTGCCACTGAACCTGCTCCTCCTGTCATGATGGTGTGCAGTGGGTGGCCATCATCCTCCATAATGGAGAGCAGTTTGTGTAGTGTTCTTGCCTCAGCCACGTTGACCACTGACCCCACTCGCCTGACCAGCTTGTCCAGTCGCATCTCGTCTCTCCTTTTTATACTTCCTCCCCAGCACACCACAGCATAGAAAAGACAGCTGGCAACCATGGTCTGATAGAACATCTGCAGAAGCTTCCTGCAGATGTTAAAGGACTTCAGCCTCCTCAGGAAGCAGAACTTACTTTGACCGTTCCTGTACAGGATGTCTGTGTTGGCTGACCAGTCGAACCTATCATCCATTTGCTGCCCAAGATACCTGTAGGTCATTACCCTCTCCACTTCAACCCCCTCAATAGAGACTGGCTGTGTGGGTGGCCTAACCCTGTGGAAGTCCACCACCATCTCCTTGGTCTTGGCACTGTTCAGAAGCAGGTTGCTCCCACCGCACCACTCCACAAAGTCCTTCACCAGGGTCTTGTACTCCTCCTCCTGCCCATAATGGTAGTGTCATCAGAAAACTTCTGCATGTGGCTCGTCTCAGAGTTGTACTGAAAGTCTGGGGTGTTCAGTGTGAAGAGAAAGGGGGAAAGTACAGTCCCTTGTGGTGGTCCTGTGCTGCTGACCACACTCTCTGATGTACAGTCCTTCAGCCTGACATACTGAGGTCTGCCAGTGGGGTAGTCAGTAAGCCAGGAGACCAGGTCTGTTGCATGTTGAACCTGGGGTCTGAGAAGATGTAGGAGAAGGCACTCCAGTGTCATCATGACATGGGATGTTAGAATAACATGCCTGAAGTCACTGAGTTCACTGGGTCGCCCCCTATTGGGTACTGGCATGAGACATGATGTCTTCCACAGTGTGGGAACCCTCCCCAAGCGCAGACTCAGGTTGAAGATGTGCCGTAGGGGCGGCCACAGCTCAGCAGCACAGGACCTAAGTAGTCTAGGACATACTTTGTCCAGACCAGCTGCTTTCCTTGTGTGGAGTTTCCTCAGCTCACATCTAACTTGATCTGCAGTGAAGATGTGCGGGGGGGGGAGCTATAGCGGTGCTGCAGGTCAGATCTGACGTGTTAATGTGTGAAGAGAGGGGGTGTTGGGGCTGTGATGTCTGTGCCATCAGCGTCTGGGAGGGTGGCATGAATATCAGTAGGAGCAGATGAGGTGTTGATATCCAGGCAGACAGAGACTGGAGTGCCAGGAGCTGAGAAGAGGGAGGGTGTGGAGGTGACTGCTGGACATGGAGGTGCTGTGGAGATCTGAACAGGGCAGTCAAACCGGTTGTAGAAGATGTTGAACTCATTGGCTCTCTCTGCGCCACCGTCTAACGCACTGTCCGTCCTCTGCTTGCAACCTGTAATGGACTTCATACCACTCCATACCTCCCTCATGTTATTCTCCCTTAACTTCTGCTCCACCTTCACCCTGTAGAACTCCTTGTCCTCTCGCAATTGGACTGAGTTCTCTCTGTATGTTTAAAGGCTCTCTTCTTCTTGTTCAGCAGGCCTTTGACATCGCTGGTTATCCAGGGCTTGGATAATAGCTCCTCCAGAATGGAGTGCGTTGTGCAGGCGCGACCATTTTTCAAAGCGCCAGCAGCTCTTCTTTTGTGTAAACAGTTATTTCTGCCCATATGCATGAAAACCATGTCCATGTCCTTCATACTACAAAAAACAGTCACTAAAAATGCAAAACAAGTGAACAGAAAAAAGAAAAAGTAAGGGAAAAGTGGAAAAACAGTATACAAAAGACAGAGCTAATGGACAGGCTGCCACTCACAGCGGCACCAGAACTTAGATGATTACTTAGATAGTGTAACTAGCTAAAATAATGTATCTGGGGTACTGGATAGCATTTTTTAACAACAAATTCTCAGATAGCAAATTAACTAACTTTTCAACCCACTTGATAGAAAATTTCTGCTGCACACACGGACATAGATAGTATGAGGTCCTGAGGTCCCTGTGGCTGGGTGGCTAAGGAGGCCTCCTGACTGTTGATAGCTTTACGCCAACTACTGCTGCATTCGAGTGCTCATTGGAGGATTGTATACCAGATGGTTAACCAGTACATGTGACTTCACTCATTTGGGTGCTCATTCATAGATGCATTAAAAGGCATATAGATCTAAAGGAAGCACATCAGGTACGTATTTATCCCATTAACTGAAATCTGTGTGTTTATTTTCACTCATGTAAAAGATTGTGTTACGTCAAAACTCAAACTTATGTATCAAATAGGACTCCAAGTTTACAAGTTGAAAATTATGACTTTGTTAGGCGTTCAAGCACAATTTACAAGTGGGAAAACACTCCTATGTCCATTTTTCAGTTTTTGACATAATTTGAAAACGCCTGTTGCTCTTTACATTGTAAATTTCAAGATGAACAGACCAAAAGAAACCCCCCAAAATGACTTGGGGAGGGGAAAAAGTCTGGTTCCATTGCCTTACATTAAAAGTAAATGATGTTTTTCCTTCTCCTGTGAAGTCACCATTTTGGAGATATGAGATTTTATTCCGACAACAGCTACATGACATATTCTTGGCCCTGTTTTGCATCTTAGAATCAGGTTTTTAATCTTATTTTTCGTGCAACCCACCACTCAACAGCCTTTTTGTGGACTTCTAATTTTAGTTTACAACCAAAAAATAGAATTGTGCAATGCAAATCAGTAAAAAGCATGCAAAGCATGGGCGTGGCCTAAACTGGGTCTCTACACCCAGTTTATCTAATCCTAATCCTGTGCTTCTCAACTGATCTGCACATTATAGTGCTTTTCGTGCTTTAACACAAACACATATACTCAACAGCTGAACAGCTGGATCAGGTGTGTTGGAAGCAGAGAATCCATTTAATTAGAAATTCATTTTGAATAATAATTAAACACTGATAAAAAATGACGTACCAACGAAGACCTTTCTCGCATCTTGTGTACACTTAATCTGCAGTCTCCCCTGAAATGTCTTCTGTATTACCATCTGTTGGAGCTCTATCTGACATTCATACCAGAAGAACCTTCCTAACCCTGATTACGCAGAATATATAGAGTCCACACTGACCTCTGTCCATCTGCTGGTCTTCAGTCTTCAGTCCAGTCGCCTCCATCACACTGACATCTTCACACTCCTCTTTAACGCTGGACATTTTCACAGACTTCCCTCTCAGACAGTAAACACCTCAATCCAGCACTGTCTCAGACTGAAAACTAATGAGCAGAAAGTTCTCTGACCATCTGACCAGCTGCTGTCTCTGTCTCTATCTGAGCTGAGTCTGAACAGTTTGTGTAACAGTGTAGTGCTCTTCTTCCTCCTTGTCCTCTTCGTCTTCTTCTTCCTCCTTGTTCTCTTCTTCTTCCTTTGGTTTGAGGCGCATCACATGCAAAGTGTTGCAGCAGTGCCCTCTTCTGGGCAGAATGAGCATAAGCACTGACTGTGGTGGGGTATGTCTCAGATTTCCTGATTATAAGAGTGAACAGACGTCTGTAATCTACACTGTAATCTGAATTAATCATTTCTGACTTTGGACAACGTTTTACAGAATTTCTTATACCCAGATGCCCTGCTAAAAAAGTTTGGACATAAGGTTTCTAATAGGGTTTTATAAAATTTGTTTTTATTAGGGTTTATAGGGTTTGTAGCAGGTCATTAGGATTTCTATTAGGGTTTATTGAGTTTGTAGTCATTTCTTGATTTTTACTGGGGATTATAGGTTTTGCAATAGGTCAGCCAATTTCTTGCCAGCATCAAATTCAAAATGGGCATATATTTTACAAAAACAACATTTCAACATTTGACATATTGTCTATACTGTATAGAATTGACTATAAGGTTGTCATCACATCAGGACATTATTAAAAATTGAGTTTCCTTATTTAAAATTACAGTATTCTGCAATTATAAAGAATTTAAATGGAGTAATGCCATATCTCCCTAAGCCACAATCAGATTGACCTCAGTAACAGTATATTTCCCTCAGCCACCAGATTTACCTCAGTAATGCCGTATTATACTCAGTCACCAGCAGATTTACATCAGGAATACCATAACTCCCTCAGCCACCAGCAGATTTACCTCAGTAATGCCAAATTTCCCTCAGTCACCAGCAGATTTACCTCAGTAATGCCATGTCTCCCTCAACCACTATTATATTTACCTCAGTAATGCCAAATTTCCCTCAGCCACCAGCAGATTTACCTCAGTAATGCCAAATTTCCCTCAGTCACCAGCAGATTTACCTCAGTAATGCCATGTCTCCCTCAACCACTATTATATTTACCTCAGTAAAGCCAAATTTCCCTCAGCCACCAGCAGATTTACCTCAGTAATGCCAAATTTCCCTCAGCCACTAT
This sequence comes from Pygocentrus nattereri, assembly GCF_015220715.1. Classification (NCBI taxonomy): domain Eukaryota; kingdom Metazoa; phylum Chordata; class Actinopteri; order Characiformes; family Serrasalmidae; genus Pygocentrus; species Pygocentrus nattereri. The sequence continues at coordinate 42,004,857 of NC_051222.1, read as the reverse complement.
CATATTTACGTCAGTAATGCCATGTCTCCCTCAGCCACTATCATATCTACCTCAGTAATGCCAAATTTCCCTCAGCCACCAGCAGATTTACCTCAGTAATGCCAAATTTCCCTCAGTCACCAGCAGATTTACCTCAGTAATGCCATGTCTCCCTCAACCACTATTATATTTACCTCAGTAAAGCCAAATTTCCCTCAGCCACCAGCAGATTTACCTCAGTAATGCCAAATTTCCCTCAGCCACCAGCAGATTTACCTCAGTAATGCCAAATTTCCCTTTGCCACTATCATATTTACCTCAGTAATGCCATGTCTCCCTCAGCCACTATCATATTTACTTCAGTAATGCCAAATTTCCCTCAGCCACCAAGAGATTTACCTCAGAAATGCCAGATTTCCCTCAGGCACCAGCAGATTTACCTCAGTAATGCACAATTTCCCTCAGCCACTATCATATTTACCTCAGTAATGCCATGTCTCCCTCAGCAACCAGCAGATTTACCTCAGTAATGCCAAATTTCCCTCAGCCACCAGCAGATTTACCTCAGTAATACCATATCTCCATCAGCCACCAGCAGATTTACCTCAGTTATACCATGTCTCCCTCAGCCACCAGCAGATTTACCTCAGTAATACCATGTCTCCCTCAGCCACTATCATATTTACCTCAGTAATGCCAAATTTCTCTCAATCACCAGATTTACCTCAGTAATGCCATGTCTCCCTCGGCCACTATCATATTTACCTCAGTAATGCCAAATTTCCCTCAGCCACCAGCAGATTTACCTCAGTAATGCCAAATTTCCCTCAGCCACCAGCAGATTTACCTCAGAAATGCCAAATTTCCCTCAGCCACCAGGTGATTTATCCCCAGTAATGCCAAATTTCCCTCAGCCACTATCATATTTACGTCAGTAATGCCATGTCTCCCTCAGCCACTATCATATTTACCTCAGTAATGCCAAATTTCCCTCAGCCACCAGCAGATGTACCTCAGTAATGCCAAATTTCCCGCAGCCACCAGCAGATTTACATCAGAAATGCCAAATTTCCCTCAGTCACCAGCAGATTTACCTCAGTAATGCCAAATTTCCCTCAGTCACCAGCAGATTTACCTCAGTAATACCATGTCTCCCTCAGCCACTATCATATTTACCTCAGTAATGCCAAATTTCCCTCAGCCACCAGCAGATTTACCTCAGTAATGCCAAATTTCCCTTAGCCAACAGCAGATTTACCTCAGTAATGCCACATTTCCCTTAGCCACTATCATATTTACCTCAGTAATGCCATGTCTCCCTCAGCCACTATCATATTTACTTCAGTAATGCCAAATTTCCCTCAGCCACCAGCAGATTTACCTCAGAAATGCCAAATTTCCCTCAGCCACCAGCAGATTTACCTCAGTAATGCCAAATTTCCCTCAGCCACCAGCAGATTTACCTCAGAAATGCCAGATTTCCCTCAGGCACCAGCAGATTTACCACAGAAATGCCAAATTTCCCTCAGCCACCAGCAGATTTACCACAGAAATCCCAAATTTCCCTCAGCCACCAGCAGATTTACCTCAGTAATGCACAGTTTCCCTCAGCCACTATCATATTTACCTCAGTAATGCCATGTCTACCTCAGCCACCAGCAGATTTACCTCAGTAATGCCAAATTTCCCTCAGTCACCAGCAGATTTACCTCAGTAATGCCATGTCTCCCTCAACCACTATTATATTTACCTCAGTAAAGCCAAATTTCCCTCAGCCACCAGCAGATTTACCTCAGTAATGCCAAATTTCCCTCAGCCACTATCATATTTACGTCAGTAATGCCATGTCTCCCTCAGCCACTATCATATCTACCTCAGTAATGCCAAATTTCCCTCAGCCACCAGCAGATTTACCTCAGTAATGCCAAATTTCCCTCAGTCACCAGCAGATTTACCTCAGTAATGCCATGTCTCCCTCAACCACTATTATATTTACCTCAGTAAAGCCAAATTTCCCTCAGCCACCAGCAGATTTACCTCAGTAATGCCAAATTTCCCTCAGCCACCAGCAGATTTACCTCAGTAATGCCACATTTCCCTTAGCCACTATCATACTTACCTCAGTAATGCCATGTCTCCCTCAGCCACTATCATATTTACTTCAGTAATGCCAAATTTCCCTCAGCCACCAGCAGATTTACTTCAGTAATGCCACATTTCCCTTAGCCACTATCATATTTACCTCAGTAATGCCATGTCTCCCTCAGCCACTATCATATTTACTTCAGTAATGCCAAATTTCCCTCAGCCACTATCATATTTACTTCAGTAATGCCAAATTTCCCTCAGCCACCAGCAGATTTACCTCAGAAATGCGAAATTTCCCTCAGTCTCCAGCAGATTTACCTCAGTAATGCACAATTTCCCTCAGCCACTATCATATTTACCTCAGTAATGCCAAATTTCCCTCAGCCACCAGCAGATTTACCTCAGTAATGCCAAATTTCCCCTTTAGCCACCAGGTGATTTACCTCAGTAATGGCAAATTTCCCTCAGCCACTATCATATTTAAGTCAGTAATGCCATGTCTCCCTCAGCCACTATCATATTTACCTCAGTAATGCCAAATTTCCCTCAGCCACCAGCAGATTTACCTCAGTAATGCCAGATTTCCCGCAGCCACCAGCAGATTTACATCAGAAATGCCAAATTTCCCTCAGCCACCAGCAGATTTACCTCAGTAATACCATGTCTCCTTCAGCCACTATCATATTTACCTCAGTAATGCCAAATTTCCCTTAGCCACCATCATATTTACCTCAGTAATGCCATGTCTCCCACAGCCACCAGTAGATTTACCTCAGTAATACCATGTCTCCCTCAGCCACTATCATATTTACCTCAGTAATGCCAAATTTCCCTCAGCCACCAGCAGATTTACCTCAGTAATGCCACATTTCCCTTAGCCACCAGCAGATTTACCTCAGTAATGCCACATTTCCCTTAGCCACTATCATATTTACCTCATTAATGCCATGTCTCCCTCAGCCACTATCATATTTACTTCAGTAATGCCAAATTTCCCTCAGCCACCAGCAGATTTACCTCAGAAATGCCAAATTTCCCTCAGCCACCAGCAGATTTACCTCAGTAATGCCAAATTTCCCTCAGCCACCAGCAGATTTACCTCAGAAATGCCAGATTTCCCTCAGGCACCAGCAGATTTACCACAGAAATGCCAAATTTCCCTCAGCCACCAGCAGATTTACCTCAGTAATACCATGTCTCCCTCAGCCACTATCATATTTACCTCTGTTCTGCCCTCATTAAAGAGTTCCCCTCCTTCAATTAGACAGACAGATGACTCCCATAACACACTGGTCAGATTTGGTAAATTTATTCAAACTGACAGCATGCAAAAGGTGTAAAACTAAAATGAAGAAACAAAATAAAACACACAATCAGCATAAAATATGTAACTACAATATAATATAATATAATATAATATAATATAATATAATATAACAATATAATAATGCTACAATATCTAATACACATATCCAAGCATATGGCCTACAACTAGCCTAGCAAGCTACTAATCAACAATTGTTACTTCAACGAAATTACCAATATGCGTAAATATACGCATCATATATTTATACAAGCAATATCCTTCAAAAATACTCACAGACGATGCGTCTACAAGAGATTTCAAAAGAGGATGAGTTTGGATTCATCAGCTGCTCAATTTACCATGCCCCGAAATAGTCTGACTGAAAACAAAGATTCTAGGTGACTTCTTCTAAGTGTTACATGCCCACCATGAATTCAAGACACCTAGTGGCAGGAGGAGGAAATAACACACCAATTACCCATGAAATGAACTCAGTCCAGAACACTCCCCGCCTGGTATCTAAAAAGATGCCACCTTTAACAAGGGGAGTTAAAGAAGAATAAACCCTAGTCAGTCTCTGGGGAGAGGAGTAGGACGACCTCTGAGACAGGTCGCAGAAATGTCTTGCTTGACCCATCCTTTGCAGTCTTGATCTCCACCTTCCTTACCCTCCCGTCTGTGCTAGGGAAGGTCTTGATGATGATACCCATGTGCCAGTCGTTTCTCTGCAACTGATCATTTTTCAAGAGGACGACATCTCCTTCTTTCAGATTCCGTTTCTCCTTTTCCCACTTCCTGCGTCTCTGCAGAGTGGGGAGGTACTCAGTCCTCCATCGATGCCAAAAGGTGTTGGCGAGGCTTTGGACCTGCCTCCACTGCTTGCCATAGAGGTCCTTCTTGTCAAATTCACCCTTGGGAGGAGGAAGGGCTCCGACTTTCTGTGTGAGAAGTGTCGCTGGTGTCAGGATGAATGGGGAGTCAGGGTCTGTGGACACAGGAACCAGAGGACGGGCGTTGAGGATAGCAGAGACCTCCGCCATGAATGTAGTCAGGACCTCATGTGTGAGCTTAGCTGGGCCGACCTTCAACAGCATAGAGTCCAGGATACGCCTTGTCAGTCCAATTAGCCGCTCCCAACTGCCCCCCATGTGTGAAGAGTGTGGTGGGTTGAAGATCCACTTACACCCATTGTCACTGAGATATCCTTGCACCCCTTTGTCGCTGGTCACAGAGTCGATCTGCAAGTCCTTACAGGCCCCGACGAAATTGGTACCACAATCGCTTCTGATCTGTTTTGCTGGCCCCCTGACTGAGAAGAACCGTCGTAGAGCGTTAATGAAGCTTGAAGAGTCCATTGATTCCAGTACTTCTATATGTGTGGCCCTGGTGCTCATACACGTAAAAAGCGCAGCCCATCTTTTGCTGCCAGCCAGCCCTCCTCTGGTCCGCCGTGCCGTGACCATCCATGGTCCGAAGATGTCCACACCCACGAATGAGAAGGGAGGATCTGCGCCGAGACGGTCTGCAGGTAAGTCAGCCATCTTTTGAGTCTCCATCTTCCTGCGTAGCCTTCTGCATGTGAAGCAGTGATGAAGGATGCTGCTGATGCGCCGTTTCCCACTGATAATCCACAGGCCTGCCGCTCTCACAGCACCCTCGGTGAGGTGCCGTCCTTGGTGCTGGACCTGCTCGTGACAATGCCGAATGAGCAACGTTGTGACGTGGTTCGGCCCAGGTAAGATTATAGGACTAACCTTTCTTCCATCCAGGTTTGCCTTGGACAGACGTCCTCCAATCCTGAGAATGCCAGCACTGTCAAGGTAAGGACACAGGCTGAGGAGTGGGCTTTGTTTAGGAATGGCTAGTCCTCCCCGAATGCATTCCAACGTCTCTGCGAAGGCATCTTGTTGGACAGCCCGTATTATGACGTTTCTTGCTTCCTCTAAGTCTTCTGTGGGACAGGGCCCTTCATGGATGTGCCAACCCTTGCAGCTGTTCCCCTGTGTGAAGGAGTGGGCAACATGCACGAGCTTAGCAACTGCTCGATTGAGTGACCGCCAGCTGGAGAACCTCTCAAAACGCTTAGGGCCAAGTTTGTCACTGGTAACCCTGTTGAAATGACAAGTGATGTTTGGGCGGACATCCGAGTCAGAACTAGGGTCGACCAAGTCAAAGGATCTAGGTGTAGGTTCGACTTCAGCTGGCGTCAACAGAAATGGTGGTCCACACAGCCATGTGGTGTGAGTTAGGCTGCCTGCTGGGACTGCTCGTGAGCCGTGGTCAGCGGGGTTTTGGCCGGAGGGCACGTACTTCCATTGCTTAGGGCTTGATGATCTCCTAATGCGCTGCACCCTGTTGCTCACGTAGACGTAGAATCATCTTGATTCATTGTGGATGTAGCCTAGGACTACCTTACTATCCGAATAGAAGGTCACAGTGTCAAAGATGGTGTCCATCTCATCCACAATCGCGTCTGCAATCTCTACAGCCAGGACCGCAGCACACAGCTCGAGCCTTGGCACTGTTGTTTCTGGACGTGGAGCAAGCTTCGCCTTGCCGAATACAAAGCCCACCTCCACATGACTGCCCGCATTGGTTGTCCTCACATAAGCAACAGCAGCTATAGCAGTAGTGGAAGCATCGCAGAATACACACAGGTCCTTATTGCCTGCCTGGCGGAGAGAGATGGAGGTGTATTGGCGCGGGATCTTGAGTTGTTCAAGCTCCTTCAGAGAGTCCCTCCACAGCTTCCATTCTCTGTACTTTTCCTCAGGGAGAGGGGCATCCCGGTCACATGACTCTGTGGTGAGCTCCCTCAGTATGGACCTTCCTTGAATGATTACAGGGGCAGCGAAACCTAATGGGTCAAACAGACTGTTTACTGTTGACAGGACCCCACGTCTTGTGTAAGGCTTCTCTGCATCAGCAACTTGGAAGGTGAACATGTCATCTGAAATATCCCAGCTCACCCCTAAACTCCTCTGCATGGGAAGGGGGTCTGTGCTGAGATCCAGGGCTTTCATCCCCTTAGCGAGATCGTCAGGAGGGAAGGCTCTCATCACAGCCACCCTGTTAGACAAGATCTTGTGAAGCCGGAGGTTGGAGAGGGCCAACATGTCTTGAGTATTGTGAAGAAGCGTGATGGCTTCCTCTTCTGAAGGGACAGACAGAAGGCCATCGTCAACATAGAAATTCCTCTCAACGAACAGCCTAGCCTCTATGCCATACTCCCTCTCTCCCTCTGCAGCAGCTCTTCGGAGCCCGTATGTGGCTACGGACGGTGACGGGCTATTTCCAAAGACATGTACGCGCATCCTGTACTCTATGACGTCATCATCCAGGTTATTATTGCGATGCCAGAGGAAGCGCAGAAAGTTCCAATGGTCCTCACGTACAACAAAACAATGGAACATCTGCTGGATGTCAGTCGTCACTGCCACTGGCTCCCTCCTAAATCGCAGCAGTACCCCGAGCAAACTGTTGTTCATGTTTGGGCCCGTGAGGAGGACATCATTGAGGGACACCCCTTGGTGTTGTGCACTGGAGTCGAATACCACCCTCACCTGTCCAGGCCTCTGAGGATGATATACCCCAAAGAACGGTAGATACCAGCACTCCTCATCTGGTGGTAAGGGCGGTGCCACTTCAGCATGTCCATTCTCGAAGAGCTTGCTCATGAACTCAGTGAAATGTTCTCTCCTCTCTGGGTGTTTCCTGAGTGTCCTGATGACTGTAGCGAGACGGGTCCTTGCCTGCTCAAAGTTATTTGGCAGACACTGACGTGGGCTGCGGAAGGGGAGTGGAGCCTGCCAGCTATTGTCATCACCCTGTTTCATTTCCTTCTCCATAATTCTCAGGAAAGCAATAACTTCCATAGATGGAGCCGTCTTGTCATCGTCCTTTGTGTGACAGAAGATGGACTCCCCCATGTGTCGCGTTTTGTCATTTGGCAAGGACAGTTGTTCTGAGACTGAACGACTCTGGAACTGGCAAGTGGGGTTGAGCTTCTCTTTGATTTCGATCTTGTTGTGGCAGGGACACAGAACGCTGGAACGTCCGTTCTCAAGAATGTAGGTTCTGTAGGTGTTCACAGGTGAGGGTACGTGTGCACCGTTAATACACACATCCCCTACTATCACCCAGCCGAGGGCTAATCGCTGGGCAAAAGGAGCGTGTGGGGGGCCATTGCGCTGTTCAAGGACCTTGTGCACCTGAATCATGTCTCTTCCTAAAAGAAGTAAGATTTCAGCCTTAGGGTCAAGAGGAGGTATCTTAGAGATTAGGGACTTCAGGTGCGGATGGTACATCACAGCAGCTGGCGTGGGAATCTCTGCCCTATTATCAGGAAGCTGATCACACTCGATGAGTGTAGGCAGAGCTAGACTGGTCTTTTCATCAACCGACTCCACGATGAACCCCCTGGCTCTGCGGCCAGCAACCTCTGACACACCTGCACAAGTTTTGAGTGTGTAGGGAGAGGTGTTGTCGGCTACACTGAACATCTCGAAGAACACTGACCTGGCTAGTGACCTATTACTCTGGTCATCTAAGATGGCGTATGCTCTTGTCTTCTTCTCAGGTTGGTCTCTAGGATATACGTAGACCAGACTGATTTTGGCACATGACTTAGTAGTCGCGCTGTTTCCACAAACCTCTGTGCAGATTGAGGTAGTGACTGAAGCAGGAGTAGATTCCTCTCCCTCCCCGCCATGCTCTTCAGAGGGGTCGCTAGCTGGCTTTCTCGACCATGGTGCAGGACCGGCATGAAGGGCTGCAATGTGCTTATCGCTGTTGCATTCAGAGCACTGGATGATAGCCTTGCAGTCTTTAGCTTGGTGGGAGGTTGAGGAACAACAACGGAAGCATATGCCATTTTTCTTAAGGAAGGCCTTACGCTCGTCCAGCCGTTTCGCTCTAAAGGCTCTGCACTTAGGTAGGGGGTGGGGCTTTTTATGTATGGGACACTCTTTCTTCAGGTTGTCTGAACCCTTGGTCTCATTCCCCTTGGCAGGATTGGCCATCTCTGTTTTATGCACGGCTATCGGGGTTTTAGCTGACTTTGGTAAGAATTTCTCCCCTTTAGGTGGCGTGTTGCTGGGAGCTGCGGCAGCAAAGCTCGGATCATTCCTCATCCTTGCTTCAGCACATATGAAGTCAGCGAACACGGAGAAGGGTGGGAAGATGACGTGGTGTTTTTCTTTATACTTCGTACCGTGCACCATCCACTTCTCCTGAAGGTTGAATGGCAATTTTTCCAGGATAGGGTTAATGCCTCGCGCTGTGTCCAGGTAAGCCAAAGCAGGCAGGAACCCATTCTCCTTGGCTGCCTGTATCTCCAGGAGAAGGTCACCTAATTCTCGTAGCCGCTTGGGTTCTTTATTGGAGAACTTGGGGAACCGTTCAAGCTTGTTAAAGAGAGCCGTCTCCATGGCCTCTGGTGATCCATAAACCTCCTCTAATCTTCGCCAGACCATACTGAGGGCCTCACCAGGGTGGTTGATACGAACTGACCTCACTCTCCTTGCATGCTCCGCAGATTCTGGACCAAGCCACTTAATCAGCAGGTCAAGTTCCTCACTAGGCTTCAGACCCAGATCTTCAGTGGCATTAAAGAAGGCGGACCTCCAAGCCCAGTAGTTTTCGGGTCTGTCATTGAACTTTGTGAGTCCAGCTGTAAGTAGCTCACGGCGAGCTAAGAACCTTCCCAGCACTGATACATTTGCACTGGATTCTTCTCCCCTTGGATAGCTGCAATCCGCTGTATCTCGTCTGGGTGTCCATCGGTTCTTTGGTTCAGATGCTGAGTGTGATGCAATAAATCCACCTTCTCTTTTTGGTGTGAATTGCCCTGGTGGCCGTTCTGAATAAGCAGCTGTTGCAGTTGGCATTGTGGCTTTCAAAGACAAATGTTGACTGTCACCTTGACTTGGTAGCTCATGATGTATCTGAGAATTATCATTAGAGTTGAGGTTAACAGCTGCTGAGAGAATAAAATCCGCCTTTTTATCCTGCTCTGGATCGTCTGTGCGCTCATTAACTTTCACATAAGCAGCCTGTTCTTGAACATATTTCTCTGTTCTCTCAGCTGAATGATAGAATGAGCCTTGGTCGACATCACAAACTCCACTGAGCTCCCCCATAGCTGCCGAAACCACTGCCGATTCCAATACATTAGCTTCAGCACAAGCGGCGTCGGCCTCCTTCTCTTGCTGTATGGCTTCCCATGTGGCATCAAGACGCGTCTCCTCTACTTTCAGCTGAGCCTTCTTTACTTTAACATCAATCTCCCTTTGTGCATACAACGCTCTTGCCCGTGCAGCTTCTGCCTTAGCTTGTGCCTCCAATGCAGCCAAGCTAGCTGCAGATCTCACAGAGTGCTTCGATGATTTCGATGTTTTAGATGAGCGTGAACACCCTGACCTTGTTTCATAATCCTTTTCTTCTTTTACTGACATTTTGGAACTGGGAGATGTAGAACAGGCAGGATATTTTACTCGCTGCTGTAGAAATCACTGTTGAGTTCGTCTTTTTACTGTTCTGCCCTCATTAAAGAGTTCCCCTTCTTCAATTAGACAGACAGATGACTCCCATAACACACTGGTCAGATTTGGTAAATTTATTCAAACTGACAGCATGCAAAAGGTGTAAAACTAAAATGAAGAAACAAAATAAAACACACAATCAGCATAAAATATGTAACTGCTACAATATCTAATACACATATCCAAGCATATGGCCTACAACTAGCCTAGCAAGCTACTAATCAACAATTGTTACTTCAACGAAATTACCAATATGCGTAAATATACGCATCATATATTTATACAAGCAATATCCTTCAAAAATACTCACAGACATGAGTTTGGATTCATCAGCTGCTCAATTTACCATGCCCCGAACTAGTCTGACTGAAAACAAAGATTCTAGGTGACTTCTTCTAAGTGTTACATGCCCACCATGAATTCAAGACACCACCTAGTGGCAGGAGGAGGAAATAACACACCAATTACCCATGAAATGAACTCAGTCCAGAACAACCTCAGTAAAGCCAAATTTCCCTCAGCCACCAGCAGATTTACCTCAGTAAAGCCAAATTTCCCTCAGCCACCAGCAGATTTACCTCAGAAATGCCAAATTTCCCTCAGCCACCAGCAGATTTACCTCAGTAATGCCAAATTTCCCGCAGCCACCAGCAGATTTACATCAGAAATGCCAAATTTCCCTCAGCCACCAGCAGATTTACCTCAGTAATGCCACATTTCCCTTAGCCACGATCATACTTACCTCAGTAATGCCATGTCTCCCTCAGCCACTATCATATTTACTTCAGTAATGCCAAATTTCCCTCAGCCACCAGCAGATTTACCTCAGTAATGCCACATTTCCCTTAGCCACTATCATATTTACCTCAGTAATGCCATGTCTCCCTCAGCCACTATCATATTTGCTTCAGTAATGCCAAATTTCCCACAGCCACCAGCAGATTTACCTCAGTAATGCCAAATTTCCCTTAGCCACCAGCAGATTTACCTCAGTAATGCCACATTTCCCTTAGCCACGATCATACTTACCTCAGTAATGCCATGTCTCCCTCAGCCACTATCATATTTACTTCAGTAATGCCAAATTTCCCTCAGCCACCAGCAGATTTACCTCAGTAATGCCACATTTCCCTTAGCCACTATCATATTTACCTCAGTAATGCCATGTCTCCCTCAGGCACTATCATATTGTAGCGAATCTGCAGTATTGTTCTGTGTTTATTGACTGTTAGATGCACTGTTGTGTTTAAGGTATGAGGCAAGCATGTGATTGGAGGAGAGCGTAGGGGGGCCAGGGGTGAGAGAGCGCAGGCGCGGGGTGAGAGGTGCCGGAGAGAGAGAGAGCGGCTGCAGTGTGAGTGCGTTCGGCTTGTGTGCTAGCGTTAGCATTGTTATTTTGGCGTGGTTGTAGCCGATAGCAACCAGTGTAGCTCCCGCAATAAAGGCGACGACTGTTCATTGCAATGTCTCTCTCGACCATCATTCAACACGTCCGGCAGGACGTTACATTGGTGTCAGCAAGTAAAAGACCGGAGTTCAGTCGCTAACCGCTGTTAGCAACGTGTAGCTCGGACTAGGCTGCTTGAGCTCACTATCAGCCGGCAGGATGACCGCGCAGCGGGAAAGAGCCGACGCGCCGCGTATCAAAGTGGAGGCGGAGGACGGTGAGTACGCTGGCGCCCCGTGGCTTGGGACGAACTCTGACCGTGCTTCAGAGCATGTGGCTCGCTTGAGACAGACAGCCAAGAAGCTAGCTGCCGATGCTGGGTTCGGCTCGTCGAGGGAGGAAGACCGCGCATGCGCGAAAACTCGCGGTGATGGGTACCAGCCCCAAGTGAAAACGCCAAAATACTCCGGTAGGGCGGACTGGGAGGCTTTCCGTGCCCAATTTGAACTGTTAGCTTGGGCTGTGGGCTGGTCAGAGGACATGAAAGCACTTCAGCTGGCTCTGTGCCTCACTGATGAAGCCCTAACATGCTTGCTACTGCTAAGCCCAGCTGAGAAGGGTGACTATGGGGCTTTAGTCGGGGCCCTGGAGCGGCGTTTCGGTCAGTGTAACCAGCCCGGTGTCCTGCGTTCAGAGCTGGCAAGCAGGCAGAGACTGAGTGGGGAGCCATTACGTGCACTGGCCAATGACATTGAAACCCTGACTAGAAGAGCATATTCCCACATGACCCCTGATGTGCAAAGTGAGCTAGCCAGGGACCAGTTCATTCGCGCCATAACTCCCAGTGAGCTTCGCATGCAGACACAGCTGGCTCATCCCTGCACGCTGCAGGAGGCGCTGGAGCTGGCCCTAGAGAGAGAGGCGGTGGGAGCAGCTGCGGAAAGCCACCATGTCGGAGCTGCCCCTGCTGTGAGGGCCGTGGCGCAGGTGAGGCCAGGCCAAGAGAAACCAGAATGGGCTGCTGAGGTAACCGAACTGATCCGCGCGATGTCGCTGCAATCGCCACGCGGCGGCGTTAGTCCTCGCCCACGCCGGGGCCCTCCTGTGTGCTGGGTGTGTGGCCAGGCCGGTCACATCAGTGTGCGGTGCCCCAGGCAGGTTCGCAATCAGGGAAACGACTCAGGGTCTGTGTAAATGGGACAACACAGACCCCTGCCCCTGTGTCCCACCTGCCTATGCTAGATGGAGCCCAACCGAAGGGTCGGGGGAGTGGGACTCCACTCCCCCTTGAAGCAGATGACGTTGCAGAGTCTGCACGGGTCGTGGGCTGGACGCATGTGGGGAATTTCTGCCACGTTCCCATTACCCTGGCAGGCAACCCATGTGTGGCGCTGGTTGACACAGGCTCCACTGCTACTTTGATGCGACCTGATTTGGTTCCAGTTGAAACTCGGGTGGAGCCTACTGTGGTGAAACTTCGAACGGTGACTGGTGAGCTGGCCCCGATGCTTGGAAAAGGGGTGGTCACTGTTCGGGTGGGGGAAATGTCAGTGAACTTTGAGGTGTGGGTTGCAGCAGTACAAGACCCATGCATATTGGGACTGGACTTTCTCCGGGCCACTCGCTGTGTTATAGACCTGGGAGCAAACACACTGAGTTTTCCTGGGGGTCCAACCGTTATGTTAGGGCGTCCCATGCAAACCCCACGCCTTCACCCAGCTGCTGCGAGAGCCGCAGAAATTCCAAGCTCCCCTTTACCCCCCGTTCCTTCCCCAGTCCCCCTGCCCCCCACACCACAGTCTCCAGCTGGAGGGCGCCCTTCTGCCCTGGACCAACAGCCTGTGGGGGAAGAGATAGACCGACTGGCAGCAGTAAGGGGGATATGGGAGCGGAGCTGCGATGATTTGGAACCCCAACAGCGAAAGGAGCTGTGGGATGTACTGCGGGAGTTTAAAGACATTTTTGCATTAACGGAGGGGGAAGTGGGCCTGACACACCTGGTGCAGCACGAAATTGACACGGGAGACGCGAAGCCCATCAAAACGCGTCCTCGCCGCCTTCCCCTTGCACATCAGGCAGCTGCTGACAGCGCGATCGAGGAGATGCTAAGGGCTGGAATCATTGAGCCCTCTGACAGCCCCTGGGCCTCAGGGGTTGTGATGGTCAACAAAAAGAAGAGTCAAAAAATGAGATTTTGTGTGGATTACAGACCTTTGAATAGCGTCACAAAAAAAGACTCATACCTGCTGCCCCGCATTGACGAGTCACTGGATTTGGTGTCTGGTTCGTCCTGGTTCTCCTCATTGGATCTGCGCAGCGGGTACTGGCAGGTGCCCCTAAGCCCTGATGCGAAACCAAAGACTGCTTTCTGCACCGGGAGAGGACTATGGCATTTTCGTGTGCTCGGTTTCGGCCTGTGTAATGCCCCAGCCACGTTTGAACGGTTAATGGAGAAGGTCCTGGCTGAAATACCACGACAGGAGTGCTTAGTATACCTGGACGACATTCTTGTTCACGGGAGCTCCTTTAAGGCCGCCTTGATATCCTTGTGGCGGACCCTACAAAAGATATCAGCGGCGGGTCTGAAGCTCCACCCAGACAAGTGCTGCTTTATGAGGAGAGAACTAGAGTTTCTGGGACACAGGATTGGAGGAGAGGGCATAAGCACTATGGAGGAGAAAGTGCAAGTTGTGCAGGACTGGCCGACCCCCTCCAATCTGAGGGAGCTAAAAAGCTTCATTGGGCTGGCTTCCTACTACAGGCGGTTTGTGCGTGGTTTTTCTTGCATAGCTGCGCCCCTATTCCACCTGCAGCGTAAAGGCAGTGATTTTGTCTGGACACCAGAGTGCGAGCAGGCCTTCATCTGCTTGAAAAAGGCCTTGACTGAATCACCCATTCTCACCCCCCCAGACCCGAACTTGCCATTCGTGCTGGACACAGATGCTAGCAATGTGGGGATGGGAGCAGTACTGAGCCAAGTGGGCCAAGAAGGTGAGAAAGTGGTGGCTTATTTCAGTAGGACTTTCAATAAAGCGGAACGGTGCTACTGTGTCACACGCAGGGAGCTTCTTGCTGTTGTAAGAGCAATAAGCCACTTCAAGTACTATCTTTGCGGCCTACCATTCACTGTCCGGACTGATCACGCAGCCCTCCAGTGGTTAATGTCCTTCAAGGAGCCGGAGGGGCAGATTGCACGCTGGCTGGAAGAACTGGCACCATATGTCTTCCAGGTGGAGTACAGAGCGGGGACTCGTCACGCTAATGCAGACGCCATGTCCAGGCGTCCCTGTGCCCTAGATGGATGCCGCTATTGTGAGAAGAGAGAGGCTCGGGAGAACGAACTCCGCTTGGAGGAGGAGCGGGACAGAGAGGTGCTGCTCTGTAGAGTGACACAGGTGGTTGACCCCCCAGAGTGGAGAGAGCATCAGGAACGGGATTCAGACTTACAACCAGTGCTGCGGAGGGTGGAGTCAGGACAAAAACCACAGTGGAGTGAGATTGCTGGTTATTCCCCTGCCGCTAAAGGACTGTTTGAAAAGTTTTTGGCTCTCCGAGTGAAGGATGGGGTGCTCCAGAGGGCGTGGAAAGAGCCAGCTACAGGGGAGGAGAGGTGGCAGGTGGTGGTCCCCAGGACACTTAGAGAGTCGGTGCTGAAGGTCTGTCACGGATCTGCTGGAACGGGACACTTTGGAGTCTCAAAAACACTGCATCGTGTCCGGCAAAGTTTCTACTGGGGCCAAGTCAGGAGGGACGTTGAGGACTTCTGCCGCCGGTGCGATCTATGCACCGCTCACAAAGGTCCCCCAGACCAGTCCCGTGCCCAGCTCCAACAGCTGGCAGTAGGGGCCCCAATGGAAAGAGTTGCAGTAGACATAATGGGCCCATTTCCCCGTTCAGACAAAGGGAACCTTTATGTTCTGGTTGCTATGGACTACTTTACAAAGTGGCCGGAGGCCTATGCCATACCTGATCAAGAGGCAGGGACTGTTGCAGATGCCCTGGTGGAGGGCATGTTTTCTAGGTTTGGTGCAGCAGAGGTCATCCACAGTGATCAAGGACGGAACTTCGAAGCTGGTGTTTTCTCTGCCATGTGTGAACGCCTAGGTATACAAAAGACAAGGACCAGCCCACTACATCCACAGAGTGATGGCCTAGTTGAACGGTTTAACAGGACACTTGCAAAACAGCTTGCCATACTCACAGCAGAACACCAGCGTGACTGGGACATACACCTCCCGCTGGTCTTATTGGCCTATAGATCTGCTGTGCAGGATTCCACCTCATGCACACCTGCTCTTCTCATGCTGGGGCGAGAGCTACGGACACCTGCAGAAATCATTTTCGGCAAACCCCCAGACACACCAACGGTTCCTCCGGGACCAGAGTATGCAAGGAGGCTCCAGGACCGTATGGAGTCAGCTCATGCCTTTGCTCGTGACCAGCTTCAGAAAGCAGGCATAAGACAGAAAAGGAACTATGACATTAGGGCCAAAGGGAAGGACTTTAGGGCTGGGGACCTGGTGTGGGTGTACAGCCCAAAAAGGAAGAAGGGACGGTGCCCTAAACTGGACTGTCATCGGGTAGGGCCGTGTGAAATTTAAGAAAAGCTGGGGGAGGTGGTGTATAGGGTTCAGTTACCACCTAGGGGTAGACGGGTGGCCCTCCACAGAGACAGGTTGGCCCCATACAGAGGGGATTCACGCCCCCATTGTCGCTCCGGACCCTCGTCCCTTTCCCAGGGGAGCCGGAATGCTACACCCCTGGACTCACCCTATGCTTCCCCTTCCAACTCCCCACAGTCTGTCCCACCCCCAGACTCATCCCCTGTTCAGTAGCAAGCTCAGCCCCTTACGGTCATCCCCAGTAGACCTCAGAGACAGAGAAGGCCCCGGGGTCACTTCAGAGACTATTTGTACTTATCCCTCGGGGCGAGGGACTTAGTAAGGGGGGAATAATGTAGCGAATTTGCAGTATTGTTCTGTGTTTATTGACTGTTAGATGCACTGTTGTGTTTAAGGTATGAGGCAAGCATGTGATTGGAGGAGAGCGTAGGGGGGCCAGGGGTGAGAGAGCGCAGGCGCGGGGTGAGAGGTGCCGGAGAGAGAGAGAGCGGCTGCGGTGTGAGTGCGTTCGGCTTGTGTGCTAGCGTTAGCGTTGTTATTTTGGCGTGGTTGTAGCCGATAGCAACCAGTGTAGCTCCCGCAATAAAGGCGACGACTGTTCATTGCAACGTCTCTCTCGACCATCCTTCAACACGTCCGGCAGGACGTTACAATATTTACTTCAGTAATGCCAAATTTCCCTCAGTCACCAGCAGATTTACCTCAGAAATGCCAGATTTCCCTCAGCCACCAGCAGATTTACCACAGAAATGCCAAATTTCCCTCAGCCACCAGCAGATTTACCTCTGTAATGCACAATTTCCCTCAGCCACTATCATATTTACCTCAGTAATGCCATGTCTCCCTCAGCCACCAGCAGATTTACCTCAGTAATGCCAAATTTCCCTCAGCCACCAGCAGATTTACCTCAGTAATACCATATCTCCATCAGCCAACAGCAGATTTACCTCAGTAATACAATGTCTTCCTCTGCCACTATCATATTTACCTCAGTAATGCCAATTTTCCCTCAGCCACCATTAGATTTACCTCAGTAATGCCATGTCTCCCTCAGCCACTATCATATTTACCTCAGTAATGCCAAATTTCCATTAGCCACCAGCAGATTTACCTCAGTAATGCCAAATTTCACTCAGCCACTATCATATTTACCTCAGTAATGCCATGTTTCCCTCAACCACCAGCAGATTTACCTCAGTAATGCAATGTCTTCCTCTGCCACTATCATATTTACCTCAGTAATACCATATCTCCCTCAGCCACCAGCAGATTTACCTCAGTAATACCATGTCTCCCTCAGCCACTGTCATATTTACCTCAGTAATGCCAAATTTCCCTCAGCCACCAGCAGATTTACCTCATTAATGCCAAATTTCCCTCAGCCACCAGCAGATTTACCTCAGAAATGCCAAATTTCCCTCAGCCACCAGGAGATATATCTCAGAAATGCCACATTTCCCTCAGCCACCAGCAGATTTACCTCAGAAATACCAAATTTCCCTCAGCCACTATCATATTTACCTCAGTAATGCCATGTCTCCATCAGCCACCAGCAGATTTACCTCAGTAATACCATGTCTCCCTCAGCCACCAGCAGATTTACCTCAGTAATGCCAAATTTCCCTTAGCCACCAGCAGATTTACCTTAGAAATGTCAAATTTCCCTCAGCCATCAGCAGATTTACCTCAGTAATGCCATGTTTCCCTCAACCACCAGCAGATTTACCTCAGTAATGCAATGTCTTCCTCTGCCACTATCATATTTACCTCAGTAATACCATATCTCCCTCAGCCACCAGCAGATTTACCTCAGTAATACCATGTCTCCCTCAGCCACTGTCATATTTACCTCAGTAATGCCAAATTTCCCTCAGCCACCAGCAGATTTACCTCATTAATGCCAAATTTCCCTCAGCCACCAGCAGATTTACCTCAGAAATGCCAAATTTCCCTCAGCCACCAGGAGATATATCTCAGAAATGCCACATTTCCCTCAGCCACCAGCAGATTTACCTCAGAAATACCAAATTTCCCTCAGCCACTATCATATTTACCTCAGTAATGCCATGTCTCCATCAGCCACCAGCAGATTTACCTCAGTAATACCATGTCTCCCTCAGCCACCAGCAGATTTACCTCAGTAATGCCAAATTTCCCTTAGCCACCAGCAGATTTACCTTAGAAATGTCAAATTTCCCTCAGCCATCAGCAGATTTACCTCAGTAATGCCAAATTTCCCTCAGCCACTATCATATTTACCTCAGTAATGCCATGTCTCCATCAGCCACCAGCAGATTTACCTCAGTAATACCATGTCTCCCTCAGCCACCAGCAGATTTACCTCAGTAATGCCAAATTTCCCTCAGCCATCAGCAGATTTACATCAGTAATGCCAAATTTCACTCAGCCACTATCATATTTACCTCAGTAATGCCATGTTTCGCTCAGCCACCAGCAGATTTACCTCAGTAATGCCATGTCTTCCTCTGCCACTATCATATTTACCTCAGTAATACCATATTTCCCTCAGCCACCAGCAGATTTACCTCAGTAATACCATGTCTCCCTCAGCCACTATCATATTTACCTCAGTAATGCCATGTCTTCCTCTGCCACTATCATATTTACCTCAGTAATACCATATTTCCCTCAGCCACCAGCAGATTTACCTCTGTAATGCCTAATTTCCCTCAGTCACCAGCAGATTTACCTCAGTAATACCATGTCTCCCTCATCCACTATCATATTTACCTCAGTAATGCCAAATTTCCCTCAGCCACTATTATATTTACCTCAGTAATGCCATGTCTCCCTCAGCCAATATCATATTTACCTCAGTAATGCCAAATTTCCCTTAGCCACCAGCAGATTTACCTCAGTAATGCCAAATTTCCCTCAGCCATCAGCAGATTAACCTCAGTAATGCAATGTCTTCCTCTGCCACTATCATATTTACCTCAGTAATGCCAAATTTCCCTCAGCCATTAGCAGATTTACCTCAGTAATATCATGTCTCCCTCAGCCACCAGCAGAGTTACCTCAGTAATGCCATGTCTCCCTCAGCCACCAGCAGATTTACCTCAGTAATGCCAAATTTCCCTTAGCCACCAGCAGATTTACCTCAGTAATGCCAAATTTCCATCAGCCACCAGCAGATTTACCTCAGTAATGCCAAATTTCCCTCAGCCACCAGCAGATTTACCTCAGTAATGCCAAATTTCCCTCAGCCACCAGCAGATTTACCTCAGTAATGCCAAATTTCCCTCAGCCACCAGCAGATTTACCTTAGTACTGCCAAATATTCCTCAGCCACCAGCAGATTTACTGCATGCAATTTTTCCCCTAACCACCATCATATTTCCCTTAGTACTGCCAAATTTCCCTCAGCCACTAGCAGATTTACCTTAGTACTGCCAAATTTACCTGAGCCACCAACAGATTTACCTTAGTACTGCCAAATTTACCTCAGCCACCAACAGATTTACCTCAGTAATGCCAAATTTCCCTCAGCCACCAGCAGATTTACCTCAGTAATGCCAAATTTCCCTCATCCACTATCATATTTACCTCAGTGATGCCAAATTTCCCTCAGTCATCAGCATCACCATGTCTCCCTCAGCCACCATCATATTTACCTTAGTACTGCCAAATTTACCTCAGCCACCAACAGATTTACCTCAGTAATGCCAAATTTCCCTCAGCCACCAGCAGATTTACCTTAGTAATGCCAAATTTCCATCAGCCACCAGCAGATTTACCTCAGTAATGCCAAATTTCCCTCAGCCACCAGCAGATTTACCTTAGTAATGCCATATCTCCCTGTACTCCACCGACAGATCTCAGTATTGCTGTTTTTCCCCTCAATCATCACCACATTTACCTCAGTATTGCTGTTTTTCCCCTCAATCACCACCAGATTTTCCTCAGTATTGCTGTATTTCCCCTCAACCACCAGCAGATTTCTCTCAGTATTGCTGTTTTTCATCAGTTATCTAACATACAGCAGATACTCAGATAGTGTATATCACAAAGCAAAAGATTTGTCTGTGGCTTCCATCGTGATAAAGAGTGCATATCTGCAGCTACAGACTAAACCAGCCATTAGGGGTGTACTTTGTGTACTTTTGGTGCCGGTCCCAAGCCGGGATAAACGGTGAGGGTTGCGTCAGGAAGGGCATCCGGCGTAAAACTTGTGCCAAAACTATCATGCGGATCACAAATATGATTGCCATACCGGATTGGTCGAGGCCCGGGTTAACGACCGCCTTGACCACCTCGAAGACCATCAAAGAGGAGAGGAGGAAGGTGGGTTAGTTAGTCCAGCACTGTCCCAGACCGAAAACTAATTAGAAAAAGGTTCTCTGACCACCTGAATGCTCCATCTCTGTCTCTTCTCCTGCTTTTCAGCTTTTATGGAAGCTGTAGGTCTCTTTTACACAAAAACAGTTTGTTTGTGTTCTAACACAACTAAAGTAGACCACATCTTTATTCAGGTTAGAACCGGTAGTGGGTACTGTCCATACTGTAATTGTATTTATTTAGTGCTATTTTTTTTACTGTTGTTTAAAACACAACACTACCAGTGACTATTCATCTTTTCAAAAACAACATTTCTTCTACACAGCAAGCTGGAACCTCCATAATACTTTGTTTATTTGTTTGTTTATTGTTTGCAGACTCAAACTGAAACACATTGATTATTCATTCATAAACAACATTTAATCTACATAACAATCCAGAATAAAATATATAGATTGAATTGTATCAAAAAATGCATTTACACAATTGGGAAAAATTTAAAGCTCTTCAAGGGTTCTTTAGACAATAGTTCAATAAAGAACCACAAACACTCAAAGAACAATTTACATGCTTAAATGGTTGCTTGCATGGCACAACCTCTGATTAGCTAACAAGTCAGAAGTACAGACATCTATTGTTTGACAAGTCAGAAACACAACCTTTGATTGGCCAGTGAGTCAGGAACACAGCTTCTGATTGGTCAGTGAATAAGTAACACAGCATTAGATTGGTGAACAAGTCAGGAACA
This sequence comes from Pygocentrus nattereri, assembly GCF_015220715.1. Lineage (NCBI taxonomy): Eukaryota > Metazoa > Chordata > Actinopteri > Characiformes > Serrasalmidae > Pygocentrus > Pygocentrus nattereri. The sequence goes on along the minus strand of NC_051222.1, from coordinate 41,983,886 downwards.
TAGCCTCTAATTTGGCAACAAATCATAAACACAGCCTCTGATTGGTCAATGAGTAAGGAACACAGCCTTAGATTGGCTGGTTGGCAAGTCAAGAACACAGCATCTGATTCCCCAACAAGTCAGCAACACAGCCTTTGATTGGTCAACAAGTCAATAACATAGCTTCTGACTGGCCAACAATTCAGGGACATGCAATCTGATTGGTCAGATTAGCTGCTTGGCAATTCAGGAATACAACCTTTGACTGCCCGACAATTGATCAGCAAATCAGGAACATGGCCTATAATTGGCCGACAAATTTGGAACATAACCTCCAATTGCCTGCCAAGTCAGGAACACAGCTGCTGATTGATTGACAAGTTAGGAACACAGCCTGTAATTGGCCAACAAATCAGGAACACACCCTCTGATTGGTCAAAGAGTAAGAAACACAGCCTCAGATTGGCAAGTCAGGCTGTTGGTTTGGGGAATTTCAGACTCGCATATCCTCCATCTTTAGCTTCACTGTTTATTCCCTAACCAGCTACTCATCCATCCATCCATCTTCTAAGCTGCTTCTCCCTCAGGGTCGCAGGGGGTGCTGGAGCCTATCCCACTGCCAACGGGCGGAAGGCAGGTCGCCAGTCCATCGCAGGGCACCAGCTACTCAGCACCAAGCATATGCATTCCCACTGACATAATTGTATGCTGAAAATGACAAATGCATGCCTCTCCTTGGATCACCACCTTATCGTGGTGGAGGGGTTTGCGTGCTTGAATGATCTTAGGAGCTATGTTGTCTGGAGCAAAAGCTCCTGGTAGGGTCTCCCATGGCAAACTGGTCCTAGGTGACAGGCCAGACAAAGTGTGATCCATAATAACCCCTATGAAGACACAAAAGCGGGACTTGAGTACCCTGCCCGGAATTGACCCACCACCAATGGGAGGAGCAGTAGTAGGGGTTCGGTGCGTTGTGGATCGGGCAGTGTCCGAAGGCGTGGGCCTTGGCGTTCTGATCCTCGGTTGCTGAAACTGGCTTTTGGAACTTGGAACGTTACCTCACTGGCGGGGAAGGAGCCTGAGTTGGTGCGCGAGGTTGAGAGATACCGGCTAGATATAGTCGGGCTCACCTCAACACACAGCTTGGGTTCTGGGTCCAATCTCCTTGAGAGGGGCTGGACTTTATTCTTTTCTGGAGTTGCCCATGGTGAGAGGCGGCAGGCAGGTGTGGGCTTTCTCATAGCCCCTCGACTCGGTGCCTGTATGTTGGGGTTTTCTCCGGTGGACGAGAGGGTAGCTTCCCTACGCCTTCGGGTTGGGGAACGGGTCCTCACTGCTGTCTGTGCTTATGCACCAAACAGCAGTTCAGAGTACCCAGCCTTCTTAGAGTCCTTGGGAAGGGTGCTTGAAAGTGCTCCTCCTGGAGACTCTATTGTCCTACTTGTCACGTGGGCAATGACAGTGAGACCTGGAGAGGTGTGATTGGGAGGAATGGCCTCTCTGATCTGAACCCGAGTGGTGTTCAGTTTTTGGACTTCTGTGCAAACCACAGTTTGTCCATCACGAACACCATGTTTGAACACAAGGATGTCCATAAGTGCACATGGCACCAGGACACCCTAGGCCGCAGTTCAATGATTAACTTTGTAGTCGTGTCATCGGACTTGCGGCCATGTGTTTTGGACACATGTAAAGAGAGGAGCTGAGCTGTCAACTGATCACCACCTGGTGGTGAGTTGGATCAGGTGGTGGGGGAAGATGCCGGTCAGACCAGGCAAGCCCAAACGTATAGTGAGGGTTTGCTGGGAACGTCTAGCAGAAGAACCTGTCAGATTGATCTTCAACTCACACCTCCGTCAGAACTTTGACCAGATATCGGGGGAGGTGGGGGACATTGACTCAGAATGGGCCATGTTCCGTTCCTCCATTGCTGAAGCGGCTGACTGTAGCTGTGGCCGTAAGGTAGTTGGTGCCTGTCGGGGCGGTAATCCTCGAACCTGGTGGTGGACACCCCAGGTGAGAGATGCCGTCAAGCTGAAGAAGGAGTCCTACCAGGCATGGTTGGCCTGTGGGACGCCAGAGGCAGCTGGCAGGTATCGACAGGCCAAGCGATCTGCGGCTTCAGTTGTCGCCAAGGCAAAAACCCGTGTATGGGAGGAGTTTGGTGAGGCCTTGGAAAGTGACTTTAAGTCGGCTCCGAAAAGATTCTGGCAAACCGTCAGGCGACTCAGAAGGGGAAAGCAGTGTGCCACTAGCACTGTATATAGTGGAGATGGTGTGCTGCTGACTTCGACTGAAGACGTCATTGGGCGGTGGAAGGAATACTTTGAGGACCTTCTCAATCCCACCGACACGTGAGTCTGGGGACATGGGAATAGGCTTGTCCATTACTGAGGCCGAAGTCGCTAAGGTAGTTAAGAAGCTCCTTGGTGGCAAGGCTCCAGGGGTGGATGAGATCCGCCCGGAGTTCCTCAAGGCTCTGGATGTTGTGGGGCTGTCTTGGCTGACACGCCTTTTCAACATTGCGTGGACATCGGGGGCGGTGCCACTGGATCGGCAGACTGGGGTGGTGGTGCCTCTTTTTAAAAAAGGGGACCGGAGGGTGTGTTCCAACTACAGGGGAATCACACTCCTCAGCCTCCCTGGCAAGGTCTATGCAGGGGTACTGGAGAACAGAGTCCGGCTTATAGTCGAACCTCGGATCCAGGAGGAACAGTGCGGGTTCCACCCTGGTCGTGGAACACTGGACCAACCCTTCACCCTCTCCAGGATTCTGGAGGGTTCATGGGAGTTTGCCCAACCAGTCCACATGTGCTTTGTGGATCTGGAGAAGGCATTCGACTGTGTTCCCCGGGGTATTCTGTGGGAGGTGCTTCGGGAGTACGGGGTACATGGCTCTTTGCTACGAGCCATTCAGGCCCTGTACAAACAAAGCTGGAGTTTGGTTCGCATAGCCGGCAGTAAGTCAGACTCGTTCCCAGTGAGAGTTGGACTCCGTCAGGGATGCCCTTTGTCACCGATTCTATTCATAATTTTTATGGATAGAATTTCTAGGCGCAGTCAAGGGATGGAGGGTGTCCGGTTTGGTAACCTCAGGGTCACATCGCTGCTGTTTGCTTTCGCTGGATCGGTTTGCAGCCGAGTGTGAAGTGGCTGGGTTGAGAATCAGTACCTCTAAATCCGAGACCATGGTTCTCAGGCGGAAAAGGGTGGAGAGCCCTCTCTGGGTCGGGGATAGGCTCTTGCCTCAAGTGGAGGAGTTCAAGTATCTCGGGGTCTTGTTCACGAGTGATGGTACAAGGGAGTGGGAGATTGACAGGCGGATTGGTGCTGGGTCAGCAGTGATGCGGGCTCTTTACCGGTCTGTTGTGGTAAAGAAAGAGCTGAGCCATAAGGCAAGGCTCTCGATTTACCGGTCGATCTACGTTCCCACCCTCACCTATGGTCATGAGCTTTGGGTAATGACCGAAAGAATAAGATCGCGAATACAAGCGGCCGAAATGAGTTTCCTCCGCAGGGTGTCTGGACTCTCCCTTAGAGATAGGGTGAGAAGTTCAGTCATCCGGGAAGGACTCGGAGTAGAGCTGCTGCTTCTTCACGTCGAGAGGAGCCAGCTGAGGTGGTTCGGGCATCTGGTTAGGATGCCTCCTGGACGCCTCCCTCGGGAGGTGTCACAGGCAAGTCCACCTGGGAGGATACCCCGGGGAAGACCCAGGACACGCTGGCGTGACTATATCGCCCAGCTGGCCTGGGATCGCCACGGAATCCCCCTTGGAGAGCTGGTGGAAGTGGCTGGGGAAAGGGAGGTCTGGGCTTCATTGCTTAGGATGCTGCCCCCGCGACCCAAACCCCGGAGAAGCGGAAGATAATGGATGGATGGATGGATGGATCTTTTAAATGTGGTCAGATCCACCTGTAAACGCCTCTGAATGTGATCTGATCTTGAACTGATTGTAATCCATTCACAGTGTGTCCTGAGAGTGTTTACACCCGTTTTTCATGCAGTCACATGAAATCCAAATGTGATCTGATCGCATATTAATGCCAGGTGTAAACAGATCTGATAACAAAAACAATAACTGTTATTGTTTTATATGCATCTGTTACTATTTAAAAGTATTTGGAACCATCAATTATTTTTAAGCAAGTTCTACCCAGTTTTGTGAAATCTCTTCTCATGTTTATTTAGAGTGCTAACTTGCTTAAAGCCTTTTCCACAGTGAGAGCAAATAAAAGGCCTTTCTCCAGTGTGAATCCTCATGTGGTTTACAAGGATATTCAATGCTGAAAAACTCTTCCCACACACAGTACAGGCATAAGGTTTCTCTCCAGTGTGAATCTTTAAGTGGCTTTTAAGGCTGGCTGGAGTTGAAAAGCCTTTTCCGCACACAGAGCAAGTAAATGGTGTTTCTCCAGTATGAATAATCATGTGGGTTTTAAGTTGGCTTCTTATTGTAAAGCCTTTTCCACACATAGAGCAGGCGAATGGCTTCTCTCCCGTATGAATCATGGTATGAATTTTAAGGCTGCACAATTTTGTAAAGCGTTTTCCGCACTCAGAGCACATAAACGGCTTTTCTCCAGTATGGGTTTTTGCATGTTTCCTAAGATGGCTTGGTATTGAAAAGCTCCTTCCACACTCTGAGCAGGAAAACAGCTTTTCTCCAGTATGAATCATCATGTGGGTTTTGAGGCTGCATGATTTTGTAAAACGTTTTCCGCACTTAAAGCATGAAAGCGCCTTCTCTGCATTATTAATTTTTGCGTGTTTTTTGAGATGGCTTGGTGCTGAGAAGCCGTTTCCGCACTCAGAGCAGGTATATGGTTTCTCTCCAGTATGAATCATCATGTGAATTTTAAGGCAACAGGATTCTGTAAAGTGTTTTCCACACTCAGAGCAAGTAAATGGCTTTTCTCCCATATGAATTTTTGCATGTTTTTCAAGATGGCTTGGAGCCAAGAAACATTTTCCGCACTCCGAGCAGGTGAACTGCGTTTCTCCGTCATGAATCAACATGTGATTTTTAAGGAATCTTGGTAAGGAGAAGCGCGTTCCACACCGAGAGCAAGGGAAAGCCTTTTCTCCGGTGTGAGTTTTCTCATGCCGTCTCAACTCCGTTACACGTCTGAAAGTCCACTCACATTGAGAGCAGGCGAACGGCTTCTCTCCAGTATGAGTCTTTTCGTGTTGTCTTAAATCTGTGAACCGTTTGAAGCTCCACTCACACTGAGAGCATCGATGAGGTCTCTTTCCTTTGTGCATGTCCATGTGGCGTTTCAGAGATTTCTTCAAGGTAAAACTCTCCCCACAATGTGAACAGGTAAATGGTTCTTCCCCAGTATGAATTCTCAGGTGATCTTTCTGGTGGGAGGAATCACTGACGCTGTGTCCAGGATCAGTATTTTGGTGAGATTCCGGTAAGATATGTACCTCCTGTTTCACTTCTGGTTTATGTTCCTCCTTGATGTCTTCTCGAAACACTTCTTCTGTAATAAAAAGGAAAAAAGTCTTAATGGTGACAAAACTCTAACAACACAAATACAAACACCATTCATACAGTAAGTAGTGATTTTATGTGTGTCAGTGTGTTTGTTTAACCATTTCCTGCCCTCTCCTCAAAGAAGCCCGGGGTTATCATAATTATCATTGAACACCTGCTTTATCTAATCAACGCGTCATCAGGAGATGCTGATGGAATTTATCCATGTTTATCCATGTGATGTCTGGAGGAGAAATCTGGAACCATACTGTGTTCTTCAAACCAGCTCACAAGATACCAACTTACTTTTTGTCAATATTGTTTTAAATACAAGAAATTACTGAAACTTTTTTCTGTTTACATGAATTTGTATAATTCAATTATAATTTAATAAATAAATGACAATGAAATTATTTAACAATAACAATTTAAAAAATTTTGTGCAGTACTTCCATCTAAAATTCATTTTGGTTTCTCTTTGTCTCCACATGTCTAAAAATGTCAGGTGGTGCAATCATCCAACCATATATGCTGATTAAGTAAACTATCAAAAAAAGTAATCTCACCTTTATACCAGTAGAACCCTCCTAACCCTGTTTACGCAGAGTAAACCTGCCGTACAACCATCTGTAGAAGCTCCATCTCGCCTTTATACAAGAAGAACCTTCCTAACCGTGTTTATCCTGAGTATACCTGAAGTAAGATCATCTATAGGAGCTCCCTCTCACCTGTATACCAGAAGAACCTTCCTAACCCTGTTTATCCTGAAAAAACCTGTCGTATGACCACTTGTAGGAGCTCTGTCTCTTCTTTATACCAGGAGAACCCTCCTAACCCTGTTTACACTGAATAAACCTGCTGTATGACCATCTGTAGAAGCTCTGTCTCACCTTTGTACCAGACGAACCCTCCTAACCCTATTTACGCCATGTAAACCTGTCGTACGACCACCTGTAGGAGCTCCCTCTCATCTTTATACCAGGAGAACCCTCCTAACCTGTCTACGCCAAGTAAATCTCTCATACAACCATCTGTAGGTACTCCATCTTGCCTTTATACCAGAAGAACCTTCCTAACCCTGTTTACGCCAAGTAAACCTAACATACTTCCACCTATATGAGCTCCCTCTCAACTTTATACCAGAAGAACCCTCCTATCTATGTTTACACCAGGTAAACCTGCCATACGACCATCTGTAGGAGCTCTGTCTCACCTTTATATGAGAAGAACCCTCCTAACCCTGTTTATCTTGAGTAAACCTGAAGTAAGATCATCTATAGGAGCTCATTCTAAACTTTATACCAGAAGAACCCTCCTAACTCTGTTTATGCCGAGTAAACCTGCAGTAGAACCATCTTTAGGAGCTCCCTCTCATCCTGATACCAGAAGAACATTTCTAACCCTGTCTACGCCAAGTAAACCTGCCATACGACCATCTGTAGGAGCTCCATGTCACGTTTATACCAGGAGAACCCTCCTAATTGTGTTTACGCTGGGTAAACCTGCCATACGACCATTTGTAGAAGCTCTTTCTCACCTTTATATGAGAAGAACCCTCCTAACCCTGTTTATCTTGAGTAAACCTGAAGTAAGATTATCTATAGGAGCTCCTTCTGATCTTTATACCAGAAGAACCCTCCTAACTGTGTTTACACCGAGTAAACCTGCAGTAGAACCATCTGTTGGAGCTCCCTCTCATCCTGATACCAGAAGAACCTTTCTAACCCTGTCTACGCCAAGTAAACCTGCCATACGACCATCTGTAGGAGCTTCATTTCACCTTCATACCAGGAGAACCCTCCTAACTGTGTTTCGCTAGGTAAACCTGCTGTACGACCATCTGTAGGAGCTCCATCTCACCTTTATACCAGAAGAACCCTCCTAACCCTGTTTTACGCCAAGTAAACCTGTCATATGACCACTTGTATGAGCTCCATCTCACCTTTAAACCAGAAGAACCCTCTTAACCCTAATTATGCTGAGTGTATACTGACCACACTGACCTTTGTCCATCTGCTGGTCTTCTGTCTTCAGTGCAGTCGCCTCCATCACACTGATATCTTCACACTCCTCTTTAACACAGGACATTTTCACAGACTTCCCTCTCAGAGAAAGTTCTCTGACCAGCTGCTCTCTCTCACTCTCAGTCTGAGCTGAGTCTGAACACTGTGTAACAGTGTAGTGCTCCTCTTGTTCTTCTTCTTTCTTTTTCTTTCCTTGGTTTGAGGTGTATCACATGCAAACTGTTGCAGTAGTGCCCTCTTCTGGGTACCATAAGCACTGATTGTGGCAGAGTATGTCTCAGATTTCCTGACTATAGGAGAGAATAACAATCATATTAGAGATGTATGGAGCCCCTAGAATGACATGGTGATCATTTGTAATGAGTGACCACAATTTAATATTTTGATGCCACAAGTTAATGTATTAATTTTTCAATTTAAGAAATGACACCAAGCAGCCAGCGTGCTATGCTGTACAGAATTATACTAATGAAATTACAAACTGTTCTTACTTTAATATTATCATTAATAAGACTGAGACAGGATGCAATTACAGGGTGACTTTACTGAGACAAACAAACAGTCCTAGTTAAAACAATGGCAAACAGCCACAAAAAAACAAAAACAAAACAAAAAAAAGCAACAGATCAACCTTGAAGGATTTAAAGAACCAAACCCCAGCTCAGAACTCATCAAGGTAGTGAGAGACCACAAGCATTTGGAGCAAACTGAGGGCCAGATGTATGTACAAGTGCGAAATGTGCCTTAACCACATTAAATATGCATCCGAAATGAACGTTTCATTGACTGAAACTGCAGCTCATCATCCAAACTGTGAGCAGCTCCAACCATTAACCAAACACTCAGACTCAGTGTTTAAAAGAGGGAGTGAAATAACAGAAGGAGAACAGACGGAGAGAGGGCAGAGTAAATACACAAAGTTCTTTCACCAAACATTTAACAGAAGTGTTATTTTTCCACCTGATAATGAATAACAACACAAATCATGGCCTCATCACAGCACAGACTGGTCTCCTGAGTTTAAACAGCGTTAGGGAGAATTCCACAGACGTTTCAATTTTCCTGTTTCATCAAATCTGAGATGTAAACAGAGTGCTTCAGAGGAGTTCAGAGTAGTCTGGTGTGAAACGCTCTGTTCTAGATAAACGTACCCAGTCAGAGCTGCTCACAGTGGTGGTGATGGGAACCAGACGTCCCCCTCTAAAAGCTCTTCACAGAAAGTTCCTACATGAACTGGTTCTGAATTCACTGCCTGATGACTGAGACGCTGTTTTATGAGAGTTTAGAGAACTTCAACTCCATTCATGGTGGAGGGAGACATGCAGGGCGCTGTGCGGCAAAATAGTCCCCAAAGAAAACTCATTATTCCAGATTTTCCATTGTTTTCCATCATCAACATTCCATATAAGCTCAGAAGACTCGTGTAGGTTCTCTGGTGGTTCTGGATGGTAAATAAAATGTCTATATCTGTGTTGTAGTCATGGCGACGCCTGGTTCCCATCACCACCGATGTAAAGACGTCTGAATCATTTCACACCAAACCCTCTCAACAACATATCTTTACAGATTCAAACACAAATTTAAGCTTGGTTTTAAACATCATAGAGTAATGAGCAACGCTAGTTTCTCAAACTTTAGCTTTGGCTGAGCACGATGGGTGCTTCAAATGTAGTGTGAGCGGCCTGACGAGTTGAATCATGAGGTATAAATAGTTAGTGATTTCTGTCGTCAGAGAGCCGCCTGTTCTTCAGCTTCAGTGCACACTGTAGCGATAGCAAAGCTGTTGTAGCTGTTTGTCAGTGGCTTCTGCACCAAAGCAGTGCCCTGTTTGTCCTCGGACTCAGAGACGCAGCGGGTTGTATGAAATGAAACGCCTTTATTGCAGACAGAGCGACTGTAGGGCCTGTGAGCGCCCGTGTCGCGCCAGGTTAGTCGGACCGAGTGTTTTCATAGTGTAAATACATAAATCGTAGGCTTTGTCCGAACACAATGGGCGACTCAAACGTAAAGTGTCAGTCACCAAAGAACAACAACTCTAAAATCCCACGGTGTCTGCCTCGCCTTTTCAGAATTGGAATAAAAAAAATACCCGTGTGTCTGTCAGTGCTATCTCTCATACATTATGTAAAATGCACTATGAAACATCTAATAATAATAATAATAATAATAAAGTCTCTCCTTCAACGTGTTGACCCACAAACTCTTTGGTGGTATCTCCTCTGATGTGCCTTTAGATGCTCCACCTTCTTAAAACTCTTTCTGCACTGAGAGCAGATGAAGGGTCTTTCTTCTGCATGAACCCTCATGTGGATTTTAATGATGGACAGTCTCGAAGACCTCTTCCCGCACTGGGGGCAGCTGAACGGCTTCTCTCCGGTGTGAATTCTCTGGTGAGCCTTAAAGTCTGTGAGATAGATGAAGCTCTTCTGGCACTGGGAGCACTGGTGAGGTTTGTCCCCGGAATGTCTGTACATGTGAAACGTGAGGCTCCTGGCGGCAGTGAAGCTCTTCCCGCACTCAATGCAGCTGAAAGGCCTTTCTCCTGTGTGAATCCTTTCGTGGGCTTTCAGGTGTGAGAGATGAACAAAGCTCTTCTCGCACCGCGAGCACCGGTGAGGCTTGTCTCCCGTGTGGATGTGTCTATGGAGTCCAAGAGCGCCCGCGGTTTTGAAGCTCCTCCCGCATTCGGCGCAGACGAAGGGCTTTTCTCCAGTGTGAACCCGGAGGTGGGCTTTGAGGTTGTTTGCCTGTGAAAACTGTTTGCCACACTCGGGGCAGGAGAACGGCTTCTCGCCAGTGTGAGTCTTTTCATGCTGTTTTAAATCCGATAACTGCTTGAAGCTCCACTCGCACTGAGGGCACTGATGAGGTCTCCTTCCTTCATGCACGTCCACGTGACGTCTCAGAGATCTCGCTGACGACAAACTCTTCCCGCACTGTGAACAGGTGAACGGCTCCTCTCCAGTATGAATTCTTGAGTGATCTTTCCGGTGGGAGGCGTCACTGAGGCTGTTTCCCTGCTCAGTGTTTTGGTCAGATTCTTCCTGAGATGACTTCAAATCTGGTGGTTGCTCTTTCTTGATGACATCACATAGCAGCTTTCCTACAATAAAAACATAAGTGTTTGTGTTCATTATTATACAGACGCAAAGCAGTCAGAAATAAATACAGATGCATTAAGAGAGGAACCAAAGTTAAATACCTGAAATTTACATGCATAGAATGTGTAAGTTAGGTACAGCTGCTTGAATTTCAGGTGCAAATCAGATGTATTCTATATGGGTGTTATGTCTGAAACCTTTGCAAGAGACTAAGAGAGAACATGAAGATTGTGCACCTTGTGAATGGAAAAAAAAGTGCACTTGTGCAATTGAGGGAGAGGAGCAAAAAACACAGAAAATTGGTGATGTCAGAACTGTGTATTACATATTCAGCTGGGTTTGGTCACATTTTAAGCAGTCAACGGTTTTATTCGGTCAAAATTCAAATTTATGCCAGAGCCCCAAAAGTCGTGTTGCTGAGAGACTTAACCCTAATTATGCTGAGTGTATACTGACCACACTGACCTTTGTCCATCTGCTGGTCTTCTGTCTTCAGTCCAGTCACCTCCATCACACTGACATCCTCACATTCCTCTTTAACGCTGCTCATCTTCTGGTCTGGCCTCTGTAGGTCTCTCAGTGTTGGACTCCAGGTGAGGATCTACTGACCGATCAGAGCCTCTGCAGCTCCTCTCCTTCTTCTGCTAATGGAGCTGGATGACCCAGTTGTTTGGTGCACTGCTGCCACCTGTTGGGCTGGAGTGAGGAGCATGGAGGCCAAAGTGCATGTCTGTCTACAGCCACGAGGTGGCGCCGTTTCTTTTCTGATGAGACCAGCAAAGTTTCTGTCAGTCCTGGACGCTCTTCACAGTTCTATGCTTCAAGAAACAGACTTGAGTGAGCTCAGCAAAGAGTAAACTCCTTTAGATGCAGCAGAAAGACAACATGTGGTCAAAAGTCTAGATACACATTTAGAAATATGCACATTAAAAATATACCGTAATACTCAGTATAGCACAAATCCCCAAACACGGCAACAGAGTGGTGTCATGGCTCAAGATAATTATATGGTGGGGCTTCTGGACACAGTGTTTAAAAACTCCTCTGATCCACTCATACCAGTGCAACACACCACCACCACGTCTGTGTTACTGCAGTGCTGAGAATGATCCACCACCCAAATAGTACCTGCTCTGTGAGGGTCCATGGGGGTCCTGACCACTGAAGAACAGGGTAACAGAGTATCAGAGAAACAGATGGACTACAGTCTGTAACTGTAGAACTATAGAGTGCAGCTATACAGTAAGTGGAGCTGATAGAGTGGATTGTAGTTACAATGCCTTATCTGGGGTAGGAAGCCCCCCTGATTAATTTTACATCAATTCATTTTTGTTTAACAGAATGTAGAATTTGTCAAATCATTTGTAGTTTTGCATTTTTTTATTAAATGTATTAAATGTATTAATGTATTAAAAACAAAACTACAAACAGTATATATCATATACATTTATCCAAATGATTCAACATCATTTTAATAAGCCATTACAGGCGACAAATGACCATAGCAACACTTCAATCTTTGTTCCTAAATTTAATAGTTATGATCATATTAATTGTATATTATTACATACAATATTACATATAATACCTGAATTATACATAATCATAATGACATTGAAAGTCTCCTAATTCAAGCTCACAATCCTGATAGCTGTTCAGTAATGCTAGCTAGCCAGTGAACAACACTGCATCGTCATGATGAAGCTTTAAAGCAGCATTATGTAACAGTTTTACCTTAAAATAACAGATTGAGTCATTTTGATCCTACACTGATTTATAACAGTGAGAACAGCATCCCTGTCGCAGTCGGTCCAGCTGGAACAACCGTCACTCACCAACAACTCAGCAGCTATCAGAAGAAGCAGCTTGGTGTTCCCAGCCTGGACATCGTGGCCAAGGCTGTGAAGAGACTGAATAAGACACTGTCAGATGAAGAGGAAAACAGAAAGTGACCGAGCAACAAACCGGGCATTAAACCTCAGACCAGCTTTTACTCATAAGAGACAAAAGAAGGTAGGACGGTCTGACGGGAAACCAGCAGGCATACCTGCCAGTGTTGATGAAAGACTGCGCCGTAGACTGGAACCTTTTCTGTCTTTTGATTTTTGTAACTTTTCCTGAGACAAAAGTCATCTAACCTCAGCCTTGTTTCAAGCTTGCATGCAAAGAAATAAAGTAATCTTGCCTTGGGTTCACTACACAACTGTTCAGGTCTGAATAGATTATAAGGACTGGGCGTCTCACACTGTCAGACTGGTTTCTGGATTTTTTGGGGTGACTGAAATATTGGGGATCCACACGGAATGATTAGGGATCACAGACTACTCAACTTTTCAGTCGCAGCTGAACTGAACGTAACTCACTGAACTTTCGTGAACTCTTGCAAACTCCCGCATTCTCGAACATTTGAAAACCTCTGACTGGTCTGAGCCCAAAAGCAATCATACTAATTCTTGCATAATGCTGCTTTAAGAACATTCATCCTGTTTTACATTTCGCCTTGAAAATAAATAAATAAAAAAAACAAATGTACTGCTCTCCGGACAACTGTCTCATACTTAAGATGGATAGTGCTGGTCCTAAAATCTGATTAGCAGAGCAAATCTGTTGTAAAATCCAAAATACATGTACACCAAAGACCGCCTCTCAACAACTGAGCTCAGTATCTCTGCGCCACGCCATGAAAAACCCTTCTGCTGTTAATGGAATAATCTTTGACTCGCACAGAGCACCGAGTGTACTGATGAAGTAAGAACCTGGTTCTGTTTAAATGGAGGGACTGGTAACTTATGTTCTAACGTAGAACCAGGGAGGTCAGCTGGCTAACAGTGCATCATTTATCGAATGTGGTTGAGTCCTAAATTACTGTTTCTTAGCTGTAGATTATTCTTTTGGGCTGCAGGATGCAGTATTTAAACTCCTATGTAGTGCACTATATGTAGGGAGCAGGAAGCTGTTTGAGACGCAGCCCCAGTGTGAGAAGGGGCGCCGCTGGATCGGTGCTAAATAAAACCAATGGTGGTGATTTGGTGACCAAAAAGTACTTATTATGTGAAGGTTTTTGCACAAAACATGCTATATGACAAGAAGTTTATTAAATGACTGCAACATACAGCGATTGGTGACCAAACATTCTCCTAATTCAGTGGTCCATGGTTGCTTGGCAATAACACCATACTCTAAAGGAACTACATTTCTTGGCAGAATCTTTGTTTGTTGATTTTTAACAATAACTGTATTTTATGTTGGCTGGCGTTTTAGAAATGCAATAAGCCACTTGAGGCCATGCGTTACAGTGATTTTATCACAGGGGAGGTTTATTTTGCTTTGGATCGTGCCTAATAACACCCTTCCCTGTGATAAAACTGCAGTAACGCACAGTCTCTAGTGTCTTATTGCTTTATTAACAACTTATTAAAAACACAATCTTTATTATCCAGCAACAGATTACACAAAACAGGCCGCCATCCAGATGAAATTTCAGAATAAATGACACCACAGCCGTTCAGTAAGTGTGTCAAGATCAGGTTTGGTGCCATCGTTCGGTCAGGAGAGGAGGTTAAATAAGGTGGGGTCACACTCTTATCCCCAGGGGCTTCTTCCTCCAATCATATGCAGCCAACGGCATCAACGGTTTTCTCCACTCTGGCTTGCTTTCATATAATCTACCCAAATTAAGGGCACATCAAATGTCTCATGTGTGAACCTTCATGTGGATCTTAAGGTTGTACAACGTTGTCGATTTCTTTCCACACTGCGTGCAGCTGAAAGGCTTTTCTCCAGTGTGCGTCCACAGGTGGGCTTTCAGCTTCGAGAGATTGATGAAGCTCTTCTCACACTGGGAGCACTGGTGAGGCTTGTTTCCTGTATGTACGTATGTGTGATACGTAAGACCACTCGCGCTGGCAAAGCCCTTCCCACATTGAGAGCAGATAAAGGGCTTTTCTCCAGTGTGGGTCCTTTGGTGATCTTTCAGGTCTGACAGGTTGACAAAGCTCTTCTCGCACTGAGGGCACCGGTGGGGTTTGTTTCCTGTGTGTTTATACATGTGCATCTTCAAGACTCTCGCCGTGGAGAAGCTCTTCCCGCACTGAGCGCAGGGATGCGGTTTCTCTGTGGTATGAACCACCATGTGAGTCTTCAGATGTTTGGACGCTGAGAAAGCCTTACCGCACTCGGAGCAGACAAAAGGCTTCTCTCCGGTATGAATCATCATATGAGTTTTAAGGCGACCTGCTTGCGAAAACCCTTTTCCGCATTCAGAGCAGGTAAACGGCTTCTTCTCGGAGTGAGTCATCACGTGGATCTTGTAGTCAAACACTCTCAAGAAGCTCTTCCCGCACTGCGAGCAGCTGAAGGGCCTTTCTCCAGTATGAATCACCATGTGGGCTTTAATGTTGTTGGCCTGCGCAAACTGTTTTCCGCACACGGTGCAGGTGAAGGGTTTATCTCCGGTATGCATCATCATGTGGGTTCGGAGGCGATTCAGCTTGAAGAAGCTCTTCCCGCACTCTGAGCAAGTGAACGGTTTCTCTCCGGTGTGAATCTTTTCATGCTGTTTTAAATCCGGCAAACGTGCGAAGCACCATTCACACTTGGAACACTGGTGAGGTCTCTTTCCTTCATGCATGTCTATGTGGCGTTTCAGAGCTTTCTCGGCAGTGAAACGGCACCCGCACAGCAAACAGGCGAACGGTCCGTCTCCTGTATGGATTCTCAGGTGATCTTTCAGGAGGAAGGCATCGCTGAAGCTGCTTCCATGCTGATCGTCTTGGTGAAGTGGCTGCGTGCCGGGCTCTTCCTGAATTGTTGTCACATCTGGCTTGTTGTCCTCTTTAATGTCTTCACACAACGTTATACCTACAATAAAATAAAGAAAAATAGACAACTGATGTTGATAAACCTGCAGACGCTCAGCACTCAAGTAATCAATAAAGAAGAAAAAGATTAATAAAACAATAAATAAATGAAGCAAACTGAAAAACAATGTATAGCTAATTCAAGAATAAATCATCGGCTGAAAAACTTTCAGACAAATACTGAACATGATTCTATTTAGGCTTATAACCATTTCTCCAATTATGATGGTCAACAAACGGATTGGTTTTAACAGTTTAACAGGTGACTGATGGCTGATTCTACGCACATTTGATGGTTTCCTATTGGGTGTCTCTATAGGAAACTAGAGGTCTCTGGAAAGCATTAAGCCAATTAGAAATCAAAACCATTACAAATGAATCCTAATAGTTTTTAAATGGTCCTTTTCAGCAGGGACTGTGTCTCAGTGTGTGGTCATGTGCAAGTATAGGCTAAAACTATATAATATAAATGATGACACAGACTTCAAACTTTAGCTCAGCTATAGCCACTTTTCTCACATCTCCAGCAGGAAACTTTTCCACAAAAGTAGAAGTTTCCTGTAAAATGTCTCTCAATGTTTGACTTTTTCTGTGGCTGACGTCACTTCTCATTCACCAGCTTCTTGTTTTAATTTTCCCATTCCACATTAAATGGTGCCTGAGGCTCCAGAATGTAACTGCTGCACCATTTAAGGTGGAACAGGAGAATTTGAACAAGAAGCTGGTGAATGAGAAGCGACTTCAGCTTCACGACTGTTTAGCATTTCAGTTTCTTGCTGCAGATTAAACGCATCAGGAAACTAGCTGGAGTGCTTGTGTAAACACCTGCTGATGGGTCTGCTATGTACACACTGATACAGTCCACACTGACCTCTGTCCATCTGCTGGTCTTCAGTCTTCAGTCCAGTGGCCTCCATCACACCGATATCCTCACACTCCTCTTTAACGCTGGACATTTTCCTCTCTCTGCCCTGAAAAACACACAGTGAGAAAACATAATATCATACAGACTTTTTCAAAATGTCTCCACATTTCTTTTCCTCTGACATCCATCAACAAATGACAGCATGAAGAAATGAAGGAGTTAATGAATGAACATGAGAATGAGGAAAATAAATGAAGCAGTGAATCAATGGAGGAAAGAAGTAAAGAGTGAAATTTGTTATTTAAAAAATGAATGACAGAATGAACTAAAAGAAAGGACGACTGCATGAAGGAATGGACTGAGGAAGGAGAGACTGAATGAATGAATGAGTGAAGGAAGGACTGACGATATAGAGGATGACATACAGAGGCTTGATGACAATGAATGAATGATTGAAAGAAGGAAGGAGTGAAAGGAGTTATAAATGAATTAATGACGAAATAAATTGAATGAATGAATAAATGAATGAACGTAAAGACGAGTGAAAGATGTTAAGAATTAATAAACGATGGAATAAGCTGAATTAATGAACGAAAGAGTGAAAAAAGTTATGAACTGATTACTAATGTAATAAAACTGAGTGAATGAATTAACATAGGAAGGCGTGAAAGTTATGAATTAATGAATGGCAAACCCAATGAACAAATGATTGAGTGAATCTGGCAATGAAGTGAAAGAAGCTATGAATAAATGAAGGATAGAATAAACAATGAGTGAGTGAGTGAGTGAGTGAGTGAATAAATGAATCTGGGAATGAGGTGAAAGAGGTTATGTATAAATTAATGACAAACCGAATGAACAAATTAATGAGCAAATGAATGAATGAATGGATGGAGTGAATAAATGTAGGAAGGAGTGAAAGAAGTTATGAATCAGCTAATGATGGAATGTATGAATTAAGTAAGGGAGGAATGAACAAATGAAGGAAGCGAGAAAAAAGTGTCTGTTTACCTCTCTCTTCCACACAGGTGAAGCAGGTGGAGCTCAGAGGGACTCAGTGAGATGCTCCTCTCTCTTCCACACAGGTGAAGCAGGGCTTTGGAGAGCAGGTGTAGCTCAGAAGGACTCGGTGAGATGCTCCTCTCTCTTCCACACAGGTGAAGCTGGGCTTTAGAGAGAGGATGGAGCTCAGACGGACTGCATGAGATTCTGCTATCTCTTACACACAGGTGAAGCAGGTGAAGCTGGGCTTTGGAGAGAGGATGGAGCTAAGAGGGATTCAGTGAGATGATCCTTTCTTTTCCACTTAAGTGAAGCAGGTGAGGCTAGGCTTTGGAGAGCCAGTGGAGCTCAGAGGGACTCAGTGAGATGCTCCTCTCTCTTCCACACAGGTGGAGCAGGTGAAGCTGGGCTTTGGGGAGAGGATGGAGCTCAGAGGGACTCAGTGAGACGCACCTCTCTCTTCCACACAGGTGAAGCAGGGCTTTGGAGAGCAGGTGGAGCTCAGAGGAACTCAGTGAGATGCTCCTCTCTCTTCCACTCATGTGAAGCAGGTGAAGCTGGGCTTTGGAGAGCAGGTGGAGCTCAGAAGGACTCGGTGAGATGCTCCTCTCTCTTCCACTCAGGTGAAGCAGGTGAAGCTGGGCTTTGGAGAGCAGGTGGAGCTCAGAGGGACTCAGTGAGATGCTCCTCTCTCTTCCACTCAGGTGAAGCAGGTGAGGCTGGGCTTTGGAGAGCAGGTGGAGCTCAGAGGGACTCAGTGAGATGCTCCTCTCTCTTCCACTCAGGTGAAGCAGGTGAGGCTGGGCTTTGGAGAGCAGGTGGAGCTCAGAAGGACTCAGTGAGATGCTCCTCTCTCTTCCACTCAGGTGAAGCAGGTGAAGCTGGGCTTCGGAGAGCAGGTGGAGCTCAGAAAGACGGTCAACCGAAACATCAACACTGCTTTAACCATTAGCCACTTGGCTAACGCTACAGTAGCCACAGTACTGCAGTGTAGCGAAGGCTAACGGCGTGTTTCTCACTTCCACCGGCCTCTTAACTCCACCCCCATGTCTGCTGCGGTCCGTCCGCTTTAGCTCATCCTCCCCTCCATAATCTGGCCTCTCACACTGACTCAGAGTCAGACATCTGACTCAAAATCGCGGCTTTAAAGCGGACACGCCAGCCTGCCCCTGCTGCCTCGCCGGAGGGCTGTTTACGCTGGTTACGTTGCCTGCGTTCCTACGTCACCGCGCTACGCCTTAAACAGGCAGAGCTGCTGTTCTACGGGCCAGATTCACGAAACCTTTCTTAAGAAGAAACGTACTAACGCTTTAACTCGTTTTAAACGCGATCTTTAGTTTCCTCCGCTCAGAGGAGTTTAAAAACGACACCGTGAAATCTGAGCTCAGCTGGTTTAACCGAGGCTCTGGAGTCTTTACTTTATCTCTCCGCAAGGAAGAAACACACTTATTCACACAGCGTCAACAAGCAGCAGGCTAGAGATCATGACCTCATTCCCACAGCTGGTTTATTCTCTCAGCCAAACCCCTCAGGACAGCGGGTGACTGGGAGGAGTTTCATAACTTATATCTGAGGTTTTAAAAGACCTGTGTCAGGCTCCAGTCCCCGCGGGCCCAAGCCCTGCAGACTTCAGCGCATGAGACACACCTGATTCAGCTCAAAGGCTAATTAGCAAGACCTTCATGAGCCCAATGGTGGACATTGATCCCTGCAGCACTTCGGCCTGGAAGGTCCCCAGTTTGACACGCCTGATTCACAGTGTGTAGAAGGAATCTCGGAAACACTTTATTTGGATGGTCCACCGTCGACGCTCAGTCTATCTGTAACCAACTTTCAACCAAATTGCTATTAAATCTATCTGACTTAGTATAACTGAATTTGTATGTGAAAGATTCTGTTAAATCTGTCCCTAATCCTAACCGTCACCTTAATATTCTCCAGGGTATATTTTGGTTTGTCCATCTGAATTTTCATGACCAAATTGTAAGGCTAATTATTCAAGTGCATGAAATAAATGTACATTTTTATTTTTAGTTATTTACTGTAAAATCTCCCCTCAAATTAACAGAATGTGTGTTTTATGATCTCCACATATCACTATATCCTCACAATTTACTGCTGAAGGCCAAAAATCTGCGACGCTCTTTGAGTTATTTTCTAAAAGTGATGTTTCCAGAGCAGATCACTGAAGAGATGCCGTCTGTTTATAGTTTAGAGCCCAGATTTGGGGAAAAACGGGTCGACTTTCAGTAGAAAAACAAACTGAGTTCAGCTTCTTTTATTATAAGGGTTTAAAATGACATCACCGTCTATTAGACTGGAGAGAAGAGCTACAGCCTCACACGACGCCCAGCTTCTGAATGGAGCTCATGGAATATGAACGTTATGAAGAACAGGACGAAGTGCGGTTTGGACCCACCGGTGGTCCCGAGGAGTTGAAGATGTTGTTGATAACGAACCAAGTATCACCAGGAAGTTCGTTAATAGTATCAGTATTTGTAGATGATCTATAAGGACCTTCCCAATAAAGTGTGACTGGAATCTGAATTTAAAAATTCATGCTGGATTTTAGTCAAATTCTTTAGTGTGCGTTCTTCTCACCATCAATACTACATGACATTCCTATTAATAATAGCAATAATCATCAAAATAACAATAACAGGCTTGGAATTTATCCGCTTTTGTTGTTACTCATTTGTATGGAGTCTCAGTCAGTTTTTCTTCTCTGGTGGGACTTCAGATGTGTCTTCTGGTGTAGCTGCAGCTTCGAGACACAGGTGAAGCTCTTCTCGCACTGGGAGCACTGGTGGGGTTTGTTTCCAGTATGTTCATACATGTGATTTACGAGGCCGTTAGTGGTCGCAAAACTCTTGCCGCACTGAGAGCAGCTAAAAGGCTTTTCTCCGGTATGAACTCTTCGGTGGTCTTTTAACTCTGAGAGCCGTATGAAGTTCTTCCGGCACTGGGGGCACTGGTGGGGCTTGTTTCCGGTGTGTACGTACCTGTGCCTCGTTAGAGCGCTCGCGGTGGTGAACCTCGCCCCGCACTGAGCGCAGGCGAACGGCTTATCACCGGTATGAGTTATCAGGTGAGACTTCAGCTGTTTCAACGTTGAAAAACACCTTCCGCACTCGGAGCAGATGAACGGCTTCTCCCCGGTATGAGTCATCATGTGGGTTTTGCGGTGGCTTGAATTCAAGCAGCCTTTTCCGCACACGGAGCAGGGAAACGGTGTTATCCCAGTATGAATCATCAGGTGGATTTTATACTCAAACTGTCTGGAAAACCTCTTCCCACACTGAGAGCAGCTAAAAGGCTTCTCTCCGGTATGAATCATCATGTGGGACTTTAGTCGCCTCGATTCCGAAAAACCCTTTCCGCACTCGGAGCAGGAGAACGGCTTCTCTCCGGTATGAATCATCGCGTGGGTTTTAAAGTCAAATGATCTCGAAAAACTCTTCCCGCACTGAGAGCAGCTGAAAGGCTTTTCTCCGGTGTGAATCATCACGTGAGCTTTAAGGTGGCTCGATGTTCTGAAACTTTTCCCGCACTTGGAGCAGGAGAACGGCTTCTCTCCGGTATGAATCATGGTGTGGGTTTTAAGGCGTTTTGAGGTCGTGAAGTCTTTCCCGCACTCGGAGCAGCTGAACAGCTTCGTTCCAGTATGAATCTTTTCATGCCGTCTCAGATCTGTGAAGCATTTGAAGCTCCACTCACATTGAGAGCACCGATGAGGTCTCTGTCCTTCATGCATTTCCATGTGCCGTCTCAGAGCTCTCTCAGAGCTGAGGATCCTCCCACGCTGCGAGGGGTCTTCTCCAGTATGAATTCTCAGGTGGTCTTTAGGGTGGGAGGCAGTACAGAAGCTGTATCCAGGCCCAGTGCTTTGGGGAGGTTTCTTTGCATCGTATTCTTCCTGAAACATCTTCACTTCTGATTTGTGCTCCTCTTTGATGTCTTCATATGATCCATAAATAGCACATGTTTGGGGGAAAATAATGTCAGAAAAACAACTAAATAAACACATTTGATTAAAACTCATTTCATACTGTTTATACACCAATCAGGCGTAACATTCTGACCACCTCCTCATATCTCCACTCACTGTCCACTCTATCAGCTTCACTGACTGTGTAGTTCCACTCTGTAGTTCTACAGTTACAGACTGTAGTCCATCTGTTTCTCTGATACTCTGTTACCCTGTTCTTCAGTGGTCAGGACCCCCATGGACCCTCACAGAGCAGGTACTAGTTGGGTGGTGGGTCATTCTCAGCACTGCAGTAACACTGACGTGGTGGTGGTGTGATAGTGTGTGTTCCGCTGGTCTGAGTGGATCAGACACAGCAGAGCTGCTGGAGTTTTTAACCACCTCAGTGTCGCTGCTGGACTGAGAACCAAAAATATCCAGCCAGCAGCATCCTGTGGGCAGCGTCCTGTGACCACTGATGAAGGACTAGAGGATGACCAACACAAACTGTGCAGCAGCAGATGAGCTGTCGTCTCTGACTTTACTAGATGTAAACTAAAACTCCAGCAGCTCTGCTGTGTCTGATCCACTTGCACCAGCACAACACACACTAACACCATCACCACCATCAGGTCATGTATGACATACATCAAATTATTCGACAGTACCTCTGCTGTGAAACTTAATTCTAGTTTTGCTTCCAAAAGCCCAAATACCTACATACGTTAGAGAGAATTTATTACTGATATTATTGATGCCGACTTTGATTTTGAGGATTCAACCATGAAAATATTTTCTTAAGTTATGCTCTTAAAAACGACGGTTCTTCAAAGGTTCTTTAGTAAGAAATGGTTCTATATAGAACCCTGAACGCTCATGGAACCCTTTGTAAGATTAAATGGTACTTTGCATGGTGAAATGTTCTTCAGATTGAGAATGCACTACTGATGGTTCTATATAGAATCTTTCTAAAAAGGGTTCTTCTACTGTTACTCAGAATCGTAAACACATTCTCCATCAACATTGAGAAGAATCTTTTCACCATGCAGAGAACCATTTAAACACACAAATGGCTCTGTGTGTGCTCATGGTTCCATACAGAACCACAGTCTTTACTAAAGAACAGATCAAAACTGTGAAGAACCAACCTGTTATTAGAACCTAACTGATCTTCTGCTCTGTGATATTAGCATCTCCTGAGAGGTCATCTGTGTGAGCGATCTATCCCATCCCAGTCCACACTGACCTTTGTCCATCTGCTGGTCTTCAGTCTTCAGTCCAGTCGCCTCCATCACACCAATGTCCTCACACTCCTCTTTAACGCTGGACATTTTGCTCTCCTTGCCTTGAAACACACAGTCCAGCACTGTCCTATCGGTACAGTCTAGTAGGTATAATATAGCAGTAAAGGTGTCAGTCACAGCCCATATGTTGGTCAATATCAGACCACTGGTCTGCATGTAAACACTGTTACAGTGTTGGGTCTGAATCTGACCGACTCATGGGTGACATCAAAGTGAACTCCACTGCTTTTTCTAAACATTCCCCCAAAATCCAGGGTGTGAGGAGTAAACAGAGAGATTCAGAAAAGTTTGGTGCGAGATGGTTCAGATGTCTTTACAGTGGTGGTGATGGAAACCAGGCGTTGCCATGACTACAACACAGATATAGACATTTTATTTACCATCCAGAACCACCAGAGAACCTACACGAGTCTTCTGAGTTCATATGGAATGTTCATGATGGAAAACAGTGGAAAATCTGGAATAATGAGTTTTCTTTGGGGACTATTTTGCCACACAGCGCCCTGCATGTCTCCCTCCACCATGAATGGAGTTGAAGTTCTCTAAACCTAAAACAGCGTCTCAGTCATCAGGCAGTGAATTCAGAACCAGTTCATGTAGGAACTTTCTGTGAGGAGCTTTTAAAGGGGGACATCTGGTTCCCATCACCACCACTGTGGACGGTTCTGACTCGGTTTCTCCAGAACTGCGTTAGAGCACTCTGAACGACTCTGATGACATAAAAGTTTAGGTAAGCAGAAATTCTGAACAGTGAATGGAGTTTCCCTTTCAAACTTATAGGTTTTTGCTTTATAATGGGGCTACCATGAGAGACCACCAGGTACCTTTATATCCCTTTCGCAAACACAATATGGACTCTGCCCAGAACCCCTGTTAAACCACTAGAGTTCTTTACTCTGTGATATTAACCCACCAGGACAAACACTAAACACCATTAGAGACTACTGGACACCACCAGGAAATTCTGCTGGTCTCTGTGATGTTCTTCCAACCATCAAAGTGAAACCAAAACACCCCACGCGTTGGTCAGTCAGCTAAACTGCTCCTTCAGTGTAACCAGATTGAGCTGGAGTCAGCTTCCTGCTCCAACTATCCGGTCCACCTTAAACGGTGCAGCAGTTACATTGTGGCGCCAGCTGCATCGTTTAAGGTGGAACGGATAATTGGAGGAGGAAGTCAGCTTTATCCTCGTCTAAACAGATACCTACCCCCCTTAACCTGCAGTATTAGAGGATATTAGCCCCTTTATGAAGACTCACCGGGTCAATGCTGAGCTGCAGTCCTCACACCGAACACCCCACCAGCTTCCACTGTTTGGGATTGAAAGTCCCGCCCCCTCAGCTGAAACCGAGATCCTGATTGGTCCGTTTAGAGAAAGCCCGCCCCCTCTGAACTGAATCGACTCTGAACCGACCCGACTCTGAAAACAGCCTGAACCGAACCGAAGGCCCATGTTTTACACTGTGGCCCCGTCCATTTCTCATTTATACCCCGACCCCTTGTTTTCGAGTGCTGCCCCTTGTTCCTGAGCTACAGGGCAGTGGTTGAGATCTTCCTCTGAAATGAGACCCTCTAATAAAAGAGCATCACTTCATTAACAGCTACTAGCGCCGCTCTGTAGGCGACCCTGCCCGTCTGCAGGGACAGCAGAGGAGGGGAAAGTTCAGCTCCTCACTGCTGGGCTTTAGTTACATTTAGGGATCATACGCCTTCAAAGAGGGGGGCAGTTATTTATTATCACCCCCCCTAATTCTTCAGTGATATGAAGCTGAAGTCAGAGATTCTCCAGATTCTCGTTTGAAGTTTCCATTCCACCTTAAATGGAGCAGCAGTAACATTCTTGACTATTTAAGGTGGAACGGGAAAGTTGTCTAGCTAGCTACCAAGACATTAGCATGCTATTAGAAAAGGACCAAAAATTCACTGAAACCACATTAAACTCAGATAAAACGGCGGTTATCGTAACTTTGAACAGAGACGGTTCTCACATCTGTGGGTTTCTTTGGTCTCGTGTTCTCTGTCTCACCGGTTTGTATTTTTTCTCATATCTCTGTTTGGAGTCTGAAAACCTGGGGGGTCATGTAGCCCCAACACTTCACCCCACCCCTCTAGCCTAGAACAGACAAATAAGAGGGTCTTGAAACACCCTCTGGTGGTCCTCAGGGGACACTAATGGGGGTGCCAGTTGTGCCTGTAATGCCTGGATGCATGTAATGGCCCTGTGGACTCACCTTGTCATAAAAACCAGTGAAAAGGACTATTACATGTTTTGAGAATGTCAACATTAATACGAGGCCTTCAAAAATGGCGCAGCAAATTAAAACAAAATATTCTGATGCTTCTGTTGGTAGGAGTGGACATACTGTGTTAAAACATGCAGAGTTTTGTTTTTCTGTGGGCTTTCATGCTTATTAGATAAACAAGAGGGCCTTGAGGTGGAAATGGTTGAGAACCCCGGATCTAGATAGCACCTTTATCGTTTGTACTCTGAAGCGGCAGCTTGAATTTGGTGGCGCTGTAGCTCTGGTTGGAAGACAGAAAGAAGAATGATCAGTGGTTGCTGCCGATACTGCTGACCATTCTGTGTTCTGAGAAGATTGAAAACCTGAATGTAGACAAATAGAGGATCAGACTTATTATTTAGCACAAGAAAAAGTGAGAGAGGGTGAATCTTCACCGTCAAAAAGGAGAAAACAGAAGAAGGAAAAATAAAACCAGGACAGACGACGGCAGAAAACCTGACGGTTCTACTACACGCTTAGAAAGGGAGGGGTGAGGGAGTCGATTCAGCTGGCTGCAATTTGGATGACGCTATGGTAAGAAGCAGGAAATGCTAAACCAGCTTCTAAGACTGAACCTTGGAGGCGTGTCTGCAGATTCTTTGAGAAGCTGAAAGTGAGTCTCCTGGAAAGAACGGAAGCTGGAATGAAGGTGAAGAGGGACTCACTGATACTCACACAGCTGAGATTGGATTAGTGTTGTCTGCTTTTTTCCTTGATGCCGAAAATGATTAAAACATTTTGATTGGAAATGAAAGAACTGAACAAGTGGCCTCTACCCTGCAAATACAACGTACTCACAGTCAGATGTTAAATGCAGGCAATATGGGGAATCAAACCCGGTCTAGAAGGACTCTTCATATGTAATTCACAGATTTAATAAAATGGAAAGGCCAGAATTGTTTGTATGTTCAGAATAAAGTCAGAGTGCGTCTTTCTGTTTCCAGTAGTTGTAATTGCATCATAGTGTAAAACATATTATTATTATTATTATTATTATTAATAATAATAATAATAATAATAATAAAAACAGTGATAAGCCTATAACTGATTTATCAGCTACTCATTTGTATTCTGGAATCTGAATAATCCAGTCTTTGTCTCTCTTCTCTGGTGTGACTTCAGCTGGTCCAACAGCTTAAATCCTTTTCCACACTGATAGCAGACGTAAGGCCTTTCCTCAGGGTGAACCCTCATGTGCACCTTCAGGTTCGACAGCGTTCCCGATTTCTTTCTACACTGGAAGCAGCTGAAAGGCTTTTCCTGAGTATGTGACCTCTGGTGTAGCTGCAGCTTCGAGACACAGGTGAAGCTCTTCCCGCACTGGGAGCAGCTAAAAGGCTTTTCTCCAGTATGAATTCTCTGGTGGTCTTTTAACTCAGAGAGCCGAACGAAGCTCTTCCCGCACTGGGAGCAGTGGTGGGGCTTGTTTCCCGTGTGTATGTACCTGTGCCTTTTTAAACCGCTGGCGCTCCTGAACGTCGCCCCGCACTGAGCGCAGGGGAATGGCTTATCTCCGGTATGAGTTATCATGTGGGATTTAAGTTGTCCTGATGTGGAAAAACATTTTTCACACTGGGAGCAGACGAACGGCTTCTCCCCGGTATGAACCATCACGTGGATTTTGAGCTGACTCAAGTTTACAAAACTTTTTCCGCACACGGAGCAGGGAAACGGCCTTTTCCCAGTACGGATCATTATGTGGATCTTACAGTCGAATGGTCTGGAAAACCTCTTTCCGCAGTGGGAGCAGCTGAAAGGCTTCTCTCCGGTATGAATCAGCATGTGGGATTTAAGTCGTCTTGGCACCGAGAAACCCTTTCCACACTCCGAGCAGGAGAACGGCTTCTCTCCGGTATGAATCATCATGTGTATTTTGTAGTCGGACGATCTGGAGAAACTCTTCCCGCACTGACAGCAGCTGAAAGGCTTTTCTCCGGTGTGAATCTTTTAGTGCTGTTTCAACTCTTTGAACCGTTTGAAGCTCCATTCGCACTCAGAGCAGGCGAACGGCCTCTCTCCAGTATGAATTGTCTCGTGTTGTCTTAAATCTATCAAGCGTTTGAAGCTCCACTCACACTGGGCGCACTGATGGGGTCACTTTCCTTCGTGGACATCCAGGTGGCGTTTCAGAGCTCTCTCAGAGGTGAAGCTCTTCCTACACTGTGAATAGCTGAGAGGTTCCTCTCCGGTATGAGTTCTCAGGTGGTCTTTCAGGTGGGAGGCTTCACTGTAGCCTTTTCCACCCTGCTGAGGGTTCTGTGAGATATATTCTTCCTGAAACTGCCTCACTTCTGGTTTGTGCTCCTCTTTAATGTCTTTATATAAAATTCTTTCTGCAATAAAACGAAAAACAAATAATTCACTTAAAGAATAAAACAGAAACCCAGCTGTCAAAATATAACTCAAATAAACTTAAAGACAAACCATCAAACCAGAGACTTTAGAGACTCACGGACTGACAAGCACTTCCAATTGAGTAAAAATAATGATTCTATTGGAAGCTGTGCTAGGTCTAGGTGTAGAACTATGAGATTATTTTGGAGGTTAATACAGCTGTGTTAGGTCTGTTTGGTGTAGAACTATAGGATTATTTCTGAGATTAATAAAGTAGTGTTTAGGTATGTTTGGTGTAGAACTATGGGATTATTTTGGAGATTAATAAAACCGTGTTAGGCCTGGTTGGTGTAGAACTATGGGATTATTTTGGAGATTAATACAGCTGTGTTAGGTCTGGTTGGTGTAGAACTATGGGATTATTTCTGAGATTAATAAAGCCGTGTTTAGGTCTGATTGGTGTAGAGCTGTGGGATTATTTTGGAGATTAATAAAGCTGTGTTAGGTCTGATTGGTGTAGAGCTGTGGGATTATTTCTGGAGATTAATAAAGCTGTGTTTAGGTCTGATTGGTGTAGAGCTGTGGGATTATTTTGGAGATTAATAAAGCTGTGTTTAGGCCTGATTGGTGTAGAGCTGTGGGATTATTTTGGAGATTAATAAAGCTGTGTTTAGGTCTGATTGGTGTAGAGCTGTGGGATTATTTTGGAGATTAATAAAGCTGTGTTTATGCCTGATTGGTGTAGAGCTGTGGGATTATTTTGGAGATTAATAAAGCTGTGTTTAGGTCTGATTGGTGTAGAGCTGTGGGATTATTTTGAGATTAATAAAGCTGTGTTTAGGTCTGATTGGTGTAGAGCTGTGGGATTATTTTGGAGATTAATAAAGCTGTGTTTAGGTCTGGTTGGTGTAGAGCTGTGGGATTATTTTGGAGATTAATAAAGCTGCGTTTAGGTATGTTTGGTGTAGAACTATGGGATTATTTTGGAGATTAATAAAGCCATATTAGGTCTGGTTGTTGTAGAACTATGGGATTATTTTGGAGATTAATAAAGCCGCGTTTAGGTATGTTTGGTGTAGAACTATGGGATTATTTTGGAGATTAATAAAGCCGCGTTTAGGTCTGGTTGGTGTAGAACTATGGGATTATTTGTGAGATTAATAAAGTCGCGTTTAGGTCTGGTTGGTGTAGAACTATGGGATTATTTTGGAGATTAATAAAGCCGCGTTTAGGTCTGGTTGGTGTAGAACTATGGGATTATTTCTGAGATTAATAAAGCTGTGTTTAGGTATGTTTGGTGTAGAACTATGGGATTATTTTGGAGATTAATAAAACCGTGTTAGGCCTGGTTGGTGTAGAACTATGGGATTATTTTGGAGATTAATACAGCTGTGTTAGGTCTGGTTGGTGTAGAACTATGGGATTATTTCTGAGATTAATAAAGCCGTGTTTAGGTATGTTTGGTGTAGAACTATGGGATTATTTTGGAGATTAATAAAACCGTGTTAGGTCTGGTTGGTGTAGAACTATGGGATTATTTCTGAGATTAATAAAGCCGTGTTTAGGTATGTTTGGTGTAGAACTATGGGATTATTTGTGAGATTAATAAAGCCGTGTTTAGGTATGTTTGGTGTAGAACTATGGGATTATTTTGGAGATTAATAAAACCGTGTTAGGTCTGGTTGGTGTAGAACTATGGGATTATTTCTGAGATTAATAAAGCCGTGTTTAGGTATGTTTGGTGTAGAACTATGGGATTATTTTGGAGATTAATAAAACCATGTTAGGTCTGGTTGGTGTAGAACTATGGGATTATTTTGGAGATTAATACAGCTGTGTTTGGTCTGGTTGGTTTAGAACTATGGGTTTATTTTGGAGATTAATAAAGCCGTGTTTAGGTCTGGTTGGTGTAGAACTATGGGATTATTTTGGAGATTAATAAAGCCGCGTTTACGTCTGGTTGGTGTAGAACTATGGGATTATTTGTGATATTAATAAAGCTGTGTTTAGGTCTGGTTGGTGTAGAACTATGGGATTAATTCTGAGATTAATAAAGCTGCGTTTAGGTCTGGTTGGTGTACAACTATGGGATTATTTTGGAGATTAATAAAGTCGCGTTTAGGTATGTTTGGTGTAGAACTATGGGATTATTTTTGAGATTAATAAAGCCATATTAGGTCTGGTTGTTGTAGAACTATGGGATTATTTTGGAGATTAATAAAGCCGCGTTTAGGTATGTTTGGTGTAGAACTATGGGATTATTTTGGAGATTAATAAAGCCGCGTTTAGGTCTGGTTGGTGTAGAACTATGGGATTATTTGTGAGATTAATAAAGTCGCGTTTAGGTCTGGTTGGTGTAGAACTATGGGATTATTTTGGAGATTAATAAAGCCGCGTTTAGGTCTGGTTGGTGTAGAACTATGGGATTATTTTGGAGATTAATAAAGCTGCGTTTAGGTCTGTAGAACTATGGGATTATTTTGGAGATAAATAAAGCCGCGTTTAGGTCTGGTTGGTGTAGAACTATGGGATTCTTTTGGAGATTAATAAAGCCGTATTAGGTCTGGTTGTTTTAGAACTATGGGATTATTTTGTAGATTAATAAAGCCATGTTTAGGTCTGGTTGGTGTAGAACTATGGGATTATTTGTGAGATTAATAAAGCCGCGTTTAGGTCTGGTTGTTGTAGAACTATGGGATTATTTTGGAGATTGATAAAGCCGCATTTAGGTCTGGTTGTTGTAGAACTATGGGATTAATTCTGAGATTAATAAAGCCGTGTTTAGGTCTGGTTGGTGTAGAACTATGGGATTATTTTGGAGATTAATAAAGCCGCGTTTAGGTCTGGTTGTTGTGGAACTATGGGATTATTTTGGAGATTAATAAAGCCGCGTTTAGGTCTGGTTGTTGTGGAACTATGGGATTATTTTGGAGATTAATATTACTGCGTTTAGGTCTGGTTGGTGTAGAACTATGGGATTATTTTGGAGATTAATATTGCTGCGTTTAGGCCTGGTTGGTGTAGAACTATGGGATTATTTTGGAGATTAATAAAGCCGCGTTTAGGTCTGGTTGTTGTAGAACTATGGGATTATTTTGGAGATTAATAAAGCCGCGTTTAGGTCTGGTTGTTGTAGAACTATGGGATTATTTTGGAGATTAATAAAGCCACGTTTAGGTCTGGTTGTTGTAGAACTATGGCATTATTTTGGAGATTAATAAAGCCGCGGTTAGGTCTGGTTGGTGTAGAACTATGGGATTATTTTTGAGATTAATAAAGTCGCGTTTAGGTATGTTTGGTGTAGAACTATGGGATTATTTTGGAGATTAATAAATCCATGTTTAGGTCTGGTTGGTGTAGAACTATGGGATTATTTGTGAGATTAATAAAGCCGCGTTTAGGTCTGGTTGGTGTAGAACTATGGGATTATTTTGGAGATTGATAACGCCGCATTTAGGTCTGGTTGTTGTAGAACTATGGGATTAATTCTGAGATTAATAAAGCCGTGTTTAGGTCTGGTTGGTGTAGAACTATGGGATTATTTTGGAGATTAATAAAGCCGCGTTTAGGTCTGGTTGGTGTAGAACTATGGGATTATTTGTGAGATTAATAAAGTCGCGTTTAGGTCTGGTTGGTGTAGAACTATGGGATTATTTTGGAGATTAATAAAGCCGCGTTTAGGTCTGGTTGGTGTAGAACTATGGGATTATTTCTGAGATTAATAAAGCTGTGTTTAGGTATGTTTGGTGTAGAACTATGGGATTATTTTGGAGATTAATAAAACCGTGTTAGGCCTGGTTGGTGTAGAACTATGGGATTATTTTGGAGATTAATACAGCTGTGTTAGGTCTGGTTGGTGTAGAACTATGGGATTATTTCTGAGATTAATAAAGCCGTGTTTAGGTATGTTTGGTGTAGAACTATGGGATTATTTTGGAGATTAATAAAACCGTGTTAGGTCTGGTTGGTGTAGAACTATGGGATTATTTCTGAGATTAATAAAGCCGTGTTTAGGTATGTTTGGTGTAGAACTATGGGATTATTTGTGAGATTAATAAAGCCGTGTTTAGGTATGTTTGGTGTAGAACTATGGGATTATTTTGGAGATTAATAAAACCGTGTTAGGTCTGGTTGGTGTAGAACTATGGGATTATTTCTGAGATTAATAAAGCCGTGTTTAGGTATGTTTGGTGTAGAACTATGGGATTATTTTGGAGATTAATAAAACCATGTTAGGTCTGGTTGGTGTAGAACTATGGGATTATTTTGGAGATTAATACAGCTGTGTTTGGTCTGGTTGGTTTAGAACTATGGGTTTATTTTGGAGATTAATAAAGCCGTGTTTAGGTCTGGTTGGTGTAGAACTATGGGATTATTTTGGAGATTAATAAAGCCGCGTTTACGTCTGGTTGGTGTAGAACTATGGGATTATTTGTGATATTAATAAAGCCGTGTTTAGGTCTGGTTGGTGTAGAACTATGGGATTAATTCTGAGATTAATAAAGCTGCGTTTAGGTCTGGTTGGTGTACAACTATGGGATTATTTTGGAGATTAATAAAGTCGCGTTTAGGTATGTTTGGTGTAGAACTATGGGATTATTTTTGAGATTAATAAAGCCATATTAGGTCTGGTTGTTGTAGAACTATGGGATTATTTTGGAGATTAATAAAGCCGCGTTTAGGTATGTTTGGTGTAGAACTATGGGATTATTTTGGAGATTAATAAAGCCGCGTTTAGGTCTGGTTGGTGTAGAACTATGGGATTATTTGTGAGATTAATAAAGTCGCGTTTAGGTCTGGTTGGTGTAGAACTATGGGATTATTTTGGAGATTAATAAAGCCGCGTTTAGGTCTGGTTGGTGTAGAACTATGGGATTATTTTGGAGATTAATAAAGCTGCGTTTAGGTCTGTAGAACTATGGGATTATTTTGGAGATAAATAAAGCCGCGTTTAGGTCTGGTTGGTGTAGAACTATGGGATTATTTTGGAGATTAATAAAGCCGTATTAGGTCTGGTTGTTTTAGAACTATGGGATTATTTTGTAGATTAATAAAGCCATGTTTAGGTCTGGTTGGTGTAGAACTATGGGATTATTTGTGAGATTAATAAAGCCGCGTTTAGGTCTGGTTGTTGTAGAACTATGGGATTATTTTGGAGATTGATAAAGCCGCATTTAGGTCTGGTTGTTGTAGAACTATGGGATTAATTCTGAGATTAATAAAGCCGTGTTTAGGTCTGGTTGGTGTAGAACTATGGGATTATTTTGGAGATTAATAAAGCCGCGTTTAGGTCTGGTTGTTGTGGAACTATGGGATTATTTTGGAGATTAATAAAGCCGCGTTTAGGTCTGGTTGTTGTGGAACTATGGGATTATTTTGGAGATTAATATTACTGCGTTTAGGTCTGGTTGGTGTAGAACTATGGGATTATTTTGGAGATTAATATTGCTGCGTTTAGGCCTGGTTGGTGTAGAACTATGGCATTATTTTGGAGATTAATAAAGCCGCGTTTAGGTCTGGTTGTTGTAGAACTATGGGATTATTTTGGAGATTAATAAAGCCGCGTTTAGGTCTGGTTGTTGTAGAACTATGGGATTATTTTGGAGATTAATAAAGCCACGTTTAGGTCTGGTTGTTGTAGAACTATGGCATTATTTTGGAGATTAATAAAGCCGCGGTTAGGTCTGGTTGGTGTAGAACTATGGGATTATTTTTGAGATTAATAAAGTCGCGTTTAGGTATGTTTGGTGTAGAACTATGGGATTATTTTGGAGATTAATAAATCCATGTTTAGGTCTGGTTGGTGTAGAACTATGGGATTATTTGTGAGATTAATAAAGCCGCGTTTAGGTCTGGTTGGTGTAGAACTATGGGATTATTTTGGAGATTGATAACGCCGCATTTAGGTCTGGTTGTTGTAGAACTATGGGATTAATTCTGAGATTAATAAAGCCGTGTTTAGGTCTGGTTGGTGTAGAACTATGGGATTATTTTGGAGATTAATAAAGCCGCGTTTAGGTCTGGTTGTTGTGGAACTATGGGATTATTTTGGAGATTAATATTACTGCGTTTAGGTCTGGTTGGTGTAGAACTATGGGATTATTTTGGAGATTAATATTGCTGCGTTTAGGTATGTTTGGTGTAGAACTATGGGATTATTTTGGAGATTAATAAAGCCGCATTTAGGTCTGGTTGTTGTAGAACTATGGGATTATTTTGGAGATTAATAAAGCCATATTAGGTCTAGTTGTTGTAGAACTATGGGATTATTTTGGAGATTAATAAAGCCGCGTTTAGGTATGTTTGGTGTAGAACTATGGGATTATTTTGGAGATTAATAAAGCCGCGTTTAGGTCTGGTTGGTGTAGAACTATGGGATTATTTGTGAGATTAATAAAGTCGCGTTTAGGTCTGGTTGGTGTAGAACTATGGGATTATTTTGGAGATTAATAAAGCTGCATTTAGGTCTGGTTGTTGTAGAACTATGGGATTATTTGTGAGATTAATAAAGCCGTGTTTAGGTATGTTTGGTGTAGAACTATGGGATTATTTTGGAGATTAATAAAACCGTGTTAGGTCTGGTTGGTGTAGAACTATGGGATTATTTCTGAGATTAATAAAGCCGTGTTTAGGTATGTTTGGTGTAGAACTATGGGATTATTTTGGAGATTAATAAAACCATGTTAGGTCTGGTTGGTGTAGAACTATGGGATTATTTTGGAGATTAATACAGCTGTGTTTGGTCTGGTTGGTTTAGAACTATGGGTTTATTTTGGAGATTAATAAAGCCGTGTTTAGGTCTGGTTGGTGTAGAACTATGGGATTATTTTGGAGATTAATAAAGCCGCGTTTACGTCTGGTTGGTGTAGAACTATGGGATTATTTGTGATATTAATAAAGCCGTGTTTAGGTCTGGTTGGTGTAGAACTATGGGATTAATTCTGAGATTAATAAAGCTGTGTTTAGGTCTGATTGGTGTAGAGCTGTGGGATTATTTTGGAGATTAATAAAGCTGTGTTTAGGTCTGATTGGTGAAGAGCTGTGGGATTATTTTGGAGATTAATAAAGCTGTGTTTAGGTCTGGTTGGTGTAGAGCTGTGGGATTATTTTGGAGATTAATAAAGCTGTGTTTAGGTCTGATTGGTGTAGAGCTGTGGGATTATTTTGGAGATTAATAAAGCTGTGTTTAGGTCTGATTGGTGTAGAGCTGTGGGATTATTTTGGAGATTAATAAAGCTGTGTTTAGGTCTGATTGGTGTAGAGCTGTGGGATTATTTTGGAGATTAATAAAGCTGTGTTTAGGTCTGATTGGTGTAGAGCTGTGGGATTATTTTGGAGATTAATAAAGCTGTGTTTAGGTCTGATTGGTGTAGAGCTGTGGGATTATTTTGGAGATTAATAAAGCTGTGTTTAGGTCTGATTGGTGTAGAGCTGTGGGATTATTTTGGAGATTAATAAAGCCGTATTAGGTCTGGTTGTTTTAGAACTATGGGATTATTTTGTAGATTAATAAAGCCATGTTTAGGTCTGGTTGGTGTAGAACTATGGGATTATTTGTGAGATTAATAAAGCCGCGTTTAGGTCTGGTTGTTGTAGAACTATGGGATTATTTTGGAGATTGATAAAGCCGCATTTAGGTCTGGTTGTTGTAGAACTATGGGATTAATTCTGAGATTAATAAAGCCGTGTTTAGGTCTGGTTGGTGTAGAACTATGGGATTATTTTGGAGATTAATAAAGCCGCGTTTAGGTCTGGTTGGTGTAGAACTATGGGATTATTTTGGAGATTAATAAAGCCGCGTTTAGGTCTGGTTGTTGTGGAACTATGGGATTATTTTGGAG
This sequence comes from Pygocentrus nattereri, assembly GCF_015220715.1. Taxonomy (NCBI): domain Eukaryota; kingdom Metazoa; phylum Chordata; class Actinopteri; order Characiformes; family Serrasalmidae; genus Pygocentrus; species Pygocentrus nattereri. The sequence goes on along the minus strand of NC_051222.1, from coordinate 41,948,848 downwards.
ATTAATATTACTGCGTTTAGGTCTGGTTGGTGTAGAACTATGGGATTATTTTGGAGATTAATATTACTGCGTTTAGGTCTGGTTGGTGTAGAACTATGGGATTATTTTGGAGATTAATAAAGCCGCGTTTAGGTCTGGTTGTTGTAGAACTATGGGATTATTTTGGAGATTAATAAAGCCGCGTTTAGGTCTGGTTGTTGTAGAACTATGGGATTATTTTGGAGATTAATAAAGCCACGTTTAGGTCTGGTTGTTGTAGAACTATGGCATTATTTTGGAGATTAATAAAGCCGCGGTTAGGTCTGGTTGGTGTAGAACTATGGGATTATTTTTGAGATTAATAAAGTCGCGTTTAGGTATGTTTGGTGTAGAACTATGGGATTATTTTGGAGATTAATAAATCCATGTTTAGGTCTGGTTGGTGTAGAACTATGGGATTATTTGTGAGATTAATAAAGCCGCGTTTAGGTCTGGTTGGTGTAGAACTATGGGATTATTTTGGAGATTGATAACGCCGCATTTAGGTCTGGTTGTTGTAGAACTATGGGATTAATTCTGAGATTAATAAAGCCGTGTTTAGGTCTGGTTGGTGTAGAACTATGGGATTATTTTGGAGATTAATAAAGCCGCGTTTAGGTCTGGTTGTTGTGGAACTATGGGATTATTTTGGAGATTAATATTACTGCGTTTAGGTCTGGTTGGTGTAGAACTATGGGATTATTTTGGAGATTAATATTGCTGCGTTTAGGTATGTTTGGTGTAGAACTATGGGATTATTTTGGAGATTAATAAAGCCGCATTTAGGTCTGGTTGTTGTAGAACTATGGGATTATTTTGGAGATTAATAAAGCCATATTAGGTCTAGTTGTTGTAGAACTATGGGATTATTTTGGAGATTAATAAAGCCGCGTTTAGGTATGTTTGGTGTAGAACTATGGGATTATTTTGGAGATTAATAAAGCCGCGTTTAGGTCTGGTTGGTGTAGAACTATGGGATTATTTGTGAGATTAATAAAGTCGCGTTTAGGTCTGGTTGGTGTAGAACTATGGGATTATTTTGGAGATTAATAAAGCTGCATTTAGGTCTGGTTGTTGTAGAACTATGGGATTATTTTGGAGATTAATAAAGCTGTGTTTAGGTCTGATTGGTGTAGAGCTGTGGGATTATTTTGGAGATTAATAAAGCTGTGTTTAGGTCTGATTGGTGTAGAGCTGTGGGATTATTTTGGAGATTAATAAAGCTGTGTTTAGGTCTGATTGGTGTAGAGCTGTGGGATTATTTTGGAGATTAATAAAGCTGTGTTTAGGTCTGATTGGTGTAGAGCTGTGGGATTATTTTGGAGATTAATAAAGCTGTGTTTAGGTCTGATTGGTGTAGAGCTGTGGGATTATTTTGGAGATTAATAAAGCTGTGTTTAGGCCTGATTGGTGTAGAGCTGTGGGATTATTTTGGAGATTAATAAAGCTGTGTTTAGGCCTGATTGGTGTAGAGCTGTGGGATTATTTTGGAGATTAATAAAGCTGTGTTTAGGTCTGATTGGTGTAGAGCTGTGGGATTATTTTGGAGATTAATAAAGCTGTGTTTAGGTCTGATTGGTGTAGAGCTGTGGGATTATTTGTGAGATTAATAAAGTCGCGTTTAGGTCTGGTTGGTGTAGAACTATGGGATTATTTTGGAGATTAATAAAGCTGCATTTAGGTCTGGTTGTTGTAGAACTATGGGATTATTTTGGAGATTAATAAAGCCGCGTTTAGGTCTGGTTGGTGTAGAACTATGGGATTATTTTGGAGATTAATAAAGCCATATTAGGTCTGGTTGTTTTAGAACTATGGGATTATTTTGGAGATTAATAAAGCCGTGTTTAGGTCTGGTTGGTGTAGAACTATGGGATTATTTGTGAGATTAATAAAGCCGCGTTTAGGTCTGGTTGTTGTAGAACTATGGGATTATTTTGGAGATTAATAAAGCTGCGTTTAGGTCTGGTTGGTGTAGAACTATGGGATTATTTTTGAGATTAATAAAGTTGTGTTTAGGTCTGGTTGGTGTAGAACTATGGGATTATTTTGCAGATTAATAAAGCCGTGTTTAAGTGCCGTATAAGCATCTCGTCTGTAGGAGTTATCTACCTCAAATATAAAGTCCACACTGACCTCTGTCCATCTGCTGATCTTCAGTCTTCAGTCCTGTTGCCTCCATCACACCGATATCCTCACATTCCTCTTTAACACTGGACATTTTGTTCTCCTTGCTTTGCAAAACATACAGTCCTGTCTGTGGCTGACAGCAAATAGAAGAGAAAGTATTAGGCAGGTCAGTTTAGCACCCGGACTCTTTTAATATGGAGCAGTGCTGCTGTAATACATGCAGAATGTGGTTTTACATCTTTACGTCTTGCTGAAATAATCAAGGCCTTCCCTGAAAAAGACGTCGTCTGGACGGCAGCAGATGTTGATAAAACATGTTTATATCATTCAGCTTTAATGGGGCCTTCACAGATGAGCACGTTACCATGCCATGTGCACTAATGCCCCCTAAACCATCATTAATACTGGCTTTAGAACTGAGCACTGATAACAAGCTGAGTGGTCTTCAGCCCGGAGGACACAGTGTCCATGATTTCCTAAAAGAATTTCAAATGTTGATTCGTCGGACCACCGGACACTTTTCCACTTCCCCTCAGTCCATTTTAAATGAGCTCAGGCCCAGAGAAGGTGGCAGCGTTTCTGGATGCTGTCTCTTCTTTGTATGGTAGAGTTTTACCCAGAGCAATGGACAGTGTAGAAAAGAGGTGAAGAAGAGGGTGCAGGCAGGATGGAGTGGGTGGAGACGGATGTCAGGGCTGATGTGTGACAGAAGGATAGCAGCAAGAGTGAAAGGGAAGGTTTACAAGACAGTAGTGTGTCCTGCTATGATGTACGGTTTGGAGACTGTGGCTCTGTCTAAAAGACAGGAGGCTGAGCTGGAGGTGGTGGAGATGAAGATGCTGAGATTTTCGTTGGGAGTGACAAGGATGGACAAGATTAGAAATGAGCAGATCAGAGGGACAGTGAAGGTGGAGCAGTTTGGAGATAAAGCCAGAGAGGCCAGGTTGAGATGGTTTGGACATGTGTTGAGGAGGAATAGTGGATATATTGGTCAAAGAATGTTAGAGATGGAGCTGCCGGGTAGAAGGAGAAGAGGGGGACCTCAGAGAAGGTTTATGGATGTAGTGAAGGTGGACGTGGAGATGGTTGGTGTGAAAGTAGAGGAGGCAGTGGAGAGGGCAAGATGGAGGCAGATGATCCGCTGTGGCGACCCCTAAAGGGAGCAGCCGAAAGAAGAAGAAGAAGATATATGATATATTATGTGTTTATATGATATATTATGAGTTTATATGATATATAATGAGTTTATATGATACATTATGAATGTATATGATATATTATGTATTTATATGATATATTAAGTGTTTATATGATATATTATGTGTTTATATGGTATATTAAGTGTTTATATGGTATATTATGAGTATATATGATATATGATATATTTATATGATATATAATGAGTTTATATGATACATTATGAGTTTATATGATATAGTATGTATTTATATGATATATTATGTATTTATATGATATATTATGTGTTTATATTATATATTATGTGTTAATATGATATAGTAAGTGTTTATATGATGTATTTATATGATATATTATATATTTATATGATATTATGTATTTATATGATATATTGTGTGTTTATATGATATATTATGCATTTATATGCTATAGTATGTGTTTATATGATATATTATGTATTTATATGATATATTATGTGTTTATATGGTATATTATGTGTTTATATGATATATTAAGTGTTTATATGATATATTATGAGGTTATATGATATATAATGAGTTTATATGATACATTATGAATTTATATTATATATTATGTATTTATATGATATATTATTATTTATATTATATATTAGGTGTTTATATGATATAGTAGGTGTTTATATGATATATTATGTATTTATATGATATATTATGTGTTTATATGATATATGATGTGTTTATATGATATATTATATATTTATATGATATTATGTATTTATATGATATATAATGAGTTTATATTATCCATCCATCCATTTTCTAAGCCGCTTCTCCGTCAGGGTCGCGGGGGGGTGCTGGAGCCTATCCCAGCAGTCTTCGGGCGGAAGGCAGGACACACCCTGGATGGGTCGCCAGTCCATCGCAGGGCAGACAGACAGACACAGACAGTCACTCACACCTAGGGGCAATTTAGCACGTCCAATTGGCCTGACTGCATGTCTTTGGACTGTGGGAGGAAACCGGAGAACCCGGAGGAAACCCACGCAGACAACATGCAAACTCCACACAGAGAGGACCCCGGTCACCCGGCCAGGGAATCGAACCCAGGCCCTCCTCGCTGTGAAGCGACAGCGCTACCCACCACGCCACCATGCCGCCCGAGTTTATATTATATATTATATATATAATATAATGTGTTTATATGATATATTATGATTTTATATGATATATTATGTGTTTATATGATATATTTTGAGTTTATATGATATATTATGTGTTTATATGATGTAGTATGTGTTTATATGATACATTATGTATTTATATGATATATTTTGAGTTTATAAGATATATTTTGTGTTTATGTGATATATTATGGGTTTATATGATATATTAGGTGTTTATATGATATATTATGAATGTATATGATATATTATGTGATTATATGATATATTATGAGTTTATATGATATATTATGTGTTTATATGATATAGTATGTGTTTATATGATACATTATGTATTTATATGATATAGTATGTGTTTATATGATACATTATGTATTTATATGATATATTATGAGTTTATAAGATATATTATGTGTTCATATGATATATTATGAGTTTATATGATATATTATGTGTTTATGTGATATATTATGTGTTTATATGATATATTATGTGTTTATGAGACATTATGAGTTTATATGATATATCATGTGTTTATATTATATATTATGAGTTTATATGATATGGGTTTATATGATATATTATGAGTTTATATGATACATTATGTGTTCATATGATGTATTTATATGATATATTATGTGTTTATATTATATATTATGAGTTTATAGGATATATTATGTGTTTATATGGTATATTATGTGATTATGTGTTTATGTGATATATTATGAGTTTATATGATATATTATATATTTATATGATATATGATGTGTTTATATCATATATTATGTATTTATATCATATATTATGTGTTTATAAGATATATTATGTGTTTATATGATATATTATGAGTTTATATGATACATTATGAGTTTATATGATATATATTTATATGATATATGATGTGTTTATATCATATATTATGAGTTTATATGATATATTATATATTTATATGATATATGATGTGTTTATATCATATATTATGTATTTATATCATATATTATGTGTTTATAAGATATATTATGTGTTTATATGATATATTATGAGTTTATATGATACATTATGAGTTTATATGATATATTATGTGTTTATATTATATATTATGTGTTTATGTGATATATTATGTGTTTATATGATACATTATGAGTTTATATGATATATTATGTGTATTTATTATTAAAAGTGTATTTTAAACTAAAACATTCACCAGGAAATGTACCAATAATACTTCCGCTTGTGGCCACGTCACTGGCGGCGTCCCGCTTCCGCGCATGCGCGGTGTGGCCGACTGCGGTCCGACGTTTTGGTTCGGAAGCGCCGAAAATCTCCGCTAAAACCCGCCGGTTCCTGCAGAACCGCCCGCGGCACCCTGCGCACAGCTGCCCCGGAGCCGGCGGGGCAGTCCGGCTTCAGCTGGGTCAGCTCCTCCGCCTGCTGAGCAGCATGTCCGGCGCAGACCTGCTCTCGGAACCGGGCCTCCGGCTCCGTCCCGAGGGTCGTAAGGGTCCTGAGGGCACCAGCAGCAAGTCCACCGGAACAGACCTGTCCATGCAGGACATCGGCCGCCTGGAGGAGCTGCAGACGGAGATCCGGCAGCTGAGGGAGGAGGTGGCCTTATTGGAGGCCAAGCTGAGGCTGAAGGACTGTGGAGAACTTCAGGAACGGCAGGTCAGTCATGTTCCACTGTTCTCCAGGAACACATGTGCTGCGTTAACCCGCCAATGAAAAACACTAAACCACCCAGAAATCTATGACAGCACCAGAACTATGAAACCCTCTCCTTATATCTCGCACTTCAGATCTGCGCAATGTTCAAAACACAAGAACCGCCACGGAAACAGGTTCGCCTTCAGCCTACAGCATAAAAAAGCCGAGTTTCAGTGGGGAACTCAACTCCCTGACACACAGCATGTGAACTGACTGTAGACCAGTAAGACCAGCAACCCAGTATCACAACCAAATATCCCAACCCAGTAACCCAACCCAGAAACCCAACCCAATAACCCAGTAACCCAACCCAATAACCCAGCAACCCAGTACCCCAACCCAATATCACAACCCAGTACCCCAACCCAATATCACAACCCAGTAACCCAACCCAATATCACAACCCAGTAACCCAACCCAGCAACCCAGTAACCCAACCCAATAACCCAGTAACCCAACCCAATATCACAACCCAGTAACCCAACCCAATATCATAACCCAGTAACCCAACCCAATATCGTAACCCAACAGCCCAACCCAACAACCCAACCCAATAATACAACCCAACAGCCCAACCCAACAATAAAATCCAATAACCCAACCCAACAGCGTAACCCAACAACCCAACCCCACAACCCAACAGCCCAACCCAACAATACAATCCAATAACTCAACCCAACCCAACAGCGTAACCCAACAGCATAAACTGTATGTTTATTTTATCAACTTGGCTGTAAATGTGTCTTGGTGTGCGCTGATGTGCTAGTATACAACTTACTGTGCTCTGCTTCAAGCTTCAGCTCAGCTGTAGATGCTTTTCTCACATCTCCAGCAGGAAACTTTTCCCCAAATTGGAAAAAAAAGGCCTCAATCTTAATTTACATATGAAACTAACCGGTTCTGTCTGTTTTCTCTCTGAATCGAACCTGATTCAAACACAGCATCAGAAGACCAGCAGTGGACACCAGGAGCTGGAGCTCATCCCCAACCTACCTCTACTTTTTAGGGCCAAAACGAACCCCAGACCACCAAAGAGCTGTAACGGCAGAGCTGCCCAGGCGCTCCAAGATGGACCTCATGTTTTTAAAAACGAACCAGTGGAAACGTCGTACTGTGTCTACAGCAGAGCACTGAACCAGACGAGTGAGGACCCTCCTACTCTGTCTCTACAGTGCTATACTGATCCCAGCACTGTAGAAGCTCAGGACTGTGAACAGGGAGATGAAGACGTTCTTCAGGAGGCGGAGGATGAACTCAACCTGTCTCTGCACTGCTACAGTGATCCAGCACTGGAGTCCGAGTGCAGTGATGGTGACCAACTCGTGGTCCAGGACTCAGAGGCTGAGTCTAGTCTGGTTAAAACTGAGCTGATCTCCACTGACGGCGATGATGGAGACCAGAACGCACCAAAGGGGAAGCTGATGGACTGTAAGGACCTTCTGGAGATAGATGGAAACATCAAAGACGAGGAGAAACGGGACGGCTATCATGAGGAGGATTTTACATCTTCAGGTAAGTGTTATAGAAACGTTTGGACACTCCTGGTCACAGAAGGGCTTCTATTTATTTTTATTCTAATTCTATTCTAATTTATACATTATTGTCCAAATTTTACATTATACGGTGGCCAAAAGTCTTAAACAAATCCAAACTATTTTAGGCTTTAGAAAGAAGTATCTTAATTTTAGAAATTTTTAGAAAATTCATATAATGAAAAATGTTTCATTCTTTGAGGTAGGTCTAGTCTTTTTTCTGGCACTCTATGAAGAAAAATAATATTAATAATAACATCCGGCTTCGGGTGAGCTAGACCATCGTCTTCGGATGAGCTAGGCCGTCGTCTTCGGATGAGCTAGGCCGTCGGCGACAGATGAAATAGACCATCAGTTGTGGCTACGGCTGAGCTAGACCAACGGTAACGGCCTAGACCGTTGGCTCTGGCTATGCTAGACCATCGGCTATGGCCGGGCTAGACGGTCTGACAGTAACAAATATGCTATAAATTATGGTTGATTATGACACATAAATATTGTTTTATTGGTTATTTTGAGAACAGAACATGTCAGTACTTATTTGGGAGAACTGGTGTATACTTTTCTTATCTCGCTGTCATTTCTGTAGTAAGTTGAAATAAATAATTTTATGAGAGCTGACTTGTTTTAAACTGCTTCCTTTGTTGATTTGGATGTGTAGATGTGGCCATGCCGTCCTGTGTAGAGGAAGGTACGGGACCTCCAGCGTCTGAGCAGAGCATCTACAGCCCAGGACCGTCTATGAGGACACCGATGACCTCGCACTTCACTACAGACCAGCACTTTAACGGTTATGCAGAGACAGGAACATCCTATTCCTGCTTTTGGTGCGGGAAGGAATTCCTTTCAGCGTCCGCTCTGAGAATGCACTTGAGCACCCATGCGGAAGAAAGTTCGGAATGTTTTCCAGTTCCAGTGTCCCAGAGCAAAGACAAGCTGTACCCGTGCATTCACTGTGGAAAAACATTCGCCGACTTATCACACTGCAAAAGCCATGAGAAGACACATGCTGGAGAAGGGCCTTACCGCTGCCCTCAGTGCGGGGTTTCCTTCACGTTCCTCCACAGCTTTCAGAACCACCAGAAGGAACATAGTCGAGAACCGAGTGCAGCCCTGAAGCCTTACCAGTGCTCCTACTGCAGCAAGCAGTTCGCGACGAAGGCCACTCTCATAATCCACAGCAGAATCCACACTGGAGAGCGACCCTACCAGTGCTGCTTCTGCGACCAGGCCTTCACCAGGTCAGACCGGCTGAAGGAACACGAACGGATTCACACCGGAGAGAGGCCATTCCACTGCAGCTCCTGTGGGAAGCAGTTCTCGCAGGCGGCATCACTCAGGACTCACCAGAGGATCCACACTGGAGAGAAGCCGTACCACTGCTCCGGCTGTGGGAAGCAGTTCTCGGACTTAACAGGGCTCAGAACTCATGAGAGGCAGCACACCGGAGAGAAGCCATACCGCTGTCTACAGTGCGGGAAGAGCTTTGCTCAGGCTTCCAACCTCAGGGCTCACCGCAAAACACATGAACAGGCCCGCTGGTTTTCTCAGTCTGAGCTGATGTGAAAAGGGGATTTAATTTATTTTGCTATCTATTTATTTGTGTTTTTCTATCTGTGTGGGTTATTCTCATGAAACGTGACAAAAGTGCTGTGGTTCATCTGAAGTTTAAGGCTGCATTCATGCAGCAGGTAAAAGTGGCCCAAATCTGATTTTCCCACCAAATCCAGTTTCTTTGTTTGGCTGTTCACATTATCTTTTAAATGTGGTCTGTATTTGACGTCAGTTTGAACAGATCAGCTCCTAAACTGACCCTCATGCTCAGAAGAGCAGAGCGTCACGCTGCTTCACGGCTCATCCAGAGGTAAACAATCACAACCGCCAACGAACGCCAGTCGCTCCCAGAGGATCAGCTTCATCTTCACCAGCATCGCAGGAGCATCATGAAGCTTCACTGACCGACGGCTGGGCTCATCACCCAGAATGCGTTGGAGCCGTGAAAAGGGCGCGGTCACTTCTTTGGTTCACGTCCTCGGATTCTTTAAACTTCGCTTTCAGACTTTTAACTGTTCTTTGACGCTGCACCGTCGCAGCCAAAGAGTGTGTTCACATTTGCTTTTTCGGTTTTCCTGGTAGAGACCAAAGCAGACAGCAATATCTTGTTGCATTTAAATTCTGGTCGCTTAGCGTCCACAGTGACATATTTATCAAACCAAGAGCCTTTAAAAAGAAGCCACACTTGATTGGATGGATTTTTAAGACTCAAATGTGGTCCATTAGAACAGGGACGGTCTTTTACGGTTTATGCAACCAATATGCATATTTTAACACCTCCTGATCGGATGACATGGTGCTTTGATTTTCTGATTGAAAATATATGAACACATTCTCTACAGAAAAAAATTTTAATGCACAATTTCTGTTTATTTGAGTTTAACAGGGGGATCATTATCGCGATAAATGTTGTATACATCATCAGTGTCTGTAGACACTATGACTCAGCAAATGAGCAGTAATCGTGCACTAAAATGTCCAAGTGACCCTCAAGACATGGAGTTTGACTGGGGGTGCTAAAACTTTTGCACACGACTGTTGTTTGAGCTCGTTTTGTGAGAACATGACTAAGCGGTTACGATGTAAACAGAGTTGCTCAGAGTGGTCTGACGTGGTTCTAGATAAACTTACCGAGTCAGAACTGCTCACAGTGGTGGTGATGGGAACTAGACGTCCCCCTCTAAAAGCTCCTCACAGAAAGTTCCTACGAGTTCACTCAGACTCAGAATTCAGTACTTATGTGGTATCGACTGGACTACTTCAGTACTAGGTGGTACTGAAAAACACTGTGTCATGTGATTTAATGCTGGATTTGGTCCTATATAAGTAGAATAGGACATTTTTTACTCTGTATTAAGTAGTCAGACTTATTTAGCGCCCATGAGCCAATGAGCTTGCTCATTCTGAAGTCCAGACTGCTGATTGGCTGTCTGAATTAGTCCATATGTAACGTTTAACGTTAGACCTTCTTAAAACTGTTGAAAAGGCCACTCCGGCCGTCTGGGTTCTGCTTTAAGCCACGCCATTTTCAAACTTAAAAGAAGGAATCGTTCAGAAATTGGCGTTAAATTCAAGATATCGTGTTGATGTCAGTATCGAAGATATTGAACGATGTTGTAATGGTTTCCATTCATGGTGGAGGGATACATGATATGCAGGGCGCTGTGCGGTAAAATAGTCCCCAAAGAAAACGGATTATTCCAGATTTTCCACTATTTTCCATCATCAACATTCCATATAAGCTCAGAAGACTCGTGTAGGTTCTCTGATGGTTCTGGATGGTAAATAAAGTGTCTATATCTGTGCTGTAGTCATGGCGACACCTGGTTCCCATCACCACCACTGTAAAGACGTCTGAACCATCTCACACCAAACCCTCTGAACTTCTGGTCACACCTCACACACTGAGTTATGGAGGAATTCTTTTGAAAATTGGTGGAGTTCTTCGTAAAGGAGTCAGAAGTTGATGGAGGGACCTTGAAGCGGTTCTGAAGTAGTGGAAGTGTTGGTACTGTGGTGTAATGCGTAGTATAATTAGTGACTGATAAACTCAGTCCAGTCGTGTGGTTAATAGAAGATGGTAGATGAAGCGGCGCTGAGTGACCGACTGGACTGGTTTACAGTGAATACGACGTCAGTATGACGAGCAAAACCGGCCCAGTGTGGCCTCTGGGTGACCCGCAGTCAGTGAACTGAGCTGTTCTGCTGAGCAGGTTTAGGAATTTAAGAGAACGTTGAAGATGTTCACCTCTGGCAGGATCGTCTCAATGCCGGGTTCTTCTCTGTGATCAGTTTCACCATGTTTTATTCTCCTGTTATTCTCCTTGTCCTGTTGTTTTTACTCCAGAACCTCAAACCTGTAGCTGCAGTATCAGGTCCTCACCTTCCTCACCGCAGGAGGAGCTCCATGATGATGGACTGAGTTTTATTGCAGAACCAAATATAAAACATGCTGCAGACGGCAGAGCTGGGACTGAGAACCCCGGTTCCCTCGTTATGTTCAACACATATTCAAATAAATAAATAAATAAATGCACCTTCGTTCTCCTCAGTGTTTACTCTTCACTAGGACAGTGACACTCCCTGGCCACTTTATCAGAAACACCCACCTTCTGTTTCAACTAACTGGCCACTTTATCAGAAACACCCACCTTGTGTTTCCACTAACTGGCCACTTTAATGGAAACATCTACCTCACCATGTGTGGAATGTACCCGAGTGACGTGAACGTTCACTATTATGATGTATTTGGTTATTGTTCTTTATTTATTTATATTTATTTTCAAGTCTTTCATTTATATTTAATATTATATCCGTTTTATATCAATAACTGTATTATACTCCATTCTTTTAATAATAGCTGTTTTTATTTCCATTATATAGCTATTTCTCCTTTCCTACTTGCATATATAGCCATGTTATTTTATTAGCAGGTATTAATTATTCCTGTTGAAATTTGTCGGGAAAGAAATTCGGTCGGGGTTCCCCTGTGGAGCTGACGAGGCGCCGGTGCTGCAGGTGGCGCTGTGGGGCGCTTTGCCGCTCGTATAACATCAGCGGCGGCGGGGGGAGAAGAAAGCGACGGTTAGTAAACAAACCCTGCCGTTATAAAGCAAGTTGGGGGTTTATTACTCATTTCTAAGACACGGCTGCGTTATTTGTTCAGTTTGTGTTACACGCTTGTGTGTTCAGTAACTCTAGTTCGAACTCTTCCGTTCCACCTTAAACGGCGGAGAAGTTAGTCTTCCAGCTCCTCAGGCGCCGGAGTGTGTGCTGTGTCATTTAAGGTGGAACGGAAAAACTCGACTGAGCCTCGTGGTTCGTGTTAAAGCTGATCAACTCTTCAGTAACTTACAGAGTTTAAAAGGTTCTTCAAGGGTTCTCCAATCAAGGCGATGGTTCTTTCTATATACAGCCATTTCATGCTCAACCGGTTCTCCAGGTTGATGGTGAATGTGTTTTATGTGGAAAAGGGTTCTGTACAGCACCAAAGATGGGTTCCCCTGCTGTTACAGGCTTGAGCTCTGCTCAGACCTGCTCTGGCCAAGTCCACGGCATGCCCAGAAAAGCTTTATCTCAGCAACGTTAAATATCGTCATATAGACACAGACCGTGTGAGAGGTGTGTGTGAAGTCACTAAGACGCCGTTGCTAAGCAACGACTGACAGCTGTAGGAGACGCTCAAACCGTTTGAACGTTTTCACTTCTGACTTTGTCCATTTTCTGTTTGTGGCACTGTTAAGACCACATCTGACCGACAGCCGACTTGGTCCGACTCTGAAGACGAGACGACACTAAATTCCCAGACTGTCGTCTCCACTGAGCAGCTTTTCAGTCGGCAGCTGTGACAGAAGAACAGCTGAACAACCTGGAATCAGCCAGAAATGAACCCAACACCATTCGCCAAACTAAACGGGCTGTAAGAAGCTTTACAGTCCGGCTGGAACAAAACAACATTAATACTGATCTGGAGAAACTGACCAAACTGAGCTGAACCTGATATTGGCTCATTTTCATGGCTCAGTCTGATTTGGTCCGACTCTGAAGATCAGACATGTCTGGCGAATGGTGTTGGGTTCATTTCTGGCTGATTCCAGGTTGTTCAGCTGTTCTTCTGTCACAGCTGCCGACTGAAAAGCTGCTCAGTGGAGACGACGATAATTAGTAGGAAGGAACTGAACATTAAAACATATTAAACGCCGCGTTCACGGCCAGTTTATTCATTTCTTACTGTATTTATTTAACTGCTGTATTAAAGCAGTAGAGCACTCGAGGAGGGAGTTATCACCAATAACACCATGGCTGAGATGATCTACGGACACCAGATCACAGCCGGGATGTTATTTCAGGATAACACTCCCTCTCGGGTTCTAGTGCTTAAATATCCCTGCGCTGTGCTTTAAAAAGTTACGAAGTTTTCTGCTTTCACCCGAAATTTTCCACAAACTGTTGTGTTTCTTTTCGCCGGCTGACCAGTCAGCCTCCTGTTCTCCTCTCAGGTAGAGTAAGAACCAGGAGAATGGACAGCAGAGCCGAGGAGATGGAGGAGGGAGAGGTTTTCCTGGAGCTCCACCTGCTGTACGACTCTGACACGTCCTGCACCAAGTCAGTAGGAACTGATCTCTCCATGGACGACATTGGAAACCTGCAGGCTGAGGTGTGGAGGCTGAGAGAGGTGGTCACCTCGCTGGAGGAGAGGCTGAGACGGCAGGAGGACGTACGCCACGGGCAGGTGGGCTCAAACACATCGCTGTGACCTGCACCAAACCACGGATATCTAATCAGTGAGAGAGAAATGGTCAAAATTCGAAGCCAAAATTTATTGACGTAGCACTTTTTACAACAGATACATGAAAGTGGGCTGCCATGTCTACATGGATGGCAGCCCACCACCTGAAGCTCAATCCCAGCAAGACTGAGCTGATATTCATCCCTGCGACTACAGGTCCTCATGATCTTGCTATCTCATTCGAGAACTCCCGGATTGTTCCATCTGCAGAGGCAAGAAGTCTTGGTGTGACCTTAGATGGCCAGTTATCGTTCTCGACTCACATCGCGAACCTGACTCGGTCATGCAGGTATCTACTGTACAACATCCGGAGGATCTGACCCTTCCTCACCCGAGAGGCCACCCAGGTGCTAGTGCAGTCTCTGGTCATCTCAAGGCTTGACCACTGCAACTCGCTCTTGGCTGGTCTTCCCATGCAGACCATCAAGCCTCTGCAACTCATCCAGAATGCGGCAGCACGACTCGTCTTCAATCTGCCCAAGTTCAACCACGTCACCCCATTGCTGCGCTCCCTTCACTGGCTTCCTGTAGCTGCGCGCATCAGAATAAAACCCTAATGCTGGCCTACAAAGCCAGAACTGGACCAGCCCCTACCAACTTGATGGCAATGGTAAAATCTCGAACTGTACCACGAGCCCTTCGAGCTTCGAGTACAGCTCGGCTTGACCCGCCATCCTTCAAGGCGCGTGGAAGACGAGCGTCGAGAATGTTCTCTGTACTGGCACCCAGGTGGTGGAATGAACTCCCACTGGCTGTCCGAACAGCAGAGTCTCTTGCTGTCTTCAAACACAGACTGAAGACCGTCTCTTTACACAGCACTTAAATGAGCATTGAATTATAAGCTGCACTTATTTTATTTATTGTATTGTATCTTATTGTTATTGTTATTGTATTGCATTGAATGGCACAGAGTTCTGCGTTCAACTCTGTTTCTTTTTCTCTTGGTGTCTGCAGTGACATTTTGTTTCTAGCAGTATCTGAGCTCAGGACTGTCTTTTTCTCTAAGCTATTGATAACTAGCAAAGATACTTTCTCTAGATTGACAAAGCACTTCTTGTAAGTCGCTCTGGATAAGAGCGTCTGCTAAATGCTGTAAATGTAAATGTAAAGTAAAGCAACAGAACTCCTAGTAGTATAAAATACACAGCTGGTGACTGACCGTCGTGGTTCTTCTAGGGTTCTTCAGCAAACAAAATAGTTCTATATATAACCAGAAACGCTCAAAGAAGTTGGTAAAATCGTCCTTCAGATTGATGGAGAACGTGTTGTAGATGGTTCTGTATAGAAGCTTTATGAGCTTTTGGAACATGCTTGACATTGAAACCTTTTTGCTGTAAATAGAACCACATACAATTCATTCTCCATCAATCTCATGAACCATTTTAATCATGCGAAGGGTCCTTTGAACCCTTGAAGAACCATCTTCTTTTTAAGTGTGTAAAGAAACTTACCGAGTCAGAGCCGTTCCCAGTGGATGGGAACCAGACGTCCTCCTCTAAAAGCTCCTCACAGAAAGTTCCTACATGACTTAGAATTATTAAGGTTTTGTACTTTAAGATTAAGTATCTGCACATCTTTCCCCCACAGCGTGAAGCGTCCCACTCTGTCGGACATGCAGTGATATTTTCTTTTCAAATAGATATAATTGTAATATATTAAAAACGCTCAACGTATTTAGAAGGACATTCGATCAATAAGACAATCGGTTAACCTTTGTTTAAACTCTGAGTACATTCACAGTGTAGCCGAGCCAGTTTAGACATCAGAAACTGAAAACAATGATGGTAAAAACTAACAAATGCTAAGGAATAAAGTATAATAATAGTAAAAACATCAATCAAATCAGAATAAGGGCAGTCGTGGGCTGGAGGTCATGGAACCAGCCTCGTGACCGGAAGGTCGCCGGTTCGATCCCCAGAGCCGACAGCACATGACTGAGGTGTCCTTGAGCAAGACACCTAACCCCCAACTGCTCCCCGGGTGCTGTGGATTGGGCTGCCCACAGCTCCGGACAAGTGTGCTCACTGCCCCCTAGTGTGTGTGTTCACTGGTGTGTATGTGGTGTTTCACTTCACGGACGGGTTAAATGTGGAGGTTAGTCCCGTTGTGGGACTAATAAGGTTCTCTTAATCTTAATAAAAAGTTAAAACCATGTGATAAATATAGATAAATATTTAAAAACACCTAATAAAACAACTCAAAGAATAAAAAAAGTAAAACAAATACTCAGTAGTAACTAAAACGTAAAGGGTTGGTAATAAATAATAATATAATAAATGTAAAACAATAACAACAACAAACTGAGGTCAAATTAGAAGTTACGTATAATCAGATTAACAGTGTCAGACTAAAAGTTAAAAGATTCATGTGACGCCGACTCAGTATTGACAAAAATGTTCCATGTTTTACTGGAAACAGTGTCGGCTTTACAGTGTAAGTTATTCTTTTTCCACTGATGTTCTAAGAACATCAACAAGATCACAGATGTGCTGCCTGAAGCTGACCTGGAGAACCTCAGTTCACGCATCATGTTCAGTACGGATTAAAATAAATAAATAAATCCATCTTCGTTCTCCTCTGTGTTTACTCTTCACTAGGACAGTGACACTGCCTGGCCACTTTATTAGAAACACCCACAATGTACTTCCACTCACTGGCCACTTTATTAGAAACACTCTCCTTGTGCTTCCACTCACTGGCCACTTTATTAGAAACACACCTTGTGCTTCCACTCACTGGCCACTTTATTAGAAACACACCTTGTGCTTCCACTCACTGGCCACTTTATTAGAAACACCTACCTTGTGCTTCCACTCACTGGCCACTTTATTAGAAACGCCCTCCTTGTACTTCCACTCACTGGCCACTTTATTAGAAACACACTTTGTGCTTCCACTCACTGGCCACTTTATTAGAAACACCCACCCTGTGCTTCCACTCACTGGCCACTTTATTAGAAACACACCTTGTGCTTCCACTCACTGGCCACTTTATTAGAAACACCCACCTAAAGTCAAGCCCGCCTTTATTTCTAGCAGGATTGATCACTGTAATGATCTATCAAAATCAAACATTGCCATGCCTTTTGTTTTTTATCTTGAGATCTGTTGTTGGTACAGAGTTTGAGGAAAAGCAGTTAAGAGTTGTAACACAAACGGTGTCTTTTAGCTTGTCTGTGTGTTCTACAGTGGTGAACACTGTTCCACTGGGTCACTATAGAGCTTCTTATGGTTAACATTGCTATGTTTTCTTGGTTCTTGTGCTGCAGGACTCAGAAGGAGGACCCAGTGTTCCCGGTCATGAACTTAGCCCCTCAGACTCTAACTGTGGTCCCCAGAGCTCAGTGCAGGACGAGGAGGAGGAGGGCGTGTCCAGTGTGAATCCTGAGTCTGAAGCTGAAGAGTCGTCCGTATTCATACTGGACTCTGTGGGCCAGAGTGAGCAGCAGGACTCGGTGCAGGACGCGGAGCAGGACGGGGGCAGCCTCTCTCTGCAGTGCAACACTGACCCAGATCCTACAGAGAGTGTGGAGTCCAGCTGTACCGCTGCAGCTCAGACCCCTTTAAAGACGTGCTCGGTGAGGCTGGAGGACTGCAGGACCATGATGGAGCTAAATGACCTCATCTCAGCAGAAGCAGACATGGAAGAACCTGATGACAGTTTCTGTCCTTCAGGTAGATCAAGATCATCACGTTGTTCTTCCCTGCAGTAGAGCTGACCCCAGTAATTGGAGTATTCATTCGTTACGTTGGTGCTCGTCTTCTTATTTAGAGTTCTTTATCTTTAGACAGGACTGTGGAACACTTTCAGAGTAACATCACTCGTTTATCATCACATTTTACATTGTTTCCCCAGTTTTCTCCCAATTTAGTCGTTTCCCATCCCACCCATTAGTCAGGACTTTCCCAGTCACACAATACCACCAGCTCTAGGAGGGCGAAGGCAAATACAGGCTTCCTCCAAGTCCTATGAAGCGCCACCATCAGCTAACAGACGCCACAGTATTGGAGAACGAGGCCCATTGAACAGATCGACAGATGAGCAGACGGGTAGACAGACAGGCAGATGAGCAGACGGGTAGACAGACAGGCAGATGAGCAGACAGGTAGACGGACAGGCAGATGAGCAAACGGTTAGACACACAGGCACATGAGCAAACGGTTAGACACACAGGCACATGAGCAGACAGGTAGACGGACAGGCAGATGAGCAGACAGGTAGACGGACAGGCAGATGAGCAGACAGTTAGACGGACAGGCAGATGAGCAGACAGGTAGACGGACAGGCAGATGAGCAGACAGTTAGACGGACAGGCAGATGAGCAAACGGTTAGACACACAGGCACATGAGCAGACAGGTAGACGGACAGGCAGATGAGCAGACAGGTAGACGGACAGGCAGATGAGCAGACAGGTAGACGGACAGGCAGATGAGCAAACGGTTAGACACACAGGCACATGAGCAGACAGGTAGACGGACAGGCAGATGAGCAGACAGTTAGACGGACAGGCAGATGAGCAGACAGGTAGACGGACAGGCAGATGAGCAGACAGGTAGACGGACAGGCAGATGAGCAGACAGGTAGACGGACAGGCAGATGAGCAGACAGTTAGACGGACAGGCAGATGAGCAAACGGTTAGACACACAGGCAGATGAGCAGACAGGTAGACGGACAGGCAGATGAGCAGACAGTTAGACGGACAGGCAGATGAGCAGACAGGTAGACGGACAGGCAGATGAGCAGACAGGTAGACGGACAGGCAGATGAGCAAACAGGTAGACGGACAGGCAGATGAGCAGACAGTTAGACGGACAGGCAGATGAGCAGACAGGTAGACGGACAGGCAGATGAGCAGACAGGTAGACGGACAGGCAGATGAGCAGACAGGTAGACGGACAGGCAGATGAGCAGACAGGTAGACGGACAGGCAGATGAGCAGACAGGTAGACGGACAGGCAGATGAGCAGACAGTTAGACAGACAGGCAGATGAGCAGACAGGTAGACGGGCAGGCAGATGAGCAGACAGACGGACAGGCAGATGAGCAGACAGACAGACAGGCAGATGAGCAGACAGTTAGACAGACAGGCAGATGAGCAGACAGGTAGACGGACAGGCAGATGAGCAGACAGTTAGACGGACAGGCAGATGAGCAGACAGGTAGACGGACAGGCAGATGAGCAGACAGGTAGACGGACAGGCAGATGAGCAGACAGGTAGACCGACAGGCAGATGAGCAGACAGGTAGACCGACAGGCAGATGACCAGACAGGTAGACGGGCAGGCAGATGAGCAGACAGGTAGACGGACAGGCAGATGAGCAGACAGGTAGACGGACAGGCAGATGAGCAGACAGACAGACAGGCAGATGAGCAGACAGACAGACAGGCAGATGAGCAGACAGTTAGACGGACAGGCAGATGAGCAGACAGGTAGACGGACAGGCAGATGAGCAAACAGGTAGACGGACAGGCAGATGAGCAAACGGTTAGACACACAGGCAGATGAGCAGACAGGTAGACGGGCAGGCAGATGAGCAGACAGTTAGACGGACAGGCAGATGAGCAGACAGACAGACAGGCAGATGAGCAGACGGGTAGATGGACAGGCAGATGAGCAGACAGTTAGACAGACAGGCAGATGAGCAGACGGGTAGACGGGCAGGCAGATGAGCTGACGGGTAGATGGACAGGCAGATGAGCAGACAGTTAGACAGACAGGCAGATGAGCAGACGGGTAGACGGACAGGCAGATGAGCAGACAGACAGACAGGCAGATGAGCAGACAGACAGACAGGCAGATGAGCAGACAGACAGACAGGCAGATGAGCAGACAGTTAGACGGGCAGGCAGATAAGCAGACGGGTAGACGGACAGGCAGATGAGCAGACAGGTAGACGGACAGGCAGATGAGCAGACAGACAGACAGGCAGATGAGCAGACAGTTAGACAGACAGGCAGATGAGCAGACAGTTAGACAGACAGGCAGATGAGCAGACAGGTAGACGGACAGGCAGATGAGCAAACAGGTAGACAGACAGGAAGATGAGCAAACGGTTAGACACACAGGCAGATGAGCAGACAGGTAGACGGGCAGGCAGATGAGCAGACGGGTAGATGGACAGGCAGATGAGCAGACAGACAGACAGGCAGATGAGCAGACGGGTAGACGGACAGACAGGTAGACGGACAGGCAGATGAGCAGATGGGTAGACAGACAGGTAGATGAGCAGACAGGGTTCTATATAGTACTAAAGAGGTTATTTTGCTTATAACAATAGTGGTACCCTTTTTTGGTGCTATGTAGAACTTTTCTCAAGAAGACTTCTATATAGAACCATTTACAACGCATTCTCAGTCAATCAAAGAACCATTTCACCATGCAGAGAACCATTTAAGCATGCAAAGGGTTCTTTGAGTGTTCGTGACTCTATATAGAACCATTGTGTTTATTAAAGAACCCTTGAAGAACCATCTTTTTTAAGAGCGTTGCTCTGAAAACTTTGCTAGGTGAGCTTTCACTTCATACCCAGCCTCTACTCCTCTGGGAAGGCTTTACACTCGATGTTGAACATGGCTGTGAGGGTTTGAAGGCCTCATAATTCAAACCGCACAGTGATGTTTATGGGAAATTGTATGCAGGACAAAATGTATCAGCTCTGGAAGTCATCGGTCAACTACAGAGTGCAGTGGTGGTGATTTTCTGAAGATGATTTTTCTCCTTGGAGAAAAAAAGACTAGAACCTTATTTGACTTGTAGTTCTATTTGCCAATTTAGTGCATGACCCGACACACATACACACTCACCAGCCACTTTATTAGGTACACCTTGCTAGTAAAAGGTTGGACCCCCTTTTGCCTTCAGAACTGTCTTAATTCTTCGTGTCAGACTTTCAACAAGGTGTTGGAAACGTTCCTCAGAGATTCTGGTTGGTTATTTGAGTTCCTGTTGCCTTTCTATCATCTGGAACCAGTCTGCCCATTCTCCTCTGACCTCTCACATCAACAAGGCATTTTCGTCCACACAACTGACCACTCACTGGACATTTTCTCTTTTTCGGACCGTTCTCTGTAAACCCTAGAGATGGTTGTGTGTGAAAATCCCAGTAGATCAGCAGTTTCTGAAATACTCAGACCAGCCCGTCTGGCACCAACAACCACGCCACGTTCACAGTCCCTTAAATCCCCTTTCTTCCTCGTTCTGATGCTCGGTCTGCACTTCAGCAAGTTGTCTTGACCACCTCTACATGCCTAAATGCAGTGAGCTGTGGCCGTGTGATTGGCTGATTAGCTATTTGTGTTAACAAGCAAGTGAACTGTACCTAATAAAGTGGCCGGTGAGTATATATATATGTATGTATATAACATGTGGAGAAACATCACTGAACAAGACTGCAAGGGGTGTTAAATGTATTTCAACTGCAAGACAAAGTTAAACTCAGTAAGAGTGAGTCTGCAGTTCACTGTACAGAGATACTAGTGAACCGTCCAGTTTTCACCTGAAATGCTTTGATTTTTAGTTTTTTCTTTATTAGTATTAATATCTCTTGTTTGGGAAGCACTGTAGGTTATTAAGTTTATTATTATTATTATTATTATTGTTATTATTTTTACTATTGGAATAGTAATTTCTAAATAAACGATTAAAAATTGAAATGACAGAATATGGCCTTCTTCTCTTTGGGTGATTTTAATGACCATTGCCTTAGGGTGTTTTAGTAGCTAGTATTAGTAGCATAGCTGTTCTATAACATCTATACTACTTTGCTAACTTTTGTACTAAATTTAATATTTTAATCTGTTTTGAGTTTATTTGTCCTAATACTTCTGCTCTGAATACACATGTTGTTTTTTATGTTACTCATTTGGAGTATTTCTAACTAATTTACCGCATTGATGTCATGACGTTTCCTACATGGTCGTTGCAATGCCAGTGCCTTCTTTAACACGCTGTCTGTGTCTTCCAGGAGAAAGCGGCGGGTCTCCTGCTGAAGGAACTCAAACCTCTGGAGAACAAACTCCAAACAAAACCAATAAACAGAAACCATTTCCGTGTCCTGCCTGTGGAAAACGGCTGAGCTCCTCAGAGTCTTTGGAAAGACACATGAGAGTTCATAGCGGAGAGAAGCGTGGGGGCACTCTCGCTGCCAAGGGGAACCCAGAGATCCGTCAGCACACTCATCCCAAAGAGAGGCGTCACAAATGCCCCGACTGTGGGAAAGCATTCCCTTTTCCGAGTATGATCAAATACCACCAGAGAATTCACACTGGAGAAAAGCCTCACTGCTGCTCGCACTGCAGCATGAGCTTCAGGCAGAAAGGCCAACTTCAGCGTCACGAGGCGATACATACCGGTAAGAATGGAGCCACAGCAGACCTTTTCTAATTCCACCAATTCTTCGTCTTTGAGACGTAGACACAGTCATTCACGTTGATTAGGTGTGATAAGGTCTGTTTTAGAGCATCTTACTGGTTCAGACGTCTTTACAGTGGTGGTGATGGGAACCAGGCGTCACCATGACGACAACACAGATATAGACACTTTATTTACCATCCAGAACCACCAGAGAACCTACACGAGTCTTCTGAGCTTATATGGAATGTTGATGATGGAAAACAGTGGAAAATCTGGAATAATGAGTTTTCTTTGGGGACTATTTTGCCGCACAGCGCCCTGCATGTCTCCCTCCACCATGAATGGAGTTGAAGTTCTCTAAACTCTCATAAAACAGCATCTCAGTCATCAGGCAGTGAATTCAGAACCAGTTCATGTAGGAACTTTCTGTGAGGAGCTTTTAGAGGGACGTCTGGTTCCCATCACCACCACTGTGAACAGTTCTGACTCTGTATGTTTATCTAGAACCACACCAAACCACTCAGAACCACTCTGTTTACATCTCAATCCATTAATTATGCAGAATTTACTGAGTTTACTTCTCACTCACATTATTGTTATTAACTCTCAGAGCTGTGCCAGGAAGCTAACACCTGTTGGTTCAGTAGAACACTAGCCATGGGCTAGCATGTGTTAGCAAGCCAACTGAAGAACACAAGCCCCAGGGAAGTTTATGGTTGTCTGAATATTTACAAATCGAAGGCTTAACATCTCACTGAGCCTGCAGGACTGCAGAACAACAGATGGCCTTAATGAATGGAAGTAAATGGAGTTAGAGTTGTAGAGTTACTTTTATTTGTCCTAATTCTTTTGCACATTTAAAATGGTTGAGAGTGTACATGAGTTCATGATTTTTTCTATCACCTAAAAAACTATGCTGTAAAAAAAAAGAATTTGTTGAAAGAAACAACTTTGAAAACAGTCATTATGTTTTTAAGTTTTAGGCTCTGATAGCAAGTCAGCAATATTGTCTTATGTTCTTCGGAGATCAGTTAGCTCAAAACTTCACAGACCTTTAGGTTAGAACACAGTGTTTTCTGTTTTTTCTTCCACAATATGACTTTTTAGTTTCACACACCCGTTTTTGGAGTATTTTTAATTAGTTTCCTGCTCTGATGTTTAATAAAGACACGGCGTTCTTGTTGTGCAGTAATATTGTGTTAATATGACTCTCCGACTCTTTCAGGTGGCAGCACAAGCCAACAAAAAACAACTTTCCCTTGTCCTACTTGTGGAAAACGGTTAAGTTGCTCGGAAACTTTGAAAAGGCACATGAGAATTCATACCGGAGAGAAGCCGCCGAGGCCTCACGTTTGCGCTGTGTGCGATAAAGGGTTCCCCATGCCGTCGGTTCTGAAAGTGCACATGAAAACACATAGTGGAGAGAAACCTTTCCACTGTGATGTGTGTGGGAACTCGTTCACTACCAGAGGAAACCTCAAGGTCCATCAGAACATTCATACCGGAGCCCGACCGTACCAGTGCTCCTTCTGTGACAAGCGCTTCAATCATCAGACGCACTGTAGACGGCACGAGCGTAGTCATACCGACGAGAGACCTCACCAGTGTCCAGATTGTGGAAAAGCCTTCAGCTCCCCGTGTACACTCAAAGACCACCGCAGAGTTCATACCGGTGAGAAGCCATACCGCTGCTCGCACTGCAACATGACCTTCAGCCACAAGAACCACCTCCAGCGCCACGAGAGGACGCACACTGGCGAGAAGCCCTACCTGTGCGACCTCTGTGGGAAAGCCTTTTCAGATCCCAGGCACTTCTCCACCCATAAACGGGTGCACTCGGGTGAGAAGCCCTACCAGTGCTCCTTCTGCGGGAGGAGCTTCCGCCAACGGATCGACCTCAAGCAGCACGAGCGGACGCACACGAACGAAAGGCCGTACGAATGTGTCCAGTGCAATAAAGCCTTCACTCGTCCAGATGTCCTCAAGACTCACCTCAGGGTGCACACAGGAGAGAAGCCCTATCACTGCCCCTTCTGCGGAGAGTGTTTTGCTTATTTAGGGAGCTTGAGGATGCATCAGGAGAAGCACGCCAAAGAGGAAGCGACGCAGAGTTCGTAGCAGTATGAGCTCTTTTACAGGAGACAGAGCAGTTCGGCAATCGGTTGCACCTGTTTTACACTTTACCCTGGATGTGGTTAATCAGCCAAGACTTGTTTGGTGTCTCCGGTTTGTTTCTTTAGTTTTAACGCTGATGATTCGAGGCGAGTGTAGATATGAATGGAAATAACATGGTACCTCATCATGTCGAGTTGCTCTAGACCTGTATTCGTTAGCTGGATTACCTCCATAGCTCGAGTACTTACTACTAACAAAGCAAACCTTAGACACCAGATGTGTCTCGGCCGATCAACTACGCTTGGTCATTTGGATCCCGAAATGGTCAAATCTGCTGTTTACAAATTGTATGATAATCTGGACTCCATCTGCAATAAATTGGAAACAAAGGACTCTGTGAGCTTTGTTTACATTTTTAATCACTGACCTGTTTGTTTTTGAGTTATGTGAAATAGAAACCCGCAGAAATCCTGGTTAGATTCTGCTTTTTAGTGGTAGAAGGTTCAAAGAAAAAAAAAAGGTCATGGATTAATAACTTTCATATTTCTGACGTGTTTATCTCTGATTATCAACATTATGAATGAGTGGAGACGTCTGTGCGTGAAGTATTATTCCAAAAAAGACAGAAAATTGTGGTGTTTAAGATCTTGAGTTTGAGATCTTCAACATCTAGACTGTTATTGAACATTATCAAGGTGCCACGTCTGAGGCTGCCAACCCACCAAACAGAGGGAACACGGGTCATACAGGGTGAGTTTTTTAACACGTGATCCCAGATTTGTTTGTCACACTGCACTACATTATAGCGAAACATGTGATTCATAAATATATCATATATATATATATATATTATAATTATTTTCAAACAGCTGAGCCTGAGTGGTCTTAATGGCAACGTGTCAGTCTTGATATAGCAAATGCATGTTAACGCAAGTGGTTCCTTTATTTTCGTGCTAGATGTGGCTGTGTCATTAGGCTGTTGTGACATTCCACCCTATCTTTAGTAAGATCAACGCAAAATGCAGAGTATTTCTCTTTTTTCTTGCTGCTTGGGTACAAAATATGCAAACAGTCAAATGTGAAGTTCCGGTCACAAGTCAGCACAATTACAGTTTTGTACAGTAAGTGCAGTTTTTCTTGGCGAAGTGCCCCTGAAGAAACACTGAACCCTTAAGTACCTTCAGAGAACTGTTTTTCTAAAAGACACCATAAAGGAACCTTTATTTTTAGGAGTGTAATTCAAATCGGGATGTGAAATAACTCACAATTGACATTCGCTTATGAATTTTTTTTTCACATCAAAATTTTATTACACTCTTCTGTTACCTAACAGATGGGCAGCATGGTGGCATGGTGGGTAGCACTGTACCGCAGTATTTTGTCCCCTTTTCTAATACATCTGAAGCATCAAGAGACTATCAGATCAATCCTTCACATGAATTAAGGGCATGTTTGAGGGGAAAGAGCAACCATCAGCAGGCCCAAAGTTTTATTACACACTTCAGCGAGGAGGGCCTGGGTTCGATTCCCCGGCCAGGCGACCGGGTCTTCTCTGTGTGGGGTTTGCATGTTCTCCCCATGTCTGGGTGGGTTTCCTCCGGGTTCTCCGGTTTCCCCCACAGTCCAAATGCAGTCAGGGCAATTGGACATGCAAAATTGACAGGTGAATGAATGTGTCTGTCTGCCCTGCAATGAACTGGCGACCTGTCAAGGGTGTATCCTGCCTTTCGACGAATGACAGCAGGGATAGGCTACAGCAACCCCCGCGACCCAGAAGGAGAAGCAGCTTAGATGTGTGTGTAACACAGTAGCTAAGATGATTTGCATTGCAGTCCATGTAGTTACTGAAAAATAAGCCTTAGTATGTAATAAGACTGAGATTTTAAGGGTTAACTAACATTTTTAATTTTAGTCTCAAGTAGTATGGTAACTGCATTTCAAGGCATTTCAACACTGCACTCCACTTAAGGGGCAGTAGTGTGATAAAGTCCTGACTGCCAACATTGATTATTCAGTATAACATTCCTTTCCTGAATGTGGTTTTCTTAGAGATAATTTACAGGTGCTTTATCAGGGGATAGCGATGGATGCATTTTGGAGGTGAAATCTCCACTGTCAGTGGTACAGCCCCCAAGGATCACATGAGAACACTTCAATTTGTGGAACCTGAGCTAAACCATGAGCTCTATATTATGGGACAAATGCATTGCCTCCACTTGCTGAAACAAATCTTGAAAAATTATCATAAATAACCAAAAAAACAAAGTTGCCCTGAAAAAACAGCCCCAGGTCATTATCCCTCCTCTACCAAACTTTACTGTTGGCACTATGCGTTCTGGTATGTAGCGTTCTCCTGGCATTCGTCAAACCCAGATTCATCAACAGACTGTCACAGAACGTGGTTCCACTACTCCAGAGTCCAGTGGCAGCGCTTTACACCACTCCTTAGCATTGTAGATAGTGATCTTAGGCTTGTGTACAGATGTTCAGCCATAAAAGCCCATTCATGAAACCTCTGACATATAGCTCTGGTGCAGATGTTGTTTCCAGAGGCAGTTTAGAAATCTAGTGAGCGATTTTTGCTATGCACGTAATTCACCGAGCTCTTCCGTATAAACCATTCTTCTGCATGGCTGTGCCTGATTAAAAGTTCAAAGTATGGGTGCATTAAAATTTCAGCCATTAAAAGTTTTCAGATAAAAATGGTCAAAAGTGGCACTGTTCTGAATAACGAAAGTGAAAAATATGTATTTGTTTCTTTGCTTTCATGTGCCAGGCAGCACAGAAGCATTCAAACGCTTCAATCAGCAGTGAAACACAAAGACGCCCTTCTGCAGCTGTTTTGTATATACTCTTTAAATGCTTTTCATCAGAAGCCTCATCAGAATTATTACGGTGAATTCAAAAGTATAAATAAATTGACAGAATTGTAGAAACTCAAGACTGAGGTCCCCAAAACCTAGGAAACTCAAGACTGAGGTCCGCAAAACCTAGGAAACTCAAGACTGAGGTCCCCAAAACCTAGGAAATTCAAGACTGAGGTCCCCAAAACCTAGGAAACTCAAGACTGAGGTCCCCAAAATCGAGGAAACTCAAGACTGAGGTCATCAAAACTGAGGTCCTCAAATTTGAGGAAACTCAAGACTGAGGTCACCAAACTGGAGAAAACCCAAGACTGTGGGACCCAAAACTGAGGAACTTGAGGGATTGAGATCCGTTTTAGCTTTTTTTGGAGCGTTAACTGTGTTGCTGACAGAAGATGACCTTGCAGAGCAAAGTCATCCAACAATAAGGTGAGAATTGTGAAAGAGATGAGGCTAAAGCATTGCTCAGAAATGGAGCAACATGATTGTGTAAGACGGCAGAGCAAGAGGGCAGTGCAGAGTTGAGCACTCGGTACGGTACAAAAGCCGAGGAGCTGATCTCGGTGGTGCCGACAATTGAGAGTTATTCAAGGCTGCAATGATGGGCTGCGTTCAGCTGCTTCTGCTCTGCTCTCTGTGGTCCTCCTCCATCCTTTCCTCCATGAGCCTCACTGGTAAGACTGGTGTAATATTTTATGCACAGAGATCAGAACCACTGATAACAGTTACTGATAATTTGTTTAGCACTTTGAGATTCGCTTCAAATGTAAAGTGTGTTACAAACAAAATTATTATTATTATTATTATTATATTATTATTATTATTATATTATTATTATTATAACTGTGTAATGTTCATGTTTATTTTATAAACATGACAGTTTTATTTTTCAAACTAAAAGCCGTGTGTACAGATCACAGTTAAATTTCTATTAGATTCCACAAATAAACAGTAATTCTGTAATAAAATCAGAAGAAGTGTGTTCTCTGTAGAACACGTGTACTTATTTACATTTAGAAAATCTACAATAACTTTTTTTTTTTTTAATTTTGAGCTCATACTTTTGCACGAAACCGTATCTTGGAACAACTTTTGGCAAGTGATGGTTTGGGCTTTGTTATTGTTCATCAGGAAGGACTTTTTTTTTGTTATCCTTACAGTTTTTGGTAAGAGAATTGGTAAAATCCTTTTAATGTATATTTTAAAATGAGCTCCTTTATTAAAAGCATTAATAAAACTACACATCTCCGAACTTCTGGCAGGCAGTGCATGTTGATTTGAGAAGAAGGTGCAGGTGAAATGTTGGCAGAACATTAGCTCGTATTAACAAATGCCAGTTTCTCATAGAGATTAGTCGTTTTTTGTGTAGTATCATACTGGCTTTCAGAAATCAATTCAGTTTATTTAGTTTTTCATTTTTTATGTATTTCTTTTGACCTTTCCTTTTTGTTTTGTTTCAGTCTCTCAAGGAGCACTGGGTGACGAAAATATCCTAGAGGTAAAACTGCTCCAGATTACTGCAGTGACATGTTGTACTCAGTGAACGGTCAACATTAACGCAACTTCTTATTTGTTTGTTTTTTCTTAATCACAACACAGTCACACATACGAACCTGTAAAGGTGAGTAGATCATTTTTAAATTCAGTATGAACCAGAATTTAGCAACATGGTTTGTCTGTAGCTTTGAGTGCAAAAGTTAGCACAAATAAAGTTGTATGGTCCACGAAATGCTGCCAATTCAGAGCAGTCGATGAAACCTTAAACCCTAAGGGACCTGAGAGCAATTCAAAACAAGCTGGTACTTCTGCTGGCAGTGCTCCAGTCGACGTTTACAGTGCAGGTTAATTAGGAATTTCAAAGAGATATTGAAGCCTAAAACTCTTACCTGCAGCTCCACTAATTGGTAAACTTATCCTGGAACCTGTTGTATAAATGAATCCATGCGCACTCATCTAGAACCTGGCAGGTGAGGAAAAATCGATGGATAAATTGAATTATTGTCAGTGCACCAAATTTTTCTTAGTTATGAATTTTTATGAAAATGTAGATTCCAAATCACACAGATATCGAGTTTGGAAGTGCCTGAACAATAACATTTCATTGGAAATCAGCTGGTTTTACATATGAATTTCCAAAAAAAACATCTAATGTATTGGATCACCTTCAAACCCAATTGTCCTGCCAACTTTCAAAATTACACCACCACACTTGGTTTTTATGCCGAATTACTACATTTCTATCAAAACTATGAATTATTCATTTCTGACTGCTCCACAACTGAGTTCATCAGAGGCCTTTTTGACAGTACATTTTCTAAAAGTTCTATATTTTCTCCTCTTTCCTAGGATGTAAGATGTGATTTAGAGTCTGCTGATAATCATAACAATCATAACAATAATCAAACAAACAATTAAGGTCATCAACCTTAAATTTTGGCATGTTGGTTGATTTTTTCCGTGTGAACCTGCCAGGCCCTGTTTGACGTGCAGTCGCTCAGAGGTTGTGTTTGAGTGTCCTAACGGTGCTGCTCTCTGGTGCAGGTATAGAACTGGAGCTGAGAGACTGCAACGGAAGACTGACGGAGAAGACTCTGTACGCTACTAACGCCGGTGAGCCGCTTCATGACGTCCAAACACTTTATTCTTAAAGCATTTGTAACGATACTGAAGTTGGACTGAACCTGAGTCTGATCTGCTCCATCTCGTCTCCAGACGAAGAAATCTTTGACCTGAAGAGGCAGCTGAGACAGTGCAAACTGTCATGCAAGACTGCAGCTCAGGCGGCTGACATGCAGATTGCAGGTAAAACTTCACTCTGAGTGTATGTACATAAAAACGTGAACTTTTCATGAGAGGAAAAAAAAACATACTTTACTTATAAAGCAGGTCAATGGACTTTTTTCCAAGTCATTTTGGGTCGTTTCTGTTGGTCCATTCACCATGAAATTGATACACTTCATAAAGAGCAACAGGCATTTTCAAATTAAACTGAAAAACTTCCAGTGATGAGGTTTTGTTCCGAAAGCAGTGATATATATATATATATATATATATATATATATATATATATATATATATATATATCTGAAACCTCGTATGGCCAAAATGATAACTTTACAGGAAAAAGAAAAAACATACTGTAGTTTTCATGCAAGTCAATGGAACCAGACATCTTTCCAAGTCATTCTGGGCCATTTCTTTTGCTCCATTCATCATGTGATTTACACACAATGTAAAGGGCAACAGGTCCAAACTGAAAAATGGAGATATGAGGTTTTATATATATAAAATATTTTAAATTTCACTTCATGTAAAAAGGTTTCATTGGTCAATTCAAAAATGTTTTTTTTAGTTATAAATATTTAAAGTTTGCCAGGTCAGAGTCTTAAATACTGAGTTTAACTGTTTACAGAGCAGCTGAGCTGAAACATTAACCACATATAAACACAACACCAACACTAATCTGTCATCAGTCAACTGGTCTCATGTATAAACTCCCATAAAACTATACAGAAGCCTCAACAATGATATGTGGTAGAAAATGTGTCAGTAATTAGCATGTCTTGATGATGATAATAATAATAATAATAATAATAACGCTACGTGAGGAGAGCAGCTGTCAGACCATGTGGAATGAACAGCTGTGGGTTTGTCTTGTGGCTGATGATACACACTGTGTTCTGTGTATGTTCTCCTGAGTGGTTCTGTTTGTGTGTCCAGCTCTTCAGGCTCAGCTGGACAGTCTGCTGAAACAGCTCGGAGAGAAAGCGACTGGTCCTGCTAAAAACGGTACGTAGAACGTCGTCATGTGTCTGTGTTTCTGAGCTCTACTAACTGAGTCGGTTACCCTTCTGATGGACTCTGGAGCTGCAGGCGCTCACGGCACAGTGGGGGCCCCTCCCGACAGATGTGGGCACATTCCACAGGCTGTAGTAAGCAGAACAACAGAAGAACCGATGAGGAACGGCCCCACAGATCAGATGATGTGCAGTCAATCTTCAAACCAGAGCCAGAACCAGTACACACTTAAAAAAGATGGTTCTTCAAGCATTCTTTAGTAAAGACAATGGTTCTGTATAGAATGATGAACGCTTAAAGAGCCCTTTGCATGTTTAAATGGTTCTATTCTTGGGGAAATGGTTCTTCAGATTGTTGGAGAATGTGTGATTCTTTTTCTATATAGAAACACTAACTTTAGTAAAGATAATGGTTCTCTATAGAACCACGAACACTCAAAGAACCATTTTCATGATTAAAGGGTTCCTTGCTTCACTAAAGGGTTCTTCAGATTGATGGAGAAGGTGTTGCAGATGGTTCTGTATAGCACCCTTTTTGAAATCGGTTCTATATAGCACCAAGAATGATTCCACTATTGTTACAAGACAAAGAACCTTTTGTTTGGTAATATATAGAACCCTTATGCTAAGAGAGTAGGAAGTGATAAAGAACACAGTACACACTTAAAAAAAAGATGGTTCTTCAAGGTTCTGCATAGAACCATGAACACTCAAAGAACCATTTGCATGGTTAAAGGGTTCTTTGCTTTGCGAAAGCATTCTTCAGTGTTGTTTTAGATGGTTCTATATTGCACCTTTTTAAAAATGGGTTCCATATAGAACCAAAAAGGGTTCCACTATTGTTACAAGCCAAAAAACCCTTTTTGGTACAATATAGAATTCTTATTAAAGACAGTGGTTGTGTTTAGAACCATGAACACACAAAGAGCCCTTTACATCATCAGATCGTTCTTCAGATTGATGGAGAATGTGTTGTATATGGTTCTATATAGAACCTTTTAGACAATGGTTCTGTATCGCACCAAAAGGTTGACTTTGACCCTTTTTGGAGTTATAAAGGACGAGACATTCTATCAATCTAAAGAACCATTTCACCATACATAGAACAATATAAGCATGCAAAGGGTTCTTTGTGTCTAAATAGAACTACTGTCTTTGCTACTCTTTTAGCATAAGGGTTCTATATAGAACCAGCTTTGGTGCTGTGCTGTGAGGTTGTCTGATCCACTCTGTCAGGGCAGCCCTTAACTAAGTGTTTATGGAGGGAACTCAGAATGCGTAACGAGGAGCGATGAGGAGGCGGACACATATGCGGAGAAAAGCCAGATTTATTATGGGCAAATCCAGGGTCATGGTCATAACAGTCCAGGGTCATATAGCCAATACGGAGAGCAGGAGGGATGGACATAAAATAAGAAATAAACACAGAATTCAACAATACACACCTCAAACAAAGACCAGCACTGGGCCAGCACTGGACCAGGGAAACACAGGGCTCAAATACAAACAGGGATAACAAGGGTTCACAAGACACAGGTGGAAAACAGGTGGGAACAATCAAGGGTGGAGTCAAGAAACAAGAATGCAGAACCGGGAGGAAACAAAACAAAGAAGCACATGGACGTGTAAACAGAAGCACATGGAAGACTGGAAGGGGCCAATCGTGACCGAATGGCTCCGCTAAAGATTAGACTAGACTAATTTCACAGATTTTCATGACTCTATATTTCCTCAACAGAATGCACAGTTCTACACTGCATGTCAGAGTGTTTTAACCCTGAGTTTGTTCTCTTAGTCGTGGACATTCTACAGCAGTACGTCGCCATAAAGAAGCTGGAGTTGAACATCGCCGTGGAGACAGAACCAGCCAAGCTTGCAGGTATGCACTGTGAAGTACATCAGTAAAGAGTCAGTGTTAGGCGGAGCTCCTTTTACAGGACACCCTGGATATTTAGGTTTTTGGGCTGGTCCTGTACTGGGACACCTCGACTCTGAATTAACCCATAACAAACCAACGAAGCAGCATCTGACAAACACCAACAGACCCCAACAAACACATAACTAACACAGATGAACCCCAACAAACCCCTGACAAGCACAAAAAACAGCTTCAACAAACCAAAACACCAGTTTGTTGTGTTGTACCTGTATGTGGGTGTTGGCAATACTAAATACTAAAGTGAAGGTGTTTGTTGAAGAGTGAAGGTGTTTGTTGGAGAGTGTGGGTGTTTGTTGGAGAGTGAGGGTGTTTGTTGGAGAATTAAGGTGTTTGTTGCAGAGTGAGGTTGTTTGTTGGAGAGTGAAGGTGTTTGTTGGAGAGTGAAGGTATTTGTTGGAGAGTGAAGGTGTTGGAAAGTGAGGGTGTTTGTTGGAGAGTGTGGGTGTTTGTTGGAGAGTGAAGGTGTTTGTTGGAAAGTGAGGATGTTTGTTGGAGAGTGAAGGTGTTTGTTGGAAAGTGAGGATGTTTGTTGGAGAGTGAAGGTGTTTGTTGGAAAGTGAGGGTGTTTGTTGGAGAGTGAAGGTGTTTGTTGGAGATTGAGGGTGTTTGTTGGAGAGTGTGGGTGTTTGTTGGAGAGTGTGGGTGTTTGTTGGAGAGTGAGGGTGTTTGTTGGAAAGTGAGGGTGTTTGTTGGAGAGTGTGAGTGTTTGTTGGAGAGTGTGGGTGTTTGTTGGAAAGTGAGGGTTTTTGTTGGAAAGTGAAGGTGTTTGTTGGAGAGTGAAGGTGTTTGTTGGAGAGTGAAGGTGTTTGTTGGAAAGTGAGGGTGTTTGTTGGAGAGTGTGGGTGTTTGTTGGAAAGTGAGGGTGTTTGTTGGAGAGTGTGGGTGTTTGTTGGAGAGTGAGGGTGTTTGTTGGAGAGTGAAGGTGTTTGTTGGAAAGTGTGGGTGTTTGTTGGAGAGTGTGGGTGTTGGAAAATGAGGGTGTTTGTTGGAGAGTGTGGGTGTTTGTTGGAGAGTGTGGGTGTTGGAAAGTGAGGGTGTTTGTTGGAGAGTGTGGGTGTTGGAAAGTGAAGGTATTTGTTGGAAAGTGAGGGTGTTTGTTGGAGAGTGTGGGTGTTGGAAAGTGAAGGTATTTGTTGGAAAGTGAGGGTGTTTGTTGGAGAGTGTGGGTGTTGGAAAGTGAGGGTGTTTGTTGGAGAGTGTGGGTGTTGGAAAGTGAAGGTATTTGTTGGAAAGTGAGGGTGTTTGTTGGAGAGTGTGGGTGTTGGAAAGTGAAGGTATTTGTTGGAAAGTGAGGGTGTTTGTTGGAGAGTGTGGGTGTTGGAAAGTGAGGGTGTTTGTTGGAGAGTGTGGGTGTTGGAAAGTGAAGGTATTTGTTGGAAAGTGAGGGTGTTTGTTGGAGAGTGTGGGTGTTGGAAAGTGAAGGTATTTGTTGGAAAGTGAGGGTGTTTGTTGGAGAGTGTGGGTGTTGGAAAGTGAAGGTATTTGTTGGAAAGTGAGGGTGTTTGTTGGAGAGTGTGGGTGTTGGAAAGTGAAGGTATTTGTTGCAAAGTGAGGGTGTTTGTTGGAGAGTGTGGGTGTTGGAAAGTGAGGGTGTTTGTTGGAGAGTGTGGGTGTTGGAAAGTGAAGGTGTTTGTTGGAGAGTGTGGGTGTTGGAAAGTGAGGGTGTTTGTTGGAGAGTGAGGGTGTTTGTTGGAGTGAGAAGGTGTTTGTTGGAGAGTGTGGGTGTTTGTTGGAGAGTGAAGGTGTTGGAGAATTGAAGTTGTTTGTTGGAGAATTAAGGTGTGTTCCCATTTCCTCTTTTAGCCCTTCAAGAAAAGCTGAAGAAATCAATAGAAGAGCTGAAAACATTGACTGGAAATCTGAGTCCATCAGATTGCAAAGGTGGCGGTGACAACAACAGCCTGAGTACGGATCTCTGTCTCTCTCTCTCTCTCTCTCTCTCTCTCTCTCTGTGTTACATTAGAGCTACTTCTACTCCTCTTCTCTCTTTTTTTGAGCAGCTGCAGAGATAAGCAAGCTGCAAGTGGAAATTGATAAGCTGCAGAGTGGAAGTGGAGGCCCTGCACAGTCATCAAAAATCAACGGTCTGTAAAATGAGACAATTTGTTTTATGTTCAAAAGATACTGTTTTCAATAATTAACAGTTTTTTCCTGTTTGATATTTTATGTATGTACTGTGTATATATGATTACATGATTTATTTTCCAAAAAGTGTGTAGTAAATTGTTGGGGTATACAATTATATCAGAATTCTATCGCTATCGATATAATAAAATAGCATTTTATTAATTTTACTGCTATTAACTTGAAGTTTAAATAAATAATAGTTTCTCCATAAGGACATTTCTGGTAGACATAGTGTAATGAACAGATTGGTGCATATTAATACTGCAAAAGTTCCGTATAGTTGAAGCCTGTTTCTCCAGCCTGTTTCATTAGTTTATACAAATGCGTCGACGACCAGCTCAGAATTGCTTCATGTTTTCAACCTGCATTTTCTGTAAAAGATAGAAGCAGGTTTTGTTTTAATTATTGCCTTAAACTGAATATTACACAAAAAGATACAAACTTGAAGTCAAAAATTTCGTCTGTTGACATTTCAAGAGATTATCCTTATGTTTTAGATTATTTTGGTCTCATTTTTCCATTGATTACTTTTATTCATGTTTAGTAGTTTGTAAAATGCACTACAACATAGTTTTGTCTTATTATTTTATGTTATTATTCATATTGATCTATTTATTATTCATATTTCATTGCATTTTATATTATTTATAGTGTAAATGTATGTATATATACACATACACACACATATATATACATATTTAGTTGTTTATATTTTGTACATTTATTTTTCATTTGTTTTTCAGTGGAATTATATTTCAAATTCAAGAATAACCACTGTTGAAAATAGATTTTTTAAGTTAAAGAAATGCATAATGTTTCCAAAGTTAGTGAGTAATCGTAATAAATAGTCATGATCTCTAAATATATAAAATATACCAATACCAAAATATGCCTATGCAATGAAAATTCTGAAATAAATTTTTGCCATAATCAAACTGGTCTGTGTTTAACTACTAAAGATACAGCAATGAATCTTTGCCATGTCATGGCTTTTTTGGGTGTATTTCCACAAATTTAGATCTTGATATCTCTGCACTGAATTGTATCTGATCTTTCAATTTTTGGTACTTAATACTCATTGCACAGTACTTTTTTTCCAGTTAGGTAATGGTTTCAGGCATTCCCTTTATGAGCTGTTAAAATGGAAAATGGTGTCAAATACACCTAATTTTACAATAAATATTTTCTTAACAAGCTAAAAATGGCATAAATGGCATGCGTCCTGAAAAAAATTCCTGGTACTAGCATCAAAATTTCTAATGTTATGGCTTTTTTTTAATAGCACAGATTTTAAAGCAAAAAATAAGACTAATTATTCAAAGCCTCTGTATCTCAGAAACTAATGAAGATATAAGCCTAAATTTTGACACATTGTCTGTCAGTGACCTGAAAGCAGATTCCTGAAAGTATTGAGCAAATCTGAGACGGAGATTTTGGAAATGTTTTCAAATCGGGTTATTTTTGGTAGATTGAACTATATATTTCACAGCAATAACATGTATTGATGATGATCCTGAAGTATTACATACACAAGATATAACAAGATTTTTCCATGGTCTAACTGTTTTCTATCATACTGAATTAGAATTAAAGAGACAGCTGAGGGAGAAGCTCCAACAACTGATCTCAGCTGGTGATGATTCCTCCAAACAAGGTGGGTTTGGTTTAGAGAAATGCAGACCAGAGCTTTAGGTCCCAGTGTAAACATCTTTCCTGTAAGTCTTGATCTGGTTTAGAACAATGTGAACACTGAGCATCAGAACACACTCAATACAAATCAACAGGGTTGTTTGACCTGTGGAGATTAAATAAATGAAGGGTGTTATTTTTAAGTAACTGGTTTATGTAAAATGGATCAAAAACATACATTTTGGTGAATGAAAACTGTTTAGGTTGATCTAAAGACAATTTCACACCAATAAAACCCAAATAAACTGCACCAAAATGATGCAGATTTGTTGCATAGGCAGTTGAACTTCATGTTGACATAACAAAGTATGTGTGTACTGATTTTATTGGATTGGATCGAGATGTCTGGCATAATTAAATTAAGTTCAAAAAGTACAAATATATCAAAAGATGACTGAGGTATTTTGAACTGAGTACATTGAGGTACACAGTAATAAAATTACAGAAACTTTGTATGTTATAGACTTATGTTAAATCTGACAGGCCAAGATACAATTTTTCATGAATTTGTATTACAGAAACAAATCTGATCTTAATTTAGAAATAGACTTCTAGCATCTTATCTCCAATTAGGAAATCTTAGCCTACCTTATCAAAGTCTACAATCAATTGTCATGTCTGTTACATAGCAGCTAAGTGTAAACACACTAAACCAGTTACTGACACAGTCTGATTTTCTGGAGTTATCAGATTATTAAGTGTAAACACACTAAACCGGTTACTGACACAGTCTGATTTACTGCAGTTATCAGATTATTAAGTGTAAACACGCTGAACCAGTTACTGACACAATCTGATTTACTGTAGTTATCAGGATTATTAAGTGTAAACACACTGAACCAGTTACTGACACAATCTGATTTTCTAGAGTTATCAGATTATTAAGTGTAAACACACTAAACCAGTTACTGACACAATCTGATTTTCTAGAGTTATCAGATTATTAAGTGTAAACACACTAAACCAGTTACTGACACGGTCTGATTTTCTGCAGTTATCAGATTATTAAGTGTAAACACGCTGAACCAGTTACTGACACAATCTGATTTTCTGCAGTTATCAGATTATTAAGTGTAAACACACTGAACCATTTACTGACACAATCTGATTTTCTGCAGTTATCAGATTATTAAGTGTAAACACACTGAACCAGTTACTGACACAATCTGATTTTCTAGAGTTATCAGATTATTAAGTGTAAACACACTGAACCAGTTACTGACATGGTCTGATTTTCTGCAATTATCAGATTATTAAGTGTAAACACACTGAACCAGTTACTGACACAGTCTGATTTTCTGCAGTTATCAGATTATTAAGTGTAAACACACTGAACCAGTTACTGACACAATCTGATTTTCTGCAGTTATCAGATTATTAAGTGTAAACACACTGAACCAGTTACTGACACAGTCTGATTTTCTGCAGTTATCAGATTATTAAGTGTAAACACACTGAACCAGTTACTGACACAGTCTGATTTTCTGCAGTTATCAGATTATTAAGTGTAAACACACTGAACCAGTTACTGACACAGTCTGATTTTCTGCAGTTATCAGATTATTAAGTATAAACACACTGAACCAGTTACTGGCACAGTCTGATTTTCTGCAGTTATCAGATTATTAAGTGTAAACACACTGAACCAGTAACTGACACCGTCTGATTTTCTGCAGTTATCAGATTATTAAGTGTAAACACACTGAACCAGTTATTGACACAATCTGATTTTCTGCAGTTATCAGATTATTAAGTGTAAACACACTGAACCAGTTACTGACACAGTCTGATTTACTGCAGTTATCAGATTATTAAGTACATGTAAATGAGTTCAATACATAAGGAAGTTGATGGCCAAAAAATACAAGTACCAAGCAGTTATAATTGAGATAAAAGGTGTGGTCCTGAAAGCGACTATATTATTCTGTGATGATAACATTTATATAATCAGTACATGTTCGGCTCCTCATCTTATATGTGTTATGAATGTTTAATTTCAGTTGTGGAGATCATCAAACAACAAGAGGACTTCAAAGTTATTCAGAGCAAACTGGCTGACCTGCTGAAGACACAAGAAGAGTTTAAGGGTAACATACCAGTGTTTTTACCACTTTTGTAGCTTTTAAACATGTTATTGTTCAGTTTTGCATTGTTATTGTGTTTATAGCCTGATGTGTTTGGTATGATTTATAGCCCTTCAGGCACGTCTGAGAGATTTGACGTTCCTGCTGTCCGATCTGAAAGAAGAGAAGAAGAAAGGCAACGCAGTCGGTGAGTGGACATGGCGTCAGTTTGGTCGGCTGTATGTTAGAGTTACTTTAAATGGATCAAATATGAGAGCAAAGCTATTACAGTTTTTCTCAGTCGCTTTGGAGCATTTCTCAAATTTGTTCAAACAGTACCACACAATGGTTGGCCACCTAAAGCCTGTACCTCACTCCCAGTCCTTTGTTCATTCCCCAAAGGTAAGTGTTTATATCAGTAAACATGTCAGAGTCATCAGAATTAAAAGATCTTCGATCATTGATTACAGTCAAAATGATTAGTCCTGTAATCATGTTTACTCTGTAAGGATTTTCTCAGCGTTGGTCTATTGATGACAGATTGAACATGCTTTATAAAGCATGTGTCAGTTTTAGCTGTATAAAATTACACATTACTGTTTATGGGAGCATGATTGTAAGAAAATGGACAGAAATCCATTGATGCATTCTCTGTTTGTAAAGAAATTTATTGATGGATCATGTCATTGTAACAAAAAAAAAACCAAACAAAAGACAAGGAAAAACATGACTTTGCACAAAGAATAAAATGTTCAGAAATGTAAACCTAGGAAACAAGCAGCATCGTACAGAGCAAATCACAGTGCTGTTTTCTACACCTCCTGACGTTCTTGTCTGTTGGGCCACATATTCTCATCCACATCACTACGGACATCTTCCCTTGCAATGCAGCATGGAAAGAATCTTCTGGAATGTCTAATCCAGCCTCTGCAAGCTTCTGCCGTGATGTCCTCACATGCTGCATCCATCCAGCAGAGTCATCTGAGTATGAGGCTGCTGATCATAAACCTTCCACCTCCATGCAGAGAACTCCTCAATTGGGTTCAGGAATGGGGAACAGGGTGGGAGAAATGGCATCAGCATCCTGTTGCCTGATGGTGTTTGAATGATGGAATCTCACATTGTCCCAAATTACCACATAATTTGTTAAATTTGGAGCGTTTTCACAATCCTTTAGAGCCATCTCACCATCTGGGAGGAGATCCCTGTAGAGTGTATCTATGAATGTGACGAGATGCTGTGTGTTGTATGGCCCTAAAGTGGGAATATGAGTTTCCACACCCAGTTCTGAAGCGGCTGCGCACATAGTGATGTTCCCCCCTCATTGGCCAGGTACATCAACAGTGGCTCTGTGTCCAGTAATATTTCGACCACACCTTCTGCCTTTTGTCAGGTTGAAGCCAGCCTCATCCACGTATATGAATCAATGAGGTTGCTCACTTGATTCCAGCTCCATTTTACTCTACATCTCAGAAGATACAAAAACAAATGACAAAGTTTTAATCTTAACCGAATTCACTGAAGATCACATCAAATGTACGTTAGTCTAATTTACTGTACTGTATCATTACTCAGTGAACTATTAACTGAAATGGGCAGGTAATGTGTGCATGTAGATGATTCACCTGCACATACTGATAGCAAAGCTCCTTCATTCGGTCACCATTCCTTTCAGATGGTACACGGTACAACGGTTTCATTCTCATCTGGTTTTTTCTAAGCACTCTGTCAGTAGTTGAGATGCTTACTGACTGCATGTTTTATGTCATGGTTGTCTATAATGGCACTCTGGATCTCCCCAAGTCTAATAGCATTATTAGCTATGCCCATTTCACAGATGGCATCCTCCTGCTGGGGTGTAAAAAGGGGACCTATACTTATACTTTTATACTTTATAAATACTTTAGTATAGTATACTATACTAAAAGTATACTTTTAGAAAACATGTAAAATTGTAATATGAAGTGTTAGTGTGTACTGTAAACATATAGTATTAGAGTATAGAGCTATTTGGATTACCCACCTTTTCTCTCTACGAAAAGTTTGGATTATTGAGGACACAGTTGATCTCCCAACATTTGGCTGCACCCTTCGTCCAGCTTCAGCCATCGTTAGGCCATGATTGACAGCATGGTCTATAAGTGTGGCCCTTATTTCATCTGCACCACACCTGTGTCCAAGGCCTCTTCTACCTCTCCCTCTGTTATGCCTCCTTACTCCCCTTCCACGCACTCTTACTGCTCTTCTTACTTCTGGCTGTTGAGCATAATCGTTTCTTTGTGGATCTTCCATTGTTAGAAATTGTAGAACTGTGTTTTGCTTAGTCTATATGTGCTTGCCAAATGAAGGTTCATGAGATGCACCTTAGAGTAGTTTCATGTAACCTTTAAATACATCACCTGTACATTCCTAGGTGACTTATAAGCTCACCAGACAAAAATTAATCACCTGTGACTGAAACGTTCCTAATAGCGTGTCAAATCCCCATGAGCACAAACAAAAGCTGCGATTTGATTTGGCTGGACTGGACAAGTTTCAGGATATATGCGACATCAATGTTCAGCTACTCTTGCATTAAAGAATCACGCAGTTCAGCCAGATTTCATGGAGCCTTCCAGGCATCTTATTTGTTGCTCCAGGTTGTCCGACAGATTTTCAAGAGGATTCAAATCTTGTGATTTTGCGGGCTGGTCCAGATGTGTGAACACTCCTGAATGTTTACCATGCCAATCAGTCACGTTTACTTCAATAAGATGATGAGCAAAAGGCAAAACCTGGTTGTCCAACAGTTCAATGTCAGCACTGTGGTTTAAATTTACTGTCACCTCAACCAAAAGGACCCATTTCTGCATCATTAAATCACCCCCAGATCATCACAGAGCTCCTCCAGCTTGAACCACAGCTGCACATAGTCCTCATCGAAGGCATCCTGAGGTATACAGTGCTGAGCATCATTCACACACAGGCAGAAACCAGATTCATCTGACCAGATAACACATTTCTATTCAAGAACAGTCCAGTTTTTGTGTCTCTTCGTAACCAGCAACTCTGTGGGACTTCTAGAAGTAATTCTTGCCTGGAGACGAAGTGATTTTTGTAGTGGTTTTTATCTACAAGCTGTTAAAAACAACCTGGCACTTATTGTCCCTCAGTTTCATCTTTCAGCCACAATTCTGATGAGAATTTCCTGTGGACTGGGATTTTTGCCACTGCTGGTTGACCACTGCCTCTCTTTCTTTCTATGAGTACCTTCAACAGCACTAACATTTTGACACATTTTTCATCGTATTTTACCAATAAAAAGACTTTAAATATTGTTTTAAGTGTTATCATGAGATTGTTCAACCTGTTTCCAGACGTTGTTCTACATTTCAAGTCATAGTGTTTTCAAGAAGTAATCTTTGACACAACCAAAACCAAAATGAGTTTTACTTCTGTAAAATACCTAAACAAGGGAAAAACCTGTAAAAACAAGTGTGTAAATCACTTAATATTCCTATAGTAATGAGAAATATTCCACATACTGACTTGAATTTAAGATGATATCAGTCAAGAATGCTGTTATAACCGCTTCCTTTTCCACAGATAAAGAGATCGCGGCTACAGAGAAAGAGATTTCGGAGGTAAAGGGCCAGTTGCAGGCTGTAAACCACAGCCTGTCTCAGAAGGAAGGTGCGACACTTGAATTAATCTGTTTGAGCTGATGTTGATGCAATGAGCTAGAGCTCAGAAAAGCCGGTTCTAATAGTGGAGAACTGCACCTGATTAGATTAATTCATTACTAATCACTAAGTGCTGGATAATGTACTGTAGTGTAAAGTTTATGGTACATGCAGGTGCTTCACTGAAGAGTACACACTTAAAGAGTATTTATCAAGGGGTCTTTAGTCATTAAAATGGCTCTATATAGAACTATGAACACTCTGAGAACCCCTTGCTTGGTTAAAGGGTTCTCTGCAACCTCTTATGATGTAGAGAATGCTTTAATCATGTAAAGGGTTCCTTGAGTGTCCATGGCCCTATATAGTACCATTTTCTGTACTAAAGAACCCTTCAAGAACCATCTTTTTTATGATTGTAGTTTACCAGGATTTCAGGTTTAACATGCAGAGCTGACATCTGTATATGCTTACGCCTCTCAGATCTGGAGAAACAGTTCCTGGAGAAGAAAAAGCAGATAGAGGACAAAATCAACGGACTGCAGAATAGCAAACAGGAGCTCCGTGAGTTTCTCAGATGAAACTTTTTAATGTTCTTACTTTGCAAAATCAAACCCTGGTGGCACTTTTTCTTTAAAAGCACTGAAATTAGTTCAGAAGTTATGGGAAAAATACATAATCTCAAAATATTGAGTAAATTCTATCTATCTCTTGAAATTCTATCATTCAGTAGATCAGCTCAATTTACGAAGCTGATCATTTATTATTGCTGTTAAATATTGATTCTACATTTCTAAATATTCATGTTTGACACTGACAGGTGATTTGTGACTTTTATTTTCTGGTAGGAACTTTTTTGTGGACTTTTCTGAAGTCCTAGCAGTAAATCGATCAATATCATAACATAGCCAATCCCCAAAAACCAGCTTACTGTGTCTGAAAAAGAGTTTTAAAGAACACTTATATAATGGATAGGTTCTATATCCTTTTTAGGGTTCCTCCTAGAACCTTTACATAATGCAAAGGTTTTAAATGACTGGCTCTTCACACTCACACATCTCATTTTACTAAGGAAGCATCCACTGAAGGTTTTTTGGGAACCAAAAGTGTTTTTTTACTTTTAATGTTATTTGTTTTCCTATGTTTGTTACTTGTGACTTGACTTTGACTTCGACTTGTTTTGTTTTCCCTCAGTTGCCAGAATCCTGAGTCTTCAGCTGGAGCTGCAGGAGACTCAGGTTCGTGCACAAGCAGAAAAGATGGCAGCAGAATTTCAAATACAAGGTGGGCTGCTCCTTATTATACTTACAGGACTACTTAATTTGAACAATTCTGAGGCTCCATTTGTATGAATCTTCATTATAGAGGCCTTGAGACATTTCATTATAGGCTCTGTAGCTGTGCCTGTGCTTCCCTGGGAGGAGGAGGGGCTTTCAGGCAGGAGAGACCACTGTTGCTTCCTGCACTACTAATCAGGTCTTTTCAGCTCCTCAGATCATGCTATTGCTGCTGCTCTCCTCCCTCCTCCCAGATCACCGCCCTCACCTCGCAGCTTGGCCACCGCGAGGCAGAGCATATTGGCCTCGGAGACAGAGTTCAGGACTCATGCCACTAGTGCAGGAGTCACAAGCCAAATGTTAAGAAGAGCCATGTTGTCCTTTGAACAAAAATCAAACCACCTTGGGAGCCACAACATATTATGTCCACTTTAACATCTTGGCTGTAAATGTGTCCCAGTATCTGCTGATGTCCTAGGATAAAATTATAAACACAGACTTATTAGCTCTGCTTCTTTAATCTTCAGCTCAGCTACAGATGCTTTTCTCGCATCTCCAGCAGGAAATGTTTCCTGAAAAGTAGATCAGTTTCTTGTAAAATGTCTCTCAACGTTCGATTTTTTTTACAAGGCTGAAGTCGCTTCTCATTCACCAACTTCTTGTTCTAATTTTTCCATTCCACCTTAAATGGTGCCAGAGGCACCAGAATGTAGCTGCTGCACCATTTAAGGTGGAATGGAAAAATTAGAACAAGAAGTTGGCAAAAGAGACACTGACTTCAGCTTTGTGACGTTTTAGTGTTTGTCAGTTTCTCTCGACAGATTAAACGTATCAGGAAACCAGCTGGACTAATTATAAACACTAATAAGTCCCTTCGTCTCCAAATTATCGATGTCCGTCTTAAATCTCTCTCTTTGCCGTTTCGTAGCTACTAGCTGGGCGAGACTGTTGTCTGTGTTGCTATG
Source organism: Pygocentrus nattereri (assembly GCF_015220715.1). Classification (NCBI taxonomy): domain Eukaryota; kingdom Metazoa; phylum Chordata; class Actinopteri; order Characiformes; family Serrasalmidae; genus Pygocentrus; species Pygocentrus nattereri. The sequence goes on along the minus strand of NC_051222.1, from coordinate 41,903,914 downwards.
GTGACCAGCCGTCTGCGCTGATCTTCAGGGTTAAAGGGTGAATCAGCAGTTCCACATTAACTCCAGCGTTTAAGACCATTTACTGTTAAACTGTGTTGAAGGATCAGCAGAGCTTTATTTTACTGTAGAGGAGGATTATTTTATTATTACCTACTGATCTGATTCAGCTGTGGAGCCACGACAGGGCAGTAGAAGAGCTGCATGTTGCTGACCCTTTCTTGGGTACGACCTTCTGTCGATGCTCATAGTTCAGCCATCTGACACAGACTCTTTTACCAAAGGTTTTATTAACTAATCAATACATTATTCATTCCACCTTCAACTCTGTCTTCCTAGATCTTCAGAAGCTGGTGAGAATGAAAGAAGAGAGGATTTCCAAGCTGCTGGGCAGGAACCGATGTAAGACAGTCATCTTTGTGTTGGTTTGGAATCTCGTCAGACAGTTCATTAAAAGCGGTGCTCACCAACTGGGGTCCTGGAGAACCACATTCATGCAGAGTGACAGGACTGTTATGATCTCTCAAACGGCCGATTACGTATGGCTGTGGCATCAGCAAAAACCAATCTCACAACTGCTTGACTTTAGGACTTCCGTTTAAGTGAAGACCCCTGCTTTAATAATCGCAATGAGTATCCATCTACAGTGTAATTAAGAGAATCAGCACTAGTCCAGCCAATGGGAAATTTGTGAAGGCATTAATAGTTCAAATGTCCACCTTTTAAGCCTCCATATCTAAGAAACTAATAGAGAAATTTTGTACACCATCTACCACAAACGATCGCATGATTTTTTTTAATGTACTAAGCTGAGATGATCAGGATCTTCATGTGAAATCTGTTGAGTTGAGCTGGATTTGTGCTCCATGAAAATCTAAATTATTATATAATCTAGCAAAAGATCAGAGATATGGTGTGGGACAGTGTCCTGTAGCCTAACTAACACGACAGCCACCCTTCTATCCGAGTCTGTGCTGATGATACTGAGACGCTTCTTTCTTCTAGATTTGGAGACGAAGCTGGAGGACCTTAACGCGGTGTGTGATGACCTCCAGGCTTCCTATGACCGTGAGATGCTTTTCCTCCTTCGATGCTCTTAATCATGCCAGATTTAAACATCCATGATTATTTTTTGTTTATTTGTTTATTTTAGGATCCTCCTTAGCTGCTATTGTGATAGCCGCTATTCTTCCTGGGGTCCAATAGTCTTATCATACATGGCAAAAGTAGCGTGGTAACAATCAACATTACAAACAAAACAAGTCAAACAAAACACAAGAGCAAAAAATCAAGAAAAACAAAAAAAAGACAGAGAGAAACAAAAAAATACAAAGTAAACAATGTAACCGTAACATAATGTAAGAAAGACGATTAAAACTGAAAAATCACACTGGAGAAAATATCATGCATATATTTACAAAAACTTTAGCAACTATATTCTGGTAAATATCTACATTCCTGCCCACTCCAGCATAGTGTTGTTCCATCTGTCAAGGTCTTCTTATCTGATATCTAAATTTGTTAAATAGTGTTTTTATCAGTTTTTAAACATTATTTTACCCTCAGTTTTAAGCAGTGAGACCGGTAGGGAATTCCACTCCTTCATGGCTCTATAAATGACTGTTCCACACATGTAGTTAGTTTTCTGGGTAATTTGAAATACATTTTTGCCGTATATCTTGTAATATTAGTTCCTCTACCTTTTACTTGCTCCAGCTGAGCAAAGAAATCTGCTGGATAATTTTGCTCATAAGTATTTTTAATAAGTCGAGTAAGACTCTTGTATGAGTGTTGGTTCTATATGGACATTGTAATGTAATCCTTGCTGCATTATTTGCGGGTCTGTCCGATGTTGCTTTGCTGCATTTGACCAGATTGCAGCACTACAGTCTAAAGTTCATAGTACCAGTGACTCTGACTGTTTTGACCGTGATAATCTGTTAGAGGTGGATGTCTTGAACTTGTGCTCTTTCTTCTTTGCCTATATTCAGTGTTAACTCAGGCTCTCCTTTCAGTGATGATTTGGACCCGACTATTATACTCTTTTGTTTATGGTGTCAGTTCATTGCCTTCCACTTTACCACCGTCTTTAATTCTTCATCCAGCATTTGTGTTTACCATGTGGGGAAAGTGACTCACAAGATTACACATTTTAGTTTTATTCTCATTCATTTCTAAGTATTTGAACAGGATTAGGGATTATTTCATATACGTAACACATCCTGGCTGCAAATGAAAGCTGTTTCCAGTTCCTTCCATTTACGAACAATTTAGCCAAAAGCAGAATGAGGGCAAGTCTAACCGCTTACGCACCTTCCCTTGGCTCTTTTCTCTCAAAATGATTAGCAGCCGTGTTGATGAGCTCTATATGCTTTTAGTTTACGTTATATGACAGCACTAGTGGATCTGGCCGGCTTCAGAACGCTCAGTAATGTTCAGTTAAATTCTATAGTGTGTGAAACTGAAGGTGAAAGTGCTGTTTTGTTGAAGCAAAGCTGTGGGGTAGTGATAGCAATTAGATGTGCTTTGAAAGTCTGACCAAGCGCCTTGCCATTCAAAGTTTAGCCAAAGCTTTCCTCACTACAGTGACCAGTTTTCACGGGACAAATCCCAATTTTTGGTGGGCTGTCCCCAGAAACGTCCCCACTTTTAACAGTGAAATAAGAACACAGAGGAAGGTTCTAAGAAAGCTGGCAGCAGACGCTGTGCTTCTTTTGGCCAGCAGAGGGTGGTGCTGCTCTCTACTGAGCACTTCTACCACTTTCTCTGCTAGTTTTAAAGAACACCGCTGTGTAAAACTCCACCAAAAGCTCGCAAATATCAGAAAATGCTGCATACAAAATAATAAATTAATTAATACAAAATTTGTATTAGCTGTTATTTCCATCATTTAGTCCACTCAGAGGAGCAAAACAGTGGAAAAATATCAAACCAACTGTTTAAAAAATTCCATCAAACAAGCTAAAGGTGATGGTGGAAGACACAGGTCACTGATAGAATGTCAGTGTGGGAAACATTATAAGGAAAATCTGGCCACAAGACTCTGATGTCACGCCCCAGTTGAACCCTTCCACTCAGGGTGGACACTGAATATTGTCTAAAGCTCTTTTAATTTACCTGCACCTTTAATTCACCAAGACACTTTAGAAGCTGGCTTTAGTTGAAAAGAGAAAAGGCTTCAATCTCTGGAAATCCAGTGCCAAACAATGTACAGACTTCCCATTTTTACACAGTTTTTAGGGGTGATGAAGAAATCACCCCTCCCTCTTTAGACATTCTGTTACATGGTTGCCCACCATTGTATAAAAAATGTTCCCCTTTTTGGGGACAATGAGGTCCAAATGAACATATCACCTGTTGAACGTAGCGCCAACTAACGCCACAAGGTCCTTACACACATATAACCCTTACCACTGCTGTCAGAACAAAAGCTCGTACCTCCAAAATCGTAACTTTACAGGAGAAGGAAAAAAACCTACTTTACTTTTAATGTAAGTCAATGGAACCAGACATCTTTTCAAGTAATTTTGGGCCATTTCTTTTGACCTGTTCATTGAAAATTCATGAAATTTACACACAATGTAGAGGAAAACAGGCATTTTCAAATGATCTCAAAACTGAGCAACAACAAAAATGGGTTTTATTCCAATAGCAGTGATAAACATCTGGCCTACTTCTGCCTGAAGTTCACTTACAGGCCTCTGCTTGGAGTTTTCTGGTGTTTTCTAGACAGAATGTTTTGTATTTTCCTACATATCTTACTGTAACTGATAAGAGAATGATGTACTTTTTAATCATATTTTGGGAATATTTTCAGTTTACTCCATCACCGATATGACCGAATGTCTTCTGTTTTCCAGAACTGTTGACTCAAATTAATGACCTGTCAGATGGGAACCTTAAACAAAGTAGGTGAAGCGTTGCTCGACTTGTTGAACGTTTATTGTTTGTGAGAGAATCCTGTGATTTGCTGAATCTGAAATTTTGCTCGAATCCTCACTGCAGCATTCGAGATCATATCACTGAGCAACGAGATAGACAGCATACGGAGCCAGATTGCCAGCGAGACGTCCGAGTCCAAGATTAAAGGTGTGCAATTCCACACTCACAATAACTCATAAGAAATGCTTTCTGAAAGGGGAATAATGCAGTGGTTTACTGTGATGGTGATGGGAACCAGGGGGTTCAACTACATCCATAAGCAAAAGTTTTCACAGTTCTGGTTTATTTAACCTCTGTATTATTACTTGATATGATAATTGTTTTATTGGTTTTTATTTTAAATTGCTAATATATATATATATATATATATATATATATATATATATATATATATATATATGTGTGTGTGTGTGTGTGTGTGTGTGTGTGTATGTGTAGGTGTGTGTATAGTAAGTGGGGTATTTGGTAAATTGTTGCCATATGGCAAGAATACGCAATTATAGCACAGCGCCATAAAAAAAATCTATTTTATTGAAAACAACACCCAACAAATCCAACTTATATTTTGTAAAATGTATGCCCCAATATTTACAAATATCAGACCTGAATATAATTTTAGTTGGTATTTGGATTGTATGGTAATAACAATAAAAGAATTCCTGGTCTTTTGATGTCATAAAGTGTATCCTTTTAAAGTAAAATTAAATAGGAAAACACAGATTTTTTTTGCTGCTTTTTTAGTAAAATTTGCCTTATGGCAACACCGTGCATTACAGGGTTAATATATTAGGGGGGAAAATCACACATAAAATATGAAACATCTACATGAAAACGTATAGACGTATATTCTCTGTAGGGGATGTGTAACTTAAGCTCTATTCAGCGGGTACTAACTCTCCATGGGACAACTTTTCAACTTACACACCACCTTCAATCCAGAAAAGAGCAGAAAACATGTTAAAACATTTCATTTAGCTGTTATTTCATTTACTCTGACCTTTACCTTCCTGTCTGGATGCAGTGCGTCATTAGCATGGCTGTTAGCTGGACATTCACACTAAGTCTCTGTTTGTGTGTTGGTGAACGTGGTTCTCGTGCAGAGCTAAATAAACTGCTGCAAGACAAGATCAATCAATTCAACTCAAAGAAGCAAGAACTGCAGAAGAAAGATCCAGACGCTGACAAGAGTACGTCGTACAGAACACTCCACTCTGCACTTAAGCACCATTTTAAGTCTTTCCTCTGAATTCATTACTATACTTAAGCACCATTTTAAGTCTTTAGACTAAATGTAGTGTTATACTTAAGTATTGTTTTAAGTATTTGTACTGAATTTTCTACTCTACTTAAGTTCCATTTTAAATATTTATACTCTGTTCCCCATTATATTTAAGTAATTTTTAAAAAATCTTTGTTCTAATTTCATTATTACATTTAAGCATTGCTTGAAGTATTTGTTCTGAATTCACTACTCTACTTAAGCATGATTTTTACGTATTTTTACTGAATGTAATATTAGATTTTAAGCCTTTTTCTGAAGTTTGCTTAAGCAGTTTTAAAGTCATTTTATTAAATTCAAGTATTTATACTAAATTCACTGCCTTATTTAAGTATTCAGTACTTCAGAACTATATTTTATTTGTAATGAATTTATAATTAATTTTTAATATTGTATTTTTAAAGTCCACTACTAAAGTCCCATTTCAAGTATTTGTTCTGAAGTTTGTATTTGTATGATGCTTAAGCAATTTTAAAGTCATTTTACTGAATTCACTTCTATACTTAAGCATTTGTACTAAATTAAGTACAGTTTTAAGTATTCATCCAGTACCTCAGAACTATTTTTAGTGTTAGTTCTGAATCCAGTACTAAAGTCCCTTTTCAAGTATTTGGGCTGAATATGCTGGTTTGCTTAACGGTACGTTTGTCCATATGTTCTGGTCAGTTCTGTCCATACTAGGTAAGATGGAAGAGATCCAGAGGCTGCAGGGTCTCGCGAAGCTGGAAAATTTGGACCAAATCCGCAGTGAGTCTCCCTAACATGTCTTAAAGGAGAATTCTGGGCTAACTTTCCCATTTTAATATACAGCTGACATATACTATACTATATATAATATACTTGCTGACAAGACTGGTACCGTATTAATATGTACTGACTCTGACATTAATATGAACTGGTTTTGATGAGTCACACTTATTTATTTGGTTCGAATCTGAATCGGCATTATGTGGGTTTTTAATCATTGCGTATGTTTGTTTTTAGCTCTGCAGCAGGACCTGCTCAAAGAGATCAACAGACTGAGCGACTCCAGTCCTGTCAAACTGGGTGAGTTTACCATCCAGAAGCCTTTTCAGCATCCGGACAGACAGATATCTAGATAGATAGATAGATAGAGACATACAGACAGACAGACAGACAGACAGACAGACAGACAGACAGATAGATAGATAGATAGATAGATAGATAGATAGAGACAGACAGACAGACAGACAGACAGATAGATAGAGACAGATAGATAGAGACAGACAGACAGACAGACAGACAGACAGACAGACAGACAGACAGATAGATAGATAGATAGATAGATAGATAGATAGATAGATAGATAGAGACAGACAGACAGACAGACAGACAGACAGACAGACAGACAGATAGATAGATAGATAGATAGATAGATAGATAGATAGATAGAGACAGATAGATAGACAGACAGACAGACAGACACATAGATAGATAGATAGATAGATAGATAGATAGATAGATAGATAGATAGATAGATGAATGAACAGATAGATGGATGGATAGATAGATAGTTGAATAAATGGATGGATGGATGGATGGAAGAGAAAAACCAGTAACACATGAAAGATCCCCAGTGAACAGCAGGCTGTTTTTGCAGTGTTACCCTGGAATGTGTTCTAGCTGCGTTCCTCAGAGCCGGTTCTCTCGTTCACTCTGTCCCGTTCCTCTCTGCCCTCAGTGCTGAAGAACATGGCCCTGCTGTCGGATGTGAACTGGATACAGAGGCTGATCGGCTCCGTCTCGCTGCAGTCGAGGAACCAGATCTCAGGTGTGCTCGTCTCCTCAAACCCAGAAAGCGTGTGGGTGTCTGAGCCACACTGCAAGCGGGATTAGAGTCACCAAGTCAGGAAACAAACCGTAAATGGAGGCAGTGGTTTGGACCGTCAGCCTGGCAATGCTGTAGTTTGATGTGTGAGCTTTTGTGATTGTAGGCTTTGTTTGTGCTAACAGTTCTGATGTGTTCTAGCTCTGCAGGAGCAGCTGAAGAAGAAGGAGGAGCTGCTGAACAAAACGATGGCAGAACTGGCCAGTAAGGAGGGGGAAGTGGGTCGACTGTGTGAGTAATACCGATTCACCAAATACTCTCACAACCACTCACACCACTTCCATTCTGCACCTGGACGTCTGTGAATGGCTTTTTTCTCACATCAGCAGCTCCTGATTTAACATAACGACGTGCTGATTAGATAAAGCGGGGACTGGACGATAACTACAGATAACACTGACCTTCCTCGAGGAGAGGGCAGGGAACGGATAAATAAACACGCTGACACACACTGCACTAACATTATTGGTGTTTATTTTAATGTTGGTGTTTTTCTGACCGTATAAACACTCATTGACCACATAATCAGCTTTTTAAATCTGATTTTCTCAGGTGCTTAAAACGTTTGTCAGAAATCACCAGCAGAAAGGTTCTCTGGTCAATATTGCTCCTCACCCTGTCCACCCAAACGGGCAGTGCTGCTCTGATTATACTGTGAGCACACAAGCCTAGGAAAATATTCATTCATGGTATAATTCATAGTGCTTACTAAATAATTCATAGTGCTTACTAAATAATTCATAGCAGATATTAAATAATTAATTGCAGATACTGAATCATTCATAATAGATACTGAATCATTCATATTAATTAATCTGAAATACTGAATAATTCATAGTGGTTACTGAAAAATTCATAGTAGTTACTGAATAATTCATAATAGATACTAAATAATTCATAGTAGACACTGAATAATTCATAATAGATACTGAATAATTCATAGTAGACACTGAATAATTCATAGTAGACACTGAATCATTCATAATAGATACTGAATCATTCATAGTAGATACTGAATGATTTATATCAGTTCCTGAATAACTTATAGCAGATGTTGAATAATTCATAGTGGTTACTGAATAATTTATAGTAGATAATAAATAAATAATTGCAGATGCTGAATAATTCATAGTGTTTCTTAGAAAAGTTAATAATTCATAGTGGATACTAAGTAATTTGCAGAAACACAATGATTTCTGGGTAAGTTCTGCTGCTGAAGTCTACACTAACGTTCACTCTCCCTCAGCTGTCCAGCAGCTCCTCTAAAACACTTCAGCTGACAGAGTGGAAACAGAGCTGCACTGCAGATTCCCGTATGGGAAATAACGAGCGCAGATAGACGAGGTGTTAAAATGGAGGACGGGGATGAGTTCTTACTCTTCTTAAACTGCTTGGTTTCCAGCCAAAAGGGTCGCCGATCTGACAGAGGAACTGAAGAAGCTGAAGGAAACGCTGACGAAGCTGGAGATTTCATCAGCCGCCCAAGTGCGAGGTGCCTCACACCATGCCTCACTTACTTTCACAGAAAGGTTCATACTAGTTCTACAATGACAGAAGAAGGTCTCTGAGAAGATTCTGACATTTCTGATTTCTTTCACCTTCTATGGCAGACCTGGAGAGTCAGCTGGACAAGACCAAACAAGAGCTGGACAAGGTCAACAAGGCCCTGAGCAGCAAGGATGCTGAATTAGCAAAGAAGGGTGAGAACAGTGAAGCTTAGTGTGTTTTAGATGTGATCTGTATGTAGTAATTCACTCTTAGGTCATAGTAGATACTGAATAATTTATAGTAGATACTGAATAATTTATTCAGAAGCTTCGCTTCTCCAGTCTTGTCTAGTCTATGCTCTTTACTGAGAGACTCTCTCCGCGTTGCTCTTCAAACTAAAAAAATGGATTTGATCAAATAGTCTCTCAATGCAATTGACACCATCTTCTTGATGAGAAGTCCTGGTTTGGGGGAACCATGCTGTCCTGCCGGAACGTTTGCAGCTGGATACACGATGGACGCATGGGAGAGGTGGCGAGTCGCGCGCCTGGCGACTCTCTCCGTGGAGGATATTGAGGACGTCTACCTATTCGGAACCATGATGTTTGGTGTTTTCCTGATTGGATTAGGCATTGCCCTGGTTTATCGCGAGATTCAAGAAATTAGGACAGTTGTCCACGGCCCCTTAAAGCTGCCTGACATGATTGACGTGGTGGGCAGAGCTGTCTGCACTCAGACTGTGACTTTAAATCGCACAATGGAAAACATGAGGGAGAAGCTGGCGGCTTTGCAAAGGAAAATGGATCGTTTGGGTGACCAAAATAGACTTGGTGAGTTTTTGTGAAAATGGGACTACTCGCCAGAAGGCCTTAATAACCCTGTTTATCTGCTTTCGGCTGCCCGTACCGGCACTGGCCTTGGGCAAGGCCACTGCTGGAACAACAAATTCCTCCAGAAGATCACTGCAGCGAGACGCTCTTTTATCCCTTCCCCCATTTCCCCAGGCTCCTGCTGATTGTTGACTCTGCCTGGGACCTGATCAAGGCTGTCTCCATGGCAATTTGCTGTGTTATCAATTTGTAAGCAATTTGTTATGTTGTGTGCCTATGTTGCTGACGTGTTTTTTCTGTTCCCAGACTGTGTTCCCTTAGGAACATAGTCGGGGGTGGGGGGTGGGGGTGTTATCTCCCTTTCCCCATGTATTCTGTATTCTGTATTTTTCCTCATCCCTGTCTTCCTGTCCTGTCTCCCCCTTGTCATATTGTATTTGTTTGGATGGGTTGATGGCTAATTTCGCTGGTTACTTCGGTGACTGTGACAATAAAGGCTTTCATCATCATCATTTATAGTGAATATTGAATAGGTCATAGTAGATACTGAAAAATGTATAGTAGGCATTGAATAATTTATAGTGAATACTGAATAATTCATAGTAGATACTGAATAATTCGTAGTAGATACTGAATAATTCATAGTAGATACTGAATAATTCGTAGTAGATACTGAATAATTCATAGTAGATACTGAATAATTTGTAGTAGATACTGGGTGATATGCCTGCAGAAATGAAAATTTTGCAGAAATTATCTTTTCACAGCACTGATGAAGTTTCCTGAGGGAATTACACTTTTTTAATAGAAACAGTAAGAATAAACCTTTAACATTTTTTATCCCTTACAGTGAAAGAAATCACCAAGCTGCTTGAGGATGTGAGACAAGCAAAGCTGGAAGTCGAAGCAGCACGTCAGCAGGCCGCTGAGAAAATAAATGGTGTGCCTCATTTATTCATCAATCCATCTGTTCAATTACTTGTTCACTGAAAAACTAAGTTTTCAGTTATTCATTCAGTCTAATGAGAAACTGTAGAACAGACTTGGTTTATATCACAATACCTACATTTAGAGTCGGTTATTCATTCAGTCTAATGAGAAACTGTAGAACGGACTCGGTTTATATCACAATACCTACATTTAGAGTGGGTTATTCATTCAGCCTAATGAGAAACTGTAGAACAGACTCGGTTTATATCACAATACCTACATTTAGAGCCGGTTATTCATTCAGCCTAATGAGAAACTGTAGAACAGACTTGGTTTATATCACAATACCTACATTTAGAGTCGGTTATTCATTCAGTCTAATGAGAAACTGTAGAACAGACTCGGTTTATATCACAATACCTACATTTAGAGCCGGTTATTCATTCAGCCTAATGAGAAACTGTAGAACGGACTCAGTTTATATCACAATACCTACATTTAGAGTCGGTTATTCATTCAGTCTAATGAGAAAATGTAGAACGGACTCGGTTTATATCACAATACCTACATTTAGAGTCGGTTATTCATTCAGCCTAATGAGAAACTGTAGAACGGACTCGGTTTATATCACAATACCTACATTTAGAGTCGGTTATTCATTCAGCCTAATGAGAAACTGTAGAACAGACTCGGTTTATATCACAATACCTACATTTAGAGTCGGTTATTCATTCAGCCTAATGAGAAACTGTAGAACGGACTCGGTTTATATCACAATACCTACATTTAGAGTCGGTTATTCATTCAGCCTAATGAGAAACTGTAGAACAGACTCGGTTTATATCACAATACCTACATTTAGAGTCGGTTATTCATTCAGTCTAATGAGAAACTGTAGAACGGACTCGGTTTATATCACAATACCTACATTTAGAGTCGGTTATTCATTCAGTCTAATGAGAAACTGTAGAACGGACTCGGTTTATATCACAATACCTACATTTAGAGTCGGTTATTCATTCAGTCTAATGAGAAAATGTAGAACGGACTTGGTTTATATCACAATACCTACATTTAGAGTCGGTTATTCATTCAGTCTAATGAGAAACTGTAGAACGGACTCGGTTTATATCACAATACCTACATTTAGAGTCGGTTATTCATTCAGCCTAATGAGAAACTGTAGAACGGACTCGGTTTATATCACAATACCTACATTTAGAGTCGGTTATTCATTCAGCCTAATGAGAAACTGTAGAACAGACTCGGTTTATATCACAATACCTACATTTAGAGTCGGTTATTCATTCAGCCTAATGAGAAACTGTAGAACGGACTCGGTTTATATCACAATACCTACATTTAGAGTCGGTTATTCATTCAGCCTAATGAGAAACTGTAGAACAGACTCGGTTTATATCACAATACCTACATTTAGAGTCGGTTATTCATTCAGCCTAATGAGAAACTGTAGAACAGACTCGGTTTATATCACAATACCTACATTTAGAGTCGGTTATTCATTCAGTCTAATGAGAAACTGTAGAACAGACTCGGTTTATATCACAATACCTACATTTAGAGTCGGTTATTCATTCAGTCTAATGAGAAACTGTAGAACGGACTCGGTTTATATCACAATACCTACATTTAGAGTCGGTTATTCATTCAGCCTAATGAGAAACTGTAGAACAGACTCGGTTTATATCACAATACCTACATTTAGAGTCGGTTATTCATTCAGCCTAATGAGAAACTGTAGAACGGACTCGGTTTATATCACAATACCTACATTTAGAGTCAGTTATTCATTCAGTCTAATGAGAAACTGTAGAACGGACTCGGTTTATATCACAATACCTACATTTAGAGTCGGTTATTCATTCAGTCTAATGAGAAACTGTAGAACAGACTTGGTTTATATCACAATACCTACATTTAGAGCCGGTTATTCATTCAGCCTAATGAGAAACTGTAGAACGGACTCGGTTTATATCACAATACCTACATTTAGAGTCGGTTATTCATTCAGCCTAATGAGTAACTGTAGAACGGACTCGGTTTATATCACAATACCTACATTTAGAGTCGGTTATTCATTCAGCCTAATGAGAAACTGTAGAACAGATTCGGTTCATCAGACTCTTTTTTTCTAGTCCAGTTAGTCCATTCAAATGGTCAGTAGGTAGAAACGCTTGGTTTGTAAGTGTTGGATGATTTGTGGAGATAACAAAAATGTTTTTTAAAAGAAAATGTTCCTTTTTACAGATTTGAACAAACGTCTGCAAAAGAGCGAAGAAGAAAAGTCTGAAATTGCAGCAGAAAACACAAGTGAGTGATTAGTATTGTTTTGTAAGCGCATATTTACTTTAGACATGTTTTAATAAGAAGTTATTTAATTATCTGTTTTATTTTCTTTATTAGAGCTGCAGCAGCAACTGGAGGAAGCAAAAAATTGCACTGAGTTCCAGATCCGTTATGATGGTGAGATTAATCTCCACCCATTCATCCCACAACAGTTTAGCTCCACCTATTCACCTTACAGCAGTTTAGCCCCGCCCATTCAGCTACAGCAGTTTAGCCCCACCCATTCAGCCTACGGCAGTTTAGCTCCACCTATTCACCATACAGCAGTTTAGCCCTGCCCATTCAGCCTACAGCAGTTTAGCCCCACCCATTCAGCCTACAGCGGTTTAGCTCCACCTATTCACCTTACAGCAGTTTAGTCCCACCCATTCAGCTACAGCAGTTTAGCCCCGCCCATTCAGCCTACAGCAGTTTAGCCCCACCCATTCAGCCTACAGCAGTTTAGCTCCACCTATTCACCTTACAGCAGTTTAGCCCCACCCATTCAGCTACAGCAGTTTAGCCCCGCCCATTCAGCCTACAGTAGTTTAGCCCCACCCATTCAGCCTACAGCAGTTTAGCCACACCCATTCAGCCTACAGCGGTTTAGCCCAACCCATTCACCTTACAGCAGTTTAGCCCCACCCATTCAGCCTACAGCAGTTTAGCCCCACCCATTCAGCCTACAGCAGTTTAGCCCCACCCATTCAGCCTACAGCAGTTTAGCCACACCCATTCCAGTTTATAGCAGTTAACCCTCACATTCAGCCTACGGCGGTTTGGCCCCTCCTACTCATGCTGAAGTTATAAGTATGTTTAAGCAAGGCACAGCACAGTGCCTATCAAACCACAGCTCATTTACATATATCAGTCTTAAAGGCACAGTAACAGAAAAGGCCTATTTAATTATGAGGCGTAAAGTGAGACCGAAACATCGCCATGAAGAGATACATTTTGGTACGTCAAACCACACAAAGGTGGTTTGGATTGCGTGTGTAGAATTCAGTCTCATGTCCTCTTAATCTGTCTGTGTGTTCTAGTGCTGCAGGCCAAGTACAAAGAAAAAATCTCAAACATGAGTAACACCTTAGCCCGTCAAGGTGAGTGAAGCTTCTGTAAAGCTTTTTCATGTTTTTATAATCAACTTTTGTTTACACTGTAAAAACATCACACTTTTCCTTAAATAGGGCCTTTCAGCGTGAAGCAAGCTTCTTTAGCTTTACAGTGGAACTACGAGGCTAATGTAGCTAACAAGTAAGGGAAGCTTATGCTAGCATGAATTAGCTTGGTGCTATCCGCGCACTTGTAGATGTTCAGTATCTCTAGAAATCAGGATTATGTGGTTTCTGACTCTGTATGATACCCTGTTATCTAGAAACGTGGACAACGTTCAGGCTTCAGGATGGCTGCTAATCTTTTTAGCTATGCTAACAGTTAGCTCTTTGCTAACTTTAGCTCAAGTTTATATGCAATAGTGTATCATGCAGTGCCAGAAATCACATTATTAAGACTATAGATACTGAACAGCTCCACACAAAGGCAAGTGTGTGATAATTAAGGTATGCAGTTAGCATCATGCTAACTGGTAGTGGCTAATCTTTCATTACTTGTTTGCTAACTACATTAGCCTCACAGCTCCAGGGCTAAAACTAAAGAAATACACTCCAGACACCAAACATGTCGTGGATGATCAACTGCAAACTGTAAATGAGATTTTTTGCTAAACTGTAGGCTGGATTATGTTAATGAACAGAGACCTACAGATCAATATAGTAAAGGTTAAGTGATACTTTATTAATCCCACAAACTGGGAAATTCCACCTCCGCATTTAACCCATCCATGAAGTGAAACACCACATACGCACTAGTGAATAGACACACACACTAGGGGGCAGTGGGCAGCCCTATCCACGGCGCCCAGGGAGCAGTTGGGGGTTAGGTGTCTTGCTTAGGCTCTGGGGATCGAACCAGCGACCTTCCGGTCACAGGGACGGTTCCCTAACCTCCCGCCCACGACTGCCCCGGAGGAAGCTCATTTGTGATCCTGAGTTTAAAGCCAGTTTTTATTCAACTTAAACTTGGAACTAAGTTGTAAATAAATCTGAAACTGAAACTTTGCTTGTGTGTAAAAAGTGATTTCAGAGCCACTCGGTTCTCCCTGATGGAAACTGTTTACCTTCAGTGTTTTGTGCTTCTGATCATTTTAATAGACGTCAGCGTCACTAATTAATGACGTTCTATTAAAAGACTGGTTTACCAAGAGAGACGCTGGAGGACTTTCACCTGAAATGAGTTCAGGAAGCCAGTCTGGTTATAAAAATGATAACAGGACATCAGAGCCAGAATTACTCTTTTAGTACTTTTACTTTATACTTAAGTACATTTGAAGGGAAATACTTTAGTACTTTTACTCCAGTGGAGGTCTAAAAGGAGGAACTTCTACTTTACTGGAGGAATATTTTACCTTGGAGGTCTCGACTTTAACTCAGGTACAGGGTTTGTGTTCTTCATCCACCACTGATGAAATCAGAGTTGTTTTAGGTCTTTGGTTTAACTCTTCGCTGCCTCATCTTCTTCCTGATTAATTTTGCCTTGTTTTGATTTGTTTTGCTTTCTAGTTTTGACCATCCAGACTCTCTCAGTGGAAGTGGAAGCTCTTAAGGACAAGCTCAGTCAGTCGGAGGGGAAAAATGAAGAAGCGGCAGGTTCTGTGCTGACTTTTAACATGTGTTTAGACTGAAGATCTTTCATTTATTTACAAAACCAAATCAGAAAAAGTTGGGATAGTATGTTCAGTTAATATTAAGACTGAAAAATGTACATTTTTCAAAAATTTTGTTTTATCTCATGAATTTCATTGTTTTTGCAAAACAAACACTTTCAGTTTTGACTCTTGCAACGTATTTCATGAATAGAAACAATGTGAAGAACAACAGGCATTTAGGCATTTTCAAATTATGTCAAAAACTGAAAAAATGGAATCGGGTCGCGGGGGCAGCATCCTAAGCAATGAGGCCCAGAATTCCAAAAATGGAAATATGAGGTTTTGTTCTGACAGCAATATATATATATATATATATATATATATATATATATATATATATATCCATTCAATTATTCAATTACAGATTAATCACTGAATTTAACACATTGGGAAAAAAATAAAATGTTATATTAAGTTATTCAGCAAATAAATAGAAATTTATTTCACTATAATTAGCAGAAAAATGTCCATATTTAACCTGATGTATTCATTTAGAAATTTTTATATACAGTAATTTCATATGCAATAATAACTTGTACAGTATGGATATGAATGTTAAAAATTATGACTGTTTGCCAAAAGCTGTTTTTATTGTAAATATTCTAATTGATATTTCAAGAAATCTGTGAACAGTGATTGAATACAAATGATAAGTATTATGGGTTTACACTGATATTGATGAAATTGATTTGTACCTTTGAAATTAATTAATTAAGTAAGTAATTAATGTTGGATGCTCTGTTCATCATTGTGGACACAACAAATGTTAGTACTGTTGTTTTTATTGCTACTGTTACTACTACTACTAATAATAATGATAATAATAACTGACTCACTGTGAAGCACTGAGGAAGCAGCTGGAGGAGAAGAACAGTGAGCTGAGCAAGGTGAAAAACGAGCTGCAGGAACAGAAAGTGTATTCTGCTGATCGTAAGTGCAATTTAGTTTGCTTGTAATTTTGTTTTGTTTGTATTGTTTGGTTCAAAACCATCATTTTAGATTCCAGATAGCTTTGTGTTTGTTTAACTGTTAATTATTATATCTTTGATATTTTCCTCTTCATTGGCCTTTTTTCCATCTTGGGTAATTTGTTTGATCTACAAAGTAAACAATGCCACCTTATTACTCTGTTACTGTTATGTATCGATGACTCTACTGAACAGATATAAAGTCAAAACTTGATGATACTTAATGTTCAACACTGACTTTCAGACTTTGGAACACATTTAATTCAAAACAATGGGATCTAACTGCTCACCATGTGGCCATAAGGGACAGGAATGCAGCCTCACTCCCTGCTCTAAAATGTAGGGGGCATGCCTAAAATAAGGCTCAAACTCTGTGTCACTCTGTCTAGTGACATGAAAATGCAAGACAGCATATTTTTATTTTAAAAATAAAACTCATGATAATCTCAGGCTTTCAACTTCACTTTAAAAGAAATAAGATTAAAAAAAATAACATCAAAAAATACCAAATAAAATGTATTATTTTCAGAAGTGTAAATTTAGGGATTAGGGTTTGGGACAGACTCCTCCCAATAGAAAAAAAAACCTATAAATGATGATTTTGTATATATTTAGTTTAATTATTAATGTGTTGGGCTTGAATAGATCAGAACACAATCCTTATAAACATCTAAGATCTCAATACTTACCTTTGCATGAATAAAGCGTTCTCTGCCTCATGAAACCTTGATTTTCACCATGAAAAAGGTTCTTGGAGTATTCATGATTCTATATAGGATCATTTTCTTTACAAAAGAGCCCATCTTTTTTAAAAGTGTTCTATAAAATTAAAAAGTGAAATAACATATCTGTCTGACTGTTTGGGCAGTAGAGTTACATCTAACAGGCATCCAGATAAACTGAAATGAACCAAATTAGTAAGTCAATATACTTCTGTTTCAGTTCTGAAATTGCTGGAGTCATTGCGGAAGCTGTCCAGGCAGCAGGAGCAGAGCATCGCGGAGTATCTGGCTGAGATTCACAGTGAGTTAGTCCTCCAGTTCTTCCAGAAAGGGCCACTTCTAAATGGCTGATATTGGTAAGATCTCTTTGCGCAGTAATTACACTGATTATGCTAAAGATTGTATCTGAATGCAGGGCTGGAGGCGGAAATTGAAGGTTTGATGATCAAGGTTTCAAACACAGGAGATGACAGCGCAAAGCTAAGTAAGTTTCAGACCAAGCTTTACACTTGGAGACCTTAAAAGGTCCCCCATAATTCAGCTTTAATGGAAATTCAACTACAAAACACACACAGACCTTAAATTCTCCTCATAACTCAGCTGTAATGGAATTTTAACTGCAAAACACACAACAAGACCTTAAAATGTCCCCGTAACTCAACTTTAATTGAAATTCAACTACAAAACACGCACCGAGACCTTAAAATGTCCCCGTAACTCAAATATAATGGAAATTCAACTAAAATACACACACCGAGACCATAAGATGTTCCCATAATTCAGCTTTGACGGAAATTCAATGACAAAACACACACTGAGACCTTAAAATGTCCTTGTAACTCAGCTTTAATGGAAATTCAACTACAAAACACACACCGAGACATTAAAATGCCCCCGTAATTTAGCTTCAATGGAAATTCAACTACAAAAGATACACTGAGACCTGAAATTGTCCCCATAACTCAGCTTTAATGGAAATTCAACTACAGAACAAACACTGTCCCTATAATAAATGTAAAAAAAATACGTTTTTATTGACTGATTTCATACATTGCAAAATATATTTTATAAAAATATTTGGGATGTTTTATTTTCCATATATGTTACCAAATATCCAAACCTTTTATCATCTACTACACAAAGAAGTTTTTCTTGACCGTGAAACAGTTTTTTCCAAGGTTTGGTGGTGTCCACCAAACTTCAGACTGACCTAAATGATCAACAGACCAGCGCAGGTCGAAATTCTTACTGAAGTAAAAATAATTGCATTTCAGCTGCTGACCTGGCGTTATTGTATTGCGGAATTAAGTACCATGTCAGCAGGAAATGATTTCAAACTCTTTAAAACATCTATGAACTTGCTTTGAAGACCAAACCACTGCATGGTCAAATACAAAGCACACATGGAGGAGACATTGCTGGTATGTCTGAGGTCTGACCCAAGTACCGTCCAGTTTTGGCTTGTTGAAAGGTACGTATAGTGCCCTACATGACCCCCTCCACCATGAACGGACTTAATAACGCATTTTAGACCCAAACCTTCTCAACCCCTTCAATTTTCTTAAAATCTCGGACATCAGGCACTGCATCTGTTTCTTCTGACTTTGTTTTACATCTGCATTTACTCTTGTGCTGCTTTGTTGTTTGCTGTCTAAGCCTGTCTTAATCTGTCTTTCTTCCCTCTGTCTAGCCATAGAGGTGATTGCTTTGAAGGAACAGCTGGCCAATTTGGAAAAAGTGAAATCACAAGTAGAGAAAGAAGCCTCAGAGAAGATTGCAGGTCAGTTCCAGTTGTATAAATCTCTTTCTTACGATACTAATTGAAAGCAGATGATCTTATATTTGTTGTATTAATGCTAAACTGTTCTGAAAGAAAAGCAGAATTTAAGTGTTGATTGTCTTTTAAGCCCTGGAGAAGGACATCGAGGAAAAGAACAAAGAGATCAAATATCTGAAGAACTACAACTGCGAAGACATAAGTAAGTCTCCAATACTGTGAACAGAGTAATGATAACCTGCTGTGTGGTTGATTCATGCAGCACAAGATCTTTGGTGTTATTTTTTACTGTTTTGGCCTTGTTTAAGGCCATTTACTCAATTTTGATGCAAAACATTTCTTTTTTAAAAAAGTATGATTGAACCTCATAAAAAAGTCATATTTGAAGATAATTTTTGAACATTGGCACACACGGATTTAAAAAAAAAAAAAAAAAAAGATCAGCATGAAAACTAAAACTACCTCCACCAAATAAAAGCAATTGCTAGCTTTAACTGCATTTAGACGACGACAGAATCCAAAAATACCTGAACTGAATAAAGTTTACAGAAAAGACAGCAAAATGAAGACAAATGTACTCTAGAAAATCTTTGATCTTACCATGGAAGAGATTCAGGAGAGCTATCCATCCATCCATCCATCCATCCATCCATCCATCCATCCATTATCTTCCGCCTTTCCGGGGTTCGGGTTGCGGGGGCAGCAGATATAATCACGCCAGCATGTCCTGGGTCTTCCCCAGGGTCTCCTCCCGGGTGGACTTGCCTGTGACACCTCCCGAGGTAGGCGTCCAGGAGGCATCTTAACCAGATGCCCGAACCACCTCACCTGGCTCCTCTCGACGTGGAGAAGCAGTGGCTCTACTCCGAGTCCCTCCCGGATGACCGAACCTCTCACCCTATCTCTAAGGAAGAGTCCAGACACCCACCGGAGAAAACTCATTTCGGCCGCTTGTATTCGCGATCTCGTTCTTTCGGTCATTACCCAAAGCTCATGACCATAGGTGAGGGTAGGAATGTAGATCGACCGGTAAATCGAGAGCCTTGCCTTATGGCCAGGGATGCACATAACTGGTACGCAGGTACGCATGTGTGACAAAAATTAGCAACGCGTACTGCCACTTGGGTCACTACCGCGCTCTTGCGTACTGACGATCCCTCCTGAAATATTTCACATGACTGCTCAAGTCGCCAGTGTACATCGGTAAATGTTGGTAATTATAGTCAAACATGTCTAAGAAGAAACAGACAACAGTAAGCAGCTTCTTTGGAGTTTCGCCCCCAACTAAGAAACAGCAACTGGAGCCAGAGCCGAAGAAAAGACTTTTTTCGGAGAAGTGGCTGCAAGAAGTGCCGTGGCTTGAGGCTAATGATGAGCGAACAGAAATGTGGTGCAAGATTTGCCGTGCCCATCCACAGCTAGCAGACAAAACAGGTGCATTTTATAAAGGGTCGAAGAATTTCAATCATCCGTTATTTAACAAACACGAAAAGAGCAAGGAACATGCCACTGTGGCGCAAGCCATTGCTAATAAACAAGCTAGCCGAGAAGACATAGCAAGTCGTCCACTTAGCAGATGGCGAGACAAGCTTACTGATCAACAAAGGCAAGCCCTTTTTAACGTTTTTCTCCTTGCTTTCCATAAAGCGAAACACACCCGTCCCATGTCGTCATTTGCGGAGGATATTCCGTTGCTGAAGCGGCTAGGAGTTAATGTTGGGACTGCTTATCATTCACGTGAAGGGGGCACAAGGATTATGCAGAGCATAGCGCATACCATCAGCAGGGAGCTACGAGCAAAGTTGCAGGCTGCTCAGTTTTGGGGACTGCTTTTTGACGGGTCCGAAGACATCACAAAAACTGAGCAGGAAATCGTGTACATTGTGTTAGTATCCACCAATGGAGAGTTTTCGTCAGACTTTCTCGGATTGGTCGAATTGGGTGCCGACCGCACCGCACAGGCAATAACAGACGGGCTTGTAAAACTTTTTCAGGACGCATGCTTGGACGACTGGAGAACAAAGTTGGTCGCTGTGTGCACAGACGGCGCAGCTGTTAACGTCGGGGTGTACAACGGCGTTGTGCCAAAACTAAAGGGACTAGTTGCGATTGGAGACAATCTTGTGCACATTCTGTGCACTGCACACACGCTGGAGAATTGCGCAAAATCAGCTGACCGCAAGGTTCCGTACTGCAACACCTTCAATCAGTCTGTGGTCAGGCTGCTGCAGTTTTATTTACAGAAAGGTGGTGCGAAAAAAACGGCTGCATTGCAGAAGCTATGTGAAGAAAATGGGATCTCCTTTGTGAAATTGGGAAAGTTTCATAATATTAGGTGGTCTGCATGGCGGCACGAAGTACTGTTAAAAATATCAAGACTATTGCCAGCCATTAAAATGCAATTGGCTACAAGTGATAACCCTGACTTGCAGCATATCTGCACAGAGCGTTTTCAATGCTTTCTAACACACATGGTTGACATTGGCAACATTTTGAAGACCACATCAATCAGATTTCAGAAAGAAAAGCTGACCATAGGGGAATGTAAGGACGAACTCATGGTGGCCATTGGGCAATTCAAACTTATGCTTGATGCTGGAGACCATAGTGCACAGACTGTTTCTAATGCTGAGGCTGACATAGACAAGACAGACTTACTCAGTGTGTTAATTGAAGAGTTTGAAACTAGATATGACTCCCTTAAGTCATGTGATCACTTCTTAGTATTTGACCCTTCAACCTGGCCTCAGGAAATGCAAGGCCTCCACAGTTTTGGAAACACAACAATTTGCAACATTCTCCAAAAATACGAGGCCATCTTGCAGCTCAATAAAGACATCACTCTGACAGAATGGATGCGCTTAAAGCAGGCAGCAAAACGGCTGGGAGCATCTTCTGTGTATGACCTAGTCCAAATAGTAAATAATCCAAGTAACCCGGATGCTTACTCCAACATCAAAGAGCTGGTTAAGCTGTCTCTTGCACTGCCTTTGAGCAGTGCAGCTTGTGAGAGAGGTTTTTCACATCTTAACATAATCAAAAACAAATACAGATCCCGCCTGTCACATGCTCGTCTCTCAGCCCATATGCACATCCACCTGTCAAAGGAGACCACAGAGACATTTAACCCAAAGCCAGCTGTTGACCTGTGGATGGAGACAGCCAACCGGAGGCTCAACCAAGGGCAAGGAAGTACATCTATAGCAGCAGCATCATCTGAGGAGGACAATGGGGGCGACAGTGCGGTGGATAGTGAGGAGGACTTTTAAGACTTATCACGGATGAGGTGAGTACCAAACACTATTTGCTGGTACTCACATGAGTAACTCACTAAAAAAGTTATGTGCACCCCTGCTTATGGCTTAGCACTTTCTTTACAACAACAGACCGGTAAAGAGCCCGCATCACTGCTGACCCAGCACCAATCAGCCTGTCAATCTCCCGCTCCCTTGTACCATCACTCGTGAACAAGACCCCGAGATACTTAAACTCCTCCATTTGAGGCAAGAGCTCATCCCTGACCCAGAGAGGGCTCTCCACCCTTTTCCGCCTGAGAACTATGGTCTCGGATATGGAGGTACTGATTCTCATCCCAGCCGCTTCACACTCTGCTGCAAACCGATCCAGCGAAAGCTGAAGTTCGCGGCCTGATGTCCCCAATAGGACCACATCATCTCCAAACAGCAGCGATGTGACCTTGAGGTCACCAAACCGGACACCCTCCGTCCCCTGACTGTGCCTAGAAATTCGATCCATAAAAATTATGAATAGAATCGGTGACAAAGGGCAGCCCTGACGGAGTCCAACTCTCACTGGGAACGAGTCTGACTTACTGCCGGCTATGCGAACCAAACTCCAGCTTTGTTTGTACAGGGCCTGAATGGCTCGTAGCAAAGAGCCATGTACCCCGTACTCCCGAAGCACCTCCCACAGAATATCCCGGGGAACACAGTCGAATGCCTTCTCCAGATCCACAAAGCACATGTGGACTTGTTGGGCAAACTCCCATGAACCCTCCAGGACCTTCCACGACCAGGGCGGAACCCGCACTGCTCCTCCTGAATCCGAGGTTCGACTATAAGCCGGACTCTCTTCTCCAGTACCCCTGCATAGACCTTACCAGGGAGGCTGAGGAGTGTGATTCACCTGTAGTTGGAACACACCCTCCGGTCCCCTTTTTTAAAAAGAGGCACCACCACCCCAGTCTGCCAATCCAGTGGCACCGCCCCCGATGTCCACGCAATGTTGAAAAGGCGTGTCAGCCAAGACAGCCCCACAACTTCCAGAGCCTTGAGGAACTCAGGGCGGATCTCATCCACCCCTGGAGCCTTGCCACCAAGGAGCTTCTTAACTACCTTAGCAACTTCGGCCTCCGTAATGGACAAGCCTATTCCCATGTCCCCAGACTCTGCCTCCTCACTGGAGAACGTGTCAGTGGGATTGAGAAGGTCCTCAAAGTATTCCTTCCACCACCCAATGACGTCTTCAGTCGAAGTCAGCAGCATACCATCTCCACTATATACAGTGCTAGTGGCACACTGCTTTCCCCTTCTGAGTCACCTGACGGTTTGCCAGAATCTTTTTGGAGCCGACTTAAAGTCACATTCAGGAGAGCTAGGTTTGCATAAATAGTAATGGTTTTATTAAAAAGAGAGCACTCAGCATACCTGCTTTAGTCTCACAGTAACTCACAGCTTTTATGTTTTGCTACTGACCCCCACCCCAAATATGAGTCACACAGAACAGAGTGGGACTTTTGAATCCTGCTGTATATACCTTACTGTGTTCTGCCCAGGACATCCTCCTTGGAGGTGTTGTAAGTTCATTTGTTGTAGTTGTTCAAACCCTGAGAACAGAAATAGAGGTGGTTTCTCAAACCCTTCAGCATTAATACTCTTTAACAATGAGTAACAATTAAAACAAAGGAAAATAAACAGAAAACTAGAAAAATACATCAAAACAAAAGTTTCCAACAGTACGAAGTTGAAGTTGACTTTTTTTGCTTATTCAAATTTTCCATTCCACCTTAAATATAAAAACATTTCAGTGCCGCACCGCTGCACCCTTTAAAGTGGAATGGCAAATTCGCAAATGTGGACAAAGAACACAAATCATGTACCTGAGTTAAAGTGGAGACACCCAGGGAAAAATATTCCTCCAGTAAAAATAGAAGTTCCTCCCTTTAGACCTCCACTTGAGTAAAAGTACTAAAGTATTTCCCTTCAAATGTACTTAAGTATAAAGTAAAAGTACTAAAAGAGTAATTCTGGCTCTGATGTCCTGTTATCATTTTTATAACCAGACTGGCTTCATGAACTCATTTCAGGTGAAAGTCCTCCAGCGTCTCTCTTGGTAAACCAGTCTTTTAATAGAACGTCATTAATTAGTGACGCTGACGTCTATTAAAATGATCAGAAGCACAAAACACTGAAGGTAAACAGTTTCCATCAGGGAGAACCGAGTGGCTCTGAAATCACTTTTTACACACAAGCAAAGTTTCAGTTTCAGATTTATTTACAACTTAGTTCCAAGTTTAAGTTGAATAAAAACTGGCTTTAAACTCAGGATCACAGATGAGCTCCTTTACTATGTTGATCTGTAGGCGTCTGTTCATAAACATAAACCAGCCCAAACTCATTTACTATAAAATGAAATGGTGTTTGTAGAAATTCAGAAAAAAGCCGCGTCAGTCTCGACTGCATATGTGGACATATTTCTATATTGAGCTCTATTTACACAAAGTTAGGTTAGTTCCATCATTTAGGTAGATGTATGTGCTCCCAAATTTTTACGCTGCTGCACTGATGTTGAACCGTGTGCTGCACTGGGTCGGTATGACCAACAGGTCAAAACCAGCTCTAAACAAAGTGACCGCTGGGCCCTGATTGGTGCTCTGGCTTTGCGCTTCTTTCGTTTTGACATGTTACGTTTTTATACACACAGAAACCAAAAGGAACGACAGATTTCTCAAAATGTAGTGGAGTAAAAGTAAAAAGTCACCCAAAATGGAAATACTTGAGTAAAGTACAGATACATGAAAAAAAGTACAGTAACTAATTACATTTACTTAGTCACTGTCCACCACTGCAAATTCGAATATGGAGCTGGGGAACTTCAGCCTCATGGTGAATGTTGCTCTTGTTTTACCTGTAGAAGCTCTTAAATTTGGTCAGATAAGGAGAGCTGTGTGAGGAAAATGGTCAGTTCACCTGGTGAGTTTAGGTGCTGACTGAGGGAGCATTGAATTGATGCTGTTGCTTTTCCTGTTTCCAGCTTATGGAGGTGAACTGAGCTCTAAATGCTTCTTTCATCTTCCAAGATGGCGGTGCAAGCCGGCAGCCAGGCAGGTGCTGCCGGAGCACTTACAAACAGTCTCAGTGAAATTGGTTTGTGTTGTAAATCTATACATGAAATTATTACACTCCAGCAACAGATTGCCTCAAAGTTTGCTCTGAGAGCAGTTGTGTTAAGTTATGTGTTTGTGTTACTTCTACTCTCTGTGCGCTGCTGTTATGCACCCACAAATCAAACTGATCCTCGAGATCTGCCGAGCGATGTTACTCTTAATACATGGAGTCAACATGCAACCTATGCCGCAATTTTAAATAATGGTCGAGCTATTCTACCAACCCGCCACCGAGGGACCGTGAAATCAAGATCACCGTACCGGGAGATGTTCTACCTGACGGCGGTCCTTCTGTTGGCTGGAGATGTCCAGTTGAATCCGGGGCCGCGGTCGGTTGCCGGTGGTGAAACGGTGTCCTCTTCGGGGGTGACTGGGTTCGGCTCCATTTCGGCTTTGTCGGCGTGCGCGTGCGGGATTGATGGCGGTGCGGCGGACTGTGCGTGTCGTGGGCGGATGTTGCCCTCCGTTGTGGACGTGCCCGACTCCGTCTCCGTCCGGGTCGTGCCTGTGGCCGCGGGGGAGAACACGTGCGGGGAACGGCGGGGTTCACCCGGAGTCGGTGAGTCCCAAACACTGAACGTACTGTCTAATCTAGCCGTGAGACCCAGCACAGCGTCTTTACATAAACAAAAACTGAATGGACTGAATCCAGCGATTAGAAAACTTCATAAAATGAACTTTTTGCGGACTCTTAATCATGCAAAACTTCTCTGGGATCCACGGTCCAAGCCAAAGGGACTGATGTGTGGACATTTAAATATTTGCAGTATTATATCAAAGAGTAATCAGGTGGAACATTTGTTGACTGATTCTAATCTAGATCTTGTAGGTATTTCAGAAACATGGTTAAACAAATTCTCTCCTACAGCGTGTCTTAATATTGCTGGATATAATGTGTTTAGGAAGGATCGAAATGAGGGTAGGGGTGGAGGATTGTTAATCTACGTTAAAGAGACAATTAAATGCAGCCTTATTGAATGGTCGCATGAAATGGATATAGAATGTATTGGGCTGAATGTTTCATTGTCTCCAGAAATGTCCTTCATTGTTATCTGCTTATATCGACCACCATCATCTAATAGCTTATTTTACGAACATCTTTATAGCATTCTTAAAGAATGCGATGAAAAGAAAGAGCTAATACTTATGGGTGATTTTAACATCAACTGGGAGAATAAACAGGATAGGAAAAGACTTAAGGAGATAACAGATAAATTCAGTCTTACGCAGCTTGTACAAGGACCAACAAGGGTAACTAAATGTTCTCAGACGCAAATTGACTTAATGTTTACAAATAGACAAGAGAGAATAACTAAATCTTCCAATTTGTTAACAGGTTTATCTGACCATAATTTTATATTAGTGGTAAGGAAATTAACCAAAAAACGTTTCAAAAACATTATTAAACCAAAACATTATTATCAGAAAATCCCAAAAAGTGAAATGCATAATCTTGAAAATGCCTTAAAACAAATTGACTGGCTTAATATTTTGTCCTGTAAAGACATTGATGACAATTGTGACATCTTCTTGTCAACCATCAATAAAGTGATGTCTTCTTTTACTAGGAAGGTACAGTCCAAACCTAGGCAAAGGGAGACTTTACCATGGCTTAATGATGCCCTCTTGCAACAAATGAAAGAGCGAGATTTTGCACTAAAAAGAACATTGAAAACGGGTCTAAATAATGACAGACTTATCTTTACATCTTTGAGAAATAAGGTAGTAAGGAATATAAGGAAGGCTAAAGCTGAGTTTTTTATTAAAATAATCGATAATGCAAGGGGAAATGGGAAGATGATTTGGCAGAATCTTAATAAATTAACTGGAAGGAATAATGATCAGAGAACAAAGGAATATGAACTCAAAGTAAATGGAACCTTAATTCAGGATCATGATATGATAGCAAATACCTTTAATAACTTTTTTATAAATTCAATTGAGCAGTTAACCCAGAGTTTTTCCTCTAAGACTATAATATCTACAATCATTGATGATGATATACCAATTTTTAGAATAATGGAAACAACAGAATCTGCAGTATTAAACATTATAAATTCGTTAAGAGACTCTAAAGCAAAGGATGTTTATGGTTTGGACACGACATTTTTAAAACTACACAAGGGTATCCTGGCTAGTCCAATTGCTAAATTGATTAATCACTCAATTAGGCAAGGAATTTTTCCAAGTGCATGGAAGTCGGCTGTCATAACACCCATTTTTAAGGCAGGTGATCGAACAGTTGTAGAAAATTATAGACCTATTAGTATTCTACCTGCGGTTTCCAAGGTGGCTGAGAAGTGGGTGGTACAGCAGTTGACAGCTCACCTGAATAAGAGTTATACTCCTCTACATTCAATGCAGTTTGGATTTCGTTCTAACCATTCAACCGAAACAGCTATTTGCTATTTTCTCGAAGGCGTAAAATCAAAACTAGACAAAGGTGGAGTAATAGGAGCAGTATTTTTGGATTTAAAACGAGCATTTGACACTGTAAATCACAAGGTACTCTTGTCTAAATTATCTTGTTTTAATTTCTCTATTGACTCTGTTAAATGGATGAACTCATATATATCAAACAGGAAGCAAAGGGTACGCATTGGTAAAACTCAGTCTACATATTTAAGCTGTAATACTGGTGTTCCACAAGGATCAGTGTTGGGCCCTATTTTATTTAGCTTATACATTAATGACCTGCCGTCGGTTTGCTCATCTGTAAATATACAGATGTATGCTGATGACACTGTTCTTTATGTGCATGCTAAAAACAAACAGCAAGCTGCAAGTGAGTTAACTGCAGCTATGGTCTTAATATCTGATTGGCTATCTAGTTCATGTTTATATTTAAACATAAACAAAACTGTTTGCATGTTTTTTTCACAGAAATTGACAGAAATGATTCAAGCTGATGTGCTGGTTAGGGGAGAAAAGCTAAAGCTAGTATCTGATACCAAATATCTTGGAATCATTCTAGATTCAAACTTGTCATTTAAAAATCAAGTTAAAAAAGTGATAAATACTGTTAAATTGAATTTGGCAAATTTCAGGCACATAAGACCGTATCTAACAACAGAGGCAGCCAAACTTTTTATGCATGCTATGATTGTCTCCCATATAACGTATTGTTTCACAAGCTGGTCACAAACAAGTTTGTCAATTTTGAAACCTATTGAATCTCTTTATAAACAAGCACTAAAGATACTAGACAGGAAGCCTAATAGTTATCATCATTGTCATATAGTACAAAAGTATAACTTGCTCAGTTTTGATAGTTTTAAACATCTCTTGGATGCCTGTCTCATGTTTAAGATTTTATATGGGCTTGCTCCTCCACCATTGAGACAGTTTATAAAACAAAAAGATAGTAGGGGTAGTATGGTAACAAGAGCATTTACTAGAGGGGACTGTATTGTACAATATAGACGGAGTAAGTTTGGACAAACAGTCTTTTCCATTAGAGCCAGCCAGTACTGGAATAGTCTACCAACTGAGCTACGAACATGCACAAATTATCTGATTTTTAAATATAAATTGAAGACATGGTTGAAAGCTAACCAAATCTGTAATCACCGATAACTATGTATATTTTATGTGTTTGTATATGTGTATGTATGTGTATGTATGTATATATGTATATGGGGTGGTGTTTTGTAAACGTCATTGAGCTGTTGACACTGGCCGCCCAGAACAACCTGCCTAGGGACTACGGATGAAAATTAGCTTTTTAGCTAACTCTGGCACATTTACATTGATGTTGATTAATGTGCACTGTCCCTGTTAAATAAATAAATAAAAAAATAAAAAATAAAAAAAAAGTCATTGGTGTTTGAGTCAAAGTCTGTTTAATTGGTGTTCAAGTCAAAGTCGAGTCATTGGTGTTTGAGTCAAAGTCTGTCATTTGTATTGAAGTCAAAGTCTGTTTCATTGGTGTTCAAGTCAAAGTCGAGTCATTGTTGTTTGAGTAAAAGTTAGTCATTGGTGTTTGAGTCAAAGTCTGTCATTTGTATTGAAGTCAAAGTCTGTTTCATTGGTGTTCAAGTCAAAGTCGAGTTATTGGTATTTGAGTCAAAGTTTGTTTAATTGGTGTTCAAGTCAAAGTCAAGTCAAGTCATTGGTGTTTGAGTCAAAGTCTGTTTAATTGGTGTTCAAGTCAAAGTCGAGTCATTGTTGTTTGAGTAAAAGTTAGTCATTGGTGTTTGAGTCAAAGTCTGTCATTTGTATTGAAGTCAAAGTCTGTTTCATTGGTGTTCAAGTCAAAGTCGAGTCATTGTTGTTTGAGTAAAAGTTAAAGTGATTGGTGTTTGAGTCAAAGTCTGTCATTTGTATTGAAGTCAAAGTCTGTTTAATTGATGTTCAAGTCATTGGTCTTTGAGTCAAAGTCTGTTTAATTGGTGTTCATGTCAAAGTCGAGTCATTGCTCTTTGAGTCAAAGTCTGTTTAATTGGTGTTCAAGTCAAAGTCGAGTCATTGGATTTTAAGTCAAAGTCAGTCATTGGTCTTTGAGTCAAAGTCTGTTTCATTGGTGTTCAAGTCAAAGTCGAGTCATTGTTCTCTGAGTAAAAGTCACAGTCATTGGTGTTTAAGTCAAAGTCAGGTTATTGGTGCTTGAGTCAAAGTCTGAGTAACTGGTGGTCAGGTCAAAGTCTGTGTGACTGGTGTTTCAGTCAAAGTCGAGTCATTAGTGTTCGGGTCAAAGTTTAGTTGCAAGTCTTTCTCAATTTTGTCAAGTCTCAGGTCATCAAATCAGTGACTCACAAAATCCTAATAAGATCAGAAATTTCATACTTACACTGAAATATTTTCTAAGAATGGACAGAAAGTGACCTCAGTGTTTTTCTAACCGCACAGAGAAACAGGTGGAGCAGCTTCGGAGGGATTTGGGAGCTAAAGAGCAGGAAGTGGACAACCTGAAGAAATCCAGAGATGCTGACGTTAGAGGTGAGTGACCGGGCTGAAAGAGAAGACCACACGTCCTTTAATCCGTACGTTTCTGAGCACAAATCTGAAATCTTTTAAAACGATAAAATCATGACTGACAAATCTGATCACTTAATTTGTCTTTTGGTCACTGTTGATTTTTACCAGAACTATAGAATTTTATTACCAACGTAAGTATGACAGTGGCATATAATAATAATAAGAATAAAAAAGCAAACAATAAAAAAAAATCTGATTTTATTATGAATAAATAATGAAAAGCAAACCAATAGAAAATCTAAAATTTTTTATGATTTATTTAATTGACATAATAAAAAATGAAAGAAAATCCAAATTTTATTATAACTAAAGAAATTAAATGTACTAATTATAACATAAATAAAATTTAAAATTGACACACTAATAAAACACAAACCAATAGAAAATCAAAAATCTATTATGAAAAAAATTAACTAAAACAAATTTTAAAATGGACATAATAATATAAAATGAACCAACAAAAAATTCTATTTAAAAAAAAGTTATTAAAATTTATACAATAATAAAAAAACACCAGTAGAAAATTCAAAAATGTATTATGAAAAAACAAATAAAATTGACATAAAGCTTAAAAATAAATCAGTAGATAAATCCTAATTTTATTAGAATTGAAGGTATGAAATGTACTAATTTTATAATAAAAACCTAATCAAAATAAAAACCAAAGAAAATGCAAGTTTCATATACATAAAAGTATTAAAACTAACACAATAATAAAAACAAACCAATAGAAAAATAAAATCGAAAAGATAAAAATAAATCAACAGAGCATCCAAATGTATTATAAATTCATTTAAAATTAATTTAATATAAAAAACTAACCAATAGAAAATACAAATTGTATTATAAGTGAAGATATGAAACTGACACAATAACAAAAAAACAGAAATTCACAATTTTATTGTGAATAATAGTAAGAAAATGAATTGTGGTGGTTCAAGTTCTCGATGAGTCTCGACTCAGATTCTCACCTCAGAGACTCCAGAGTCAACTCCAACTCTCGAACCTCATTGACTCCAGACACAACTCAGACTCTTACCTCAGAGACTCAGCTCAGACAGTCATCTCAGAAACTTAAGTCTCAACTTGGACTCTCATCTCTGAGACTCGAGACTCAACTCAGACTCTCACTTCAGAGTTACTCAGATTCTCACCTCAGAGACTTGACTCAGATTCTCACCTCAGAGACTCGACTCAGATTCTCACCTCAGAGACTCGACTCAGATTCTCACCTCAGAGACTCGACTCAGATTCTCACCTCAGAGACTCGACTCAGATTCTCACCTCAGAGACTCGACTCAGACGCAAACCTCAGAGGAACAGATGCATTAACAGACGTAGAAACAGAGGATTTAATGCACGGGCGCGATGTGGGACCTGTATTAATCAGAAATCTAGTAAACTGTTGAGCTCATGTTGTTGTTTTTGTTTTCTGTTAGAGCTGCAGAAGAAGATTACAGAGTTGAATAAGGATCTGGGGCTCAGCGCAGACAAGCTGAAGGAGAAAGATGCAGAGAATGCAGAATTGAGTAAGAGAACAGAATATGTTTTACTTTTTTTGACCAGTAAACTACATGATAATTGCATAATTTCTCTGTTTCTTTATGTATTATGTTGAATGTTTTCCTCTGTTCATCCTTTTTCACCCCGTTTCAGTCCTCTTCTCTGTCCTTTCTTCATCTTAATTATTATTATTATTATTATTATTAATGGCAGTTGTGGTAGTAGTAATATAATTCTTATGATTATTAGGAGTTATTCTGTTGTAGTAGGACTGTTTTCACCATTTACATTGATATCAGAAATATGGTAGAATCGAACAGGCAAAATAAAAGTCCCTGTGTGGTGTTAGGATGCTGATGTTAATGTGTTTGTTTCTCTGTTGCAGTTAAGCAAGCGGCTGATTTGGGGGAACAGCTGAAAGAAGCAGCAAAACGACAAGAAAATGTCAAACAATCCATGCAGAAACAGATCGACGGTACGGTCACTCCTGTAGAGCCGTGTTTGTTGTCACAGTTAGCTAGCCTAACCTGTTTTGTTTTCGGTTAGTTTACAATGTCTGTGGAGGTTTAGTGCTTAATTATCATTATATGCCATTGAAAATGGACGTAATGCAGCCAGCAGTT
Organism: Pygocentrus nattereri; assembly: GCF_015220715.1. Classification (NCBI taxonomy): domain Eukaryota; kingdom Metazoa; phylum Chordata; class Actinopteri; order Characiformes; family Serrasalmidae; genus Pygocentrus; species Pygocentrus nattereri. Next base: position 41,871,513 of record NC_051222.1, on the reverse strand, counting down.
CCAGAAGTTGTAACTAAGTCTTTGTGTTCAAATACGTTGAAAACCTGGACAATTTGCTAGTTGGTGAAATAAGTCAGCTGCTCTGGTCTACTTTGCTATCTTCATTGCATTTTCATTGAAATGTTCATGTCCATTAGTTAAAAAAGTAAAAATGAAGTATTTTAATTCAGAAATGTTGAAGATGTGCAACCTGCTAACATTAGCTAGCTAGCAAGCAGACACTATTCTTGTAGCTTTCCAAGAAACTGTAAAAATGTGAGACTCGATTGATTGACCAAACATATTTCTACGGCCCAATCTAAGCGTTAGCTGCACTTAAAAAAACTAAGAATTAGGCATCGTCCACTGCCATTCTTTCCTCTGCCATGATAGAAGGGTCAGGGTCAGTAACGACCCAGAAACTCCGTAATGCAAGGCAAGTTTATTTATATAACACCTTTCAAATACTGCACACATTCAAAGTGCTTTACAAATGAAAAAATACAAAGATAATTCAAATTAAAATTGAAAAAGTAACGTAAAATAAAGGAGAATGGAAATTAATATGATTAAAACATGATTAAAACAATAAACATAAAAGTGAAGAAATTCATTTTTAAACTGAAACCCTAACCCTAACGAGCCAAAAATTCCATTAACTATAATTAGACTTGCAGCTTTTACATTGTACAAACCCACTTCCAAAAGAGTTGGGAAAGTAGATAAAACACAAGATATTTAATGTTTTATCTTATCAGCTTCATTGTTTTTTGTACATATACATTAGTTCTGAAATTGATGCCTGCAACATGTTCCAAAAAAGCTATTTAGGACTTGGAACATAGTGAAGTGTTAAAAAAAACACTTGGGAGTGAACTGAGCATCCAGGAAAGGCGGAGTCCTTTCTGAACGAGGATGGCTAGTGGCTCAGCTCTCTGCCTAAAAATGCGCCAGTGAACAATCCACCTGTTTAAAGTAACGTTCCTCAATGAAGGATTGCAAGGAATTCCATCTTCTACAAGGCAAATCATCAAAAGATTCAGGGAATCTGGAGAAATCTCTGTTCATAAAGGAAAAGGCCTAAAGGTTAGGGAACCAGCCTGGAGGTTAGGGAACTAGCCTTGTGACCGGAAGGTTGCTGGTTCGACACCAACAGTCCATGACTGAGGTGACCTTGAGCAAGGCACCTAACCCCCAACTGGACCCCGGGCGCCGTGGATAGGGCTGCCCACCGCTCTGGGCAAGTGTGCTCACTGCCCACTAATGTGTGTGTTTACTAGTGTGGGTGTTTCACTGCACGGACGGGTTAAATGCAGACGTGAAATTTCCCCGTTGTGGGACTAATAAGGGTCTCTTAATCTTAATCCTAGTCTAAACAACTGACCTTTGACTTCTCAGATAGCACTGCATTAAAAGCCAGCATGCTTCTGTGATGATATCACCACATGGACTTCAATAAACACCGTCCGTCACTGCATCCACACAGGCAGGTTAACACTGTCCCATTCACAGTGTCACAAAGTCACATTTCAACAACATCCAGAAACACTGCCAACTTCTCTGGGCTCAAGCTCATCTGAAGTCCATTGCTGCTCAGCGGAGTCAAACTTTTAGATTGTTTATGGAAAAAATAGATGCTGTGTTCTCCAGGACCATGCAGATTGTTACCAGCCTGAAAGTTTAAAATCCGGCATCTGAACGCATACTGTGCATAACGCATAACCTGTGTGCCCTTTAGACTCCGACTTTTTCAGGGAAGTCCATGGTTCAACATTTCAGCATGACAAGTCCAAAAAACATTCTGCATGGCACCAGAATCAGAGAGTGCAGGTTCTAGACTGACCTGTCTGTCTCCTATTGAAAACATGAGCACATCATTAAGCTCGGAATAAGACAACGAAGGCTCTGTATGATTAAACAGCTGAAGATGATTATAAGAGAAAAATAACAAAAAATTCACTTTAAAACTGGACCAGTTTGTGTCTTCAGTCCTCAGATGATCATTAAGTGCTGTATAAAGGAAAGTGATGTAACACAGAGGTAAACATGCTCCTGTCCCAACTTCTTTGGAATGTGTTGCAGTCTTTAAACTAGGAATGAGCACATCGCTGCTGTCAGTCATTTTTCAGTTTTTGACAAAATACATCTTTTTTACATTTCACAATGTATGGACAAACAGAAATGACCCAAAATGTAAAAAATCTGGTTCCTTTGATTTGCATTAAAAGTAAAGTAGGTTTTTTTTAAAGTTACCATTTTGGAGATACGAGGTTTTGTTCTGACAGCAGCAATTTACACACACACACACACACACACACACACACACACATATATATATATATATATATATATATATATATATATATATATATATATATATATATATATATATATATAAACATAAACATGGTTCACAAGATAAAACATCAAATATTGTATTTTGTTTTTGTAACATTTTCGATTTAACACAGGTCAAACAGAGTTTACTCATCAGTGATACAAAGAGAAACCTGTTTCTTATTTTTCATACAGATCTTAAAGAGCAGCTGGGGGGCAAAGAGAAGGATGTTTCAGATCTGAAGAACAGTATTGCAGGTAAGACGTTTGGCCTTCAGGTCACTGAACTTATCTATAAACTAAATTGTAGTGGAACACGTGTCCTGACTTGGCTGTGACTGACCATCACAGGCACCTCTCACATATGTGTTTCATATTATACATTATATGATATTATATCATATTATAATTTAAGTGATAGTTTAGCAAAAAATCTAATTGAATACATTTCAGAGATGTAGAGTTGGCAGATATTTGCTTTAAAAAACGATCGATATCAGTCAGATGTTTAGTTGTGGTTCTTGGCCAGTTAGTGGAAGCACAAGGTGGGTGTTTCTAATAAAGTGGCCACTTAGTGGAAGTGCAAGGTGGGTGTTTCTAATAAAGTGGCCACTTAGTGGAAGCACAAGGTGGGTGTTTCTAATAAAGTGGCCACTTAGTGAAAGTGCAAAGTAGGTGTTTCTAATAAAGTGGCCACTGGAAGTGTAAGGTGTGTGTTTCTAATGATCGTTGAGCAAAAAATCGAATTGAATACATTTCACAGATGTAGCATCTTCAGATATTTGCTTTGAAAAACGATCGATTTCAGTCAGACGTTTTGTTCTAGTCCCTATTTCTATTATAAAAAATAAAATGGAAAAAAAATAAATAGTGAAAGTGGTAAAATGTTCATGTATCTTCTCAGAAGATATGTACATGGAACATTTCAGACTTTGGCATCAGCCTCATTTATCTACTGTAATCTACTCATGCCATCTACTGTAACTCACTGCAGCTTTTAAATCTGTTTGTTTGTGATCCCCCATACAGGCCTTCAAGAGCAGGTGAAGAACAGGGACAAGAAAGTGGCCGAACTTCAAGACCAAACTGCAGGTATAATATGTATATCTCTTGACTTGGCCAGTGAGTGGAAGCACAGGGTGGGTGTTTCTAATAAAGTGGCCAGTGAGTGGAAGCACAGGGTGGGTGTTTCTAATAAAGTGGCCAGTTAGTGGAAGCACAAGGTGGGTGTTTCTAATAAAGTGGCCAGTGAGTGGAAGCACAGGGTGGGTGTTTCTAATAAAGTAGCCAGTGAGTGGAAGCACAGGGTGGGTGTTTCTAATAAAGTGGCCAGTGAGTGGAAGCACAAGTTGGGTGTTTCTAATAAAGTGGCCAGTTATTGGAAACACAGGGTGGGTGTTTCTAATAAAGTGGCCAGTTAGTGGAAGCACAAGGTAGGTGTTTCTAATAAAGTGGCCAGTCGGTATTGATCACTGGGTCTGTTCTCCAGCTCTAAATGAGGATCTGGTCAGGAAACAGGACAAGCTGACCCAAGCAGAGCAGGATGTGAAGAATAAAGAAGCGACTATCACCGACCTGAATAACAAGCTCCACAAGAAGGACCAGGAACAAGGCGGTATTTAAACCTGGTTCTACTGACGGAAACACTGAACATTATTATTTAAGTCATGGAATAAAACAAATGATGTTGTGGATTTTGTAGTTGCGCTGAAGGAGAACGAGCTGCTGAGGAATCAGGTGACAGAGATCAAACACAGACTGGAGGAACTGCAAAGTGAGAAAACGGTTTGAACATTGTAGCTGGTCAGTAGGGGGCGGCGCTGAGGTCAGTCACATTCCAGCACACCTGATTGTGTTGAGCGGAGCACTGAGGTTAGGCTTCGGTTCTTCATGTGTCTCCAGTAACGTTCCACTGAACGTGGAATCAGTGGCTCTGGAAAGATACTGGTCATCTCAGTGTCGCCCCCTACAGAGGTGGAGATTCAGTTTGATTTTTGATTCTGATTCTTAAGAGCTCTATGAATCTACACAGATCGGTTAGTCCCAGATAAATAAAGGTTCTCCAGCAGAACTCTTTCAGCACCTAAACCATTTAGGAAATGACCTTGGCTGAATCAAATCAACTGGTCAATACATTTGATATTTGATGAGTCCTTGAATCACTTCTAAAAGAATTGCAGTTTAATCAAATTAAATCATGACTAAATTTGAGAATTCATGATTCAGTTCTTTCCTGAAATTTAATAACTGAATCAAATCAAATCAGGTAAATTTGAGATTTCGTGATTCATTGAATCATTTCTTAAAGAATTGTAATCAAATCAAAACAAATTATAGTGACTCTTGACATTTCATTAAATCATTTCATAAACAGTCATATTTGAATTCATGAAGTTGTGGTTTAAAGATTTCATGATTCTAAATCAAATTAAATCAAAGCAGTTAAATTTGTGATTTTGAATCAAAATTGAATCCAAACAAATCAAATTTGGCCGTTCATTATATGTCAAGTCTTCTCTAAAGGAATAGTAACTAAATTGAAACAGTCTAAAGTAAAATGTAATATTTCATGATCCAGTGAATCCTTTCATAAATGCATGTCACATTTGAACTGAATCAATTAGTTTCCAAAAGATTCATAATTGAACCAAATCAAATTATAATTAAATTTTACCTTTTGTGATTTAATTCATTGTTTCTAAAAGAATAATAACTGAATTGAATTAAACAAGGTTAGAATTTAAGTTTTCGTGATTCATTGAATCATTTCTTATTCACATTTGAATTCAATCAAACTGTGGTTAAATTTGAGATTTTATGATTCACTGAATCATTTCCTTCAGAACTGTAATGGAATCAAATCAAATCATGGCAAAAATGTAATTGCTTCTCCAAGAATCATAACTGATTAATTTATTTGCCTCACAAAGAATCATAATTGAACTGAATCTAACTGTTTATTTGTGATTTAACGATTCCTTGAATCACAGTTGAATCAAACTGAATCATTCTGATATTTACGGCCCTGCAGACCTGTGTTTAACTCTCGTCTCTCCGTGTTCTCGTCAGACGTGTCATCGGAGAACGATCGCCTGAAGGAGGAGCTTATGCAGACGAACGCCAAACTGGAGGAGCTGGAAAGTGAGAACATGTTTGAATCTTTGACTTTAATGCCGTTTTAGCACTGAGCACTGAGGTTTAGCGACTAATCCTGCTTCTTCTTCTGTTTTTCACCTGAACAGATCAAGGCAAGGTCCCTCCCATCACTGTGGGTGAGTCTGTTTATAGTTCACATCACAGTTTCATCACAGTGTGCGCTCTCATGCTACTGTGGCGGTTAAAACACTCAGTCCTGAAGGGGGCGCTAGAGGGCAAACCCAAGAGGATCAACTGTTATTCCGACAGCCTCAACAGCTAAACGTGAACAGTAGAGGAGAGTGAGCTGCTTTACCTTAACGGAAAGATGATAGCCTATCATATGTTTGTTTATGTAAGTCGTCTTTGCGTTAGACTGAGTTGAGGAACGTGCCGGCAGTACAACACTGCGCCCCCTGCTGGAACGCTCAGAATGCAGCTGGTACTTCCGTTGCTTTATGAAATTTTTTTGTCTCATCATCGTCATCATCATCAGGTAGTCCAGTTAGAGTCGCGGTAGCAGTTGGGAGAGCAGAGAATCCCAGACGACTCTGCTCCCCCGCAACGTCCTCCAGCTCATTCCCGGGGACCCCAAGCTGCTCCCAGGCCAACTTGGAGAGGTCAAGATTTGCTTGTAAACAAATAAAGGTTTATTGAGAGACGATGAGTCTCAGGATTAAATCGGCAACAACTTCCTTATTACTCAACCGATTCTCGACGAATCTGTTTTGTTATGATCCTCAGACTATAATTGGCTATAATTTCAAATTTCAATTAAACAGTCATATTTTAATGTAAACAAGTTGTGGTTAAACTTCGGATTCCATATATATAAATGAACTGATTCCTAAAGATTCATAATTCAACCAAACCAAACCAGGTAAGTTTGAGATTTTGAATCAAAATTGAATCAAAGCAATCGTAGTTAAATCTGCCTTTTTATGATTTGCCAAGTAATTTCTAAAACAACATTAAGTGAATTGAATGTAGCTGTGGTAAAATGCAAGATATCCTGATTCACTGAATCATTTCATAAACGATGATCATATTTGAACTGAATCAAGTAGTAGTTAAATTTGACATTTCATGATCAATTGAAATGTATTTAAAATAATCACAAATTAGTTTGACATCTCATGATTGATTAAATTGTTTCCTAAATATTCACAACTAAATCAATCATATCCAGATGTGAGATTTTGTAATTCACTGAATTATTTCCTAAAGAACTATAAATGAATCAAATCAAATTGCAGTGAAATTTGACCTTTTGAGATTGAATGAATTGTTTCTAGAAGAATAGTAACTGAAATGAATTAAACTGCGTTAAAATTTAAGATTTTATGGTTAATTTAATAATTTCTTGAACAATCACATTTGAGTTGAATCAAGTCATGGTTAAATTTGAGATTTTATGATTCACTGAATCATTTCTTGAATCACAGATTAAACTTGGCTGCACTTTTGCTCTTGGTAGCTTTTATTTGTTTAATAACTAATTGTGATACTTAGCTGTCCAGACGAGCAGGAAAGTATTCGGTCTGCACCTGACGTTAAAACCCGAGTTTAGTTCGAGCTCCGTTAGAAACAGTGTCACTTATATCAGCATCCATCAATCACCTCTTATCTGAATACATAGAAAAATTCAAACCCAAAACAGTAGCCACATTTACATGCAACCTAATAATCCGTTAATAATCTGACTAATAGCTCGATCAGAATAGAACACGTCCATATAAACACTTCAATCGGAATAGTCTAGTCTGATTGAGGCCATTTGGAGTACAGTTATTATACGATTAAATGAGGTGGGTAATCCTGTAAATAATCCGTTAAATACAAAAATAATATCCATGTAAACGCCTGTATCCGATTACATTCCCTATCGGAAAGTCACAGTGAGAGTTTATACCGTTTGACATGGCGGAGCAGAAACTGGTCTGCAGAGGAGACGAAGTTCATGCTCTGATCTTTAAAAGACGGCGGCGGGACGGACGTCCAGCTTATGTGTCTCAGAGCACGACATCTTCCTCTCGGCCTTCTTTAATAAGGACATGTGAAGGACGTTTTCCTGAGTCTGACGTCATTTTAAAGCAGTTATAAACACAATCACTGCTCACTGCTGCTCATCTCACTCTGACTGGACCTCACATGATGCTGGCTGTCATGGTAACGTTTACTCTAAGTGGCTCTCCACACATGCGCATCATTTTGCATCTGATTACTTGGAGTGAGCATGTAAACAAAGATTTCCCATCAGATTGTTGAGTGGAGTGAGAATAAACACCTCAATCTTAACCTGCAATCAGAATGTTTTCAATCGGACTGGAGAAAATTGTTGCATGAAGCCAATGTTTGTACATTCATGAACGAAAAATGTACCTGAACAGGACCTTTATCCCTAACAGTGTACAGTCCGGTACAGGGACCGCTTTACTGCTGCCATCTGTCCCAGCCTGTGGCCGATCTCTCCCTCCCTTTAACCATCACTCGTCACCAAGACTCGACACTTAAACTCCTCCTTACCTGTAAAACCAAAGAAACAAACTTCACACCCGTCTTGCCTGGTCGGCTGGGCTTGGGTGTGCATGTGGGAAGCTTTGAAAACATTCCTTTAACTTTTTTCTAACCCTGTCTTTTGTCCAGTCTCTCCAGTGTTAGATCCAGACACAGCGCACCGCAGGCTCTACCTGTCCGACGACGGACAGTCAGCGAGGGGCGGCGACTTCCCCCGGCTTGTTCTGAATGGTCCTAAGCGCTACGATTCCGCCCTGGCGGCTGTGGCGAAAACAGGCTATGACACCGGGAGGATCTACTGGGAGGTCCAAGTGGGGACCCGGGCCTGTTTCGTGGTGGGCGTGGCCAGAAAATCGGCTCAGAGGAAAGGCGAACTGACCTATGGGCCCCAAAATGGTTACTGGGGCATTCTGAAGAGGAAGGACGGGAGGTACCTGGCCCTCACTGAGCCTTACACGTTCCTCATGATGACCGAAAGACCGACTGCGATTGGGGTTCTAGTGGACTTCAGTAAGAAAGAGATCGCCTTTTATAGCCCCAAGTCCCCGATGCCTCTCTACACCTTCCAGAACAACGTCTTCACGGAATCACTGTATCCGTACATAGAGACGTGCACCGACCAGTATGCGGACGAACCCTCCATCGCCATCTCCAAGGCTCCGTCCATCTCCTGGCTGCAGGCCAACTGAGCGTTACGCTGCTTCTGCTCTGAAATGCTTGATGTGGCAGTTAATCGCCCCAGTTTATTGCGATTATCGCTGTACTTTCTGAAATAAAGTCAGTGCTCAGACGCATCATTTCTGTTGTGGTTGTTGTTTGTTACAAGCATCAAACAAATATAATTTTACATTTTTCTGTGAACTGAAGCAAAGCTCCAGTGCAGAGATGCAGCAGACTAAACAAGCCGCTAATTACTCAGCACTAACGATGCTGTCCAGGCCTCACCCTCATGTTGTAAACCAAACCAGTCCGCTGGTGGGTTAAAAGGTTCTTCTCCACTGATACTGACCACGTTGACCATGACTGTAACCTGGTCATGTGTTGCTGGACGCTTTGTTATTTTATACATACACACTGATTGGCCATAACATTAGTCCACCTCCTCGTATCTCCACTCACTGTCCACTCTATCAGCTCCACTGACCGAGTCTCACTCTGTAGTTCTACAGTTACAGACTGTAGTCCATCTCTGCCTGATCTTCAGTGGTCAGGACCCCCGTGGACCCTCACAGAGCAGGTACTATTTGGGTGGTGGATCATTCTCAGCACTGCAGTAACACTGATGTGGTGGTGGTATGTTAGTGTGTGTTGCGCTGGTCTGAGTGGATCAGACACAGCAGTATACATTTTTTCATACGCTGTTTCTGACAGAACAAAATATTTTTTCCACAATGTGTTAAACAGTATTTGCTTCTTTCTTTTCCTGAGATCATATAAAATAAAAGTCTGTTGAGGCATAAAATAAGTAAAAGATATTGGGTCCATATTGTCAAACTTAAAGTCAGTGAAAATAAATACGGTCACTTGGTGTAAAAAAAAAACTTATCCGTATATTTTATTTTAAGAAGAAGTGTTTTTACTGGCTGTTATTGTCTCGTGTGTTTTTACTAATTTATTCATTTTAAGCGCATTTTAAAGAGAAGTAGTCGAACTTTTATTTTGAAATGTAGCGCCTGGAAGTTGCGGCTGGATTCGCCCTGTTATGTTTGGGCTCCAGCACGAAGGGAAAGTAAGAATAAAAATATAATAAAATTACAATGAAATTAAAAATGAGTTATCGGTATTTTCCCAGGCAGAGCGAAGAGGAACACGAGCTTTTAACGTGAAACGCAGAAACGGCGTTTACCTCAAATCATAACGCTTATAACGTCACTCGAGTGTTTTAGTGAGTAAAATAAACCCAAATCTCTCACTTCGGGGGTTTAGGACCTTATTTTAGACCAGAGGATCCAAAAAGAAGAAACTAGAGCTGTACAGACTTAAAAAGCTCGTACGTGGTTGTTATTCGAATTGTTCCGTTCCACCTTAAATGGTGCAGAAGTTGCATTGAGGTGCCTGAGGCGTCTGAATGAAACTGCTGCAACATTTAAGGTGGAACGGACAGTTGTACTGAGAAGCGAATTTCAGCCACTTGTTTTTTTATCTCACTAGTATCACTAGTGTATCCTGCCTTCCGCCCGAAGACTGCTGGGATAGGCTCCAGCACCCCACCGCAACCCTGATGGAGAAGCGGCTTAGAAAGTGGATGGATGGATGGATGCATGGATAGTATCACTAGTGAAATATGCAAAATAACGGCTTCTGATCAATTATATATCGATAAATCGCTCGTATGTTCCAATAACGATCAATAAATTTGGTCAGACCAACTTTTAACCATGTTAAGGTGTTTATTTTAATTTACTGTAAATTACATATTGTATAAACCCCCAAAGTAAAACCCTGTTTATATATATATATTATTTATTTATGTTTTTTTTTTCATTTTAATGTATATATTTCAGACACTTTTACAGATATGCTGAAGTTTTTCAGAGGAATCCTGGCAGAGTTGCAGTTTCTAGGCTATGAAGGACCAACTGGGTGAGCCGGTCTTCTACAGCGCCACCCTGAGGCAGAGCAGAGCTGCAGCTCTAGTTAGTTAAGACCACCAGAGACAGAAGCTGATTGTGGGTGAGGCAGATAAGCGATGAAAACATAACGTCATTATATGTTTATGTTTTATAGACCCTCCCAGAATTTTGATATTGAGGCATTCAGGGTTAGACCCCCTGTATTTTGCACCTTGTGCATGGATAATGTCTGGTTTTGTTCTGTTCCAGCAGTCTCTCCATTCCTGAAGATACTCACCAGTGCAGGATGGAGGACAGAGCCCAGACGGCTGGCGTTTTCCTGCAGCTCCACCTGCTGGACGACTCTGAAACGTCCTGCACCAAGTCAGTAGGAACTGATCTCTCCATGGACGACATCAGAACCCTGCAGGCTGAGGTGTGGAGGCTGAGAAACGCCATCGCTGTGCTGGAAGGAAAGCTGAGTCAGAGGGCAGAGACGCTCTCTAAGGAGGTCCGAGGGTCTTTCTTGGTGTTTTTGAAGAAAAGACTCCCGTTTCCTGTGAGCTCACAATGATCATCAGAATCAGAGTCACTTCATTTAAGTGTGTAATAAATACGAGGAGTCAGTCTTAGTGAGTCACACATGAAACACACTGAGCAGAACAGACTGATCACAAGCATTTTTACTAAGAGACAAATACAATAAACAGAATAAAGAATAATGAGCAGCGTCTCCGTCAACCTGTTGGGAACGTTGGCTGTTTTTCAGTATATAATCTAAAGTCTTATGGCTTATTACTCTGTATCTACTATGAATTATTTGGTATCCACTATAAATTACTCAATATCTACTATGAATTATTTGGTATCCACTATAAATTTACTCCGTATCTACTGTGAATTATTTAGTATCCACTATAAGTTACTCCGTATCTACTGTGAATTATTTGGTATCCACTATAAATTACTCTGTATCTACTGTGAATTATTTGGTATCCACTATAAATTACTCCGTATCTACTGTGATTTATTTGGTATCCACTATAAAATACTCCGTATCTACTATGAATTATTTGGTATCCACTATAAGTTACTCCGTATCTACTGTGAATTATTTGGTATCCACTATAAATTACTCCGTATCTACTGTGAATTATTTGGTATCCACTATAAATTACTCCGTATCTACTGTGAATTATTTGGTATCCACTATAAATTACTCCGTATCTACTGTGAATTATTTGGTATCCACTATAAATTACTCAGTATCTACTATGAATTATTTGGTATCCACTATAAATTTCTCCGTATCTACTGTGAATTATTTGCTATCCACTATAAATTACTCCGTATCTACTGTGAATTATTTGGTATCCACTATAAATTACTCAGTATCTACTGTGAATTATTTGGTATCCACTATAAATTACTCTGTATCTACTATGAATTGTTCCCTATTTATGAACTGTTCAGTAATTGCTGGGAATTATTCCATAATTACTCATTCAGTATCTTTTATATAATCTCATTGATATTCCTGTCAGGAGGTGGAGGACGGACCCATCCTGTGTTCCGTCTGTAAAGCGAAACTAAATCATACTCAAGCCCAGAACTCTGAACTCACAGCTGGAGACCAGAGCTCGTTGCAGGTCGAGGAGGAGGAGGGTGTGTCCAGTGTGAATCCTGAGTGTGAAGCTGAAGTGTCGTCCGTATTCATACCGGATTCTGTGGGCCAGAGTGAGCAGCAGGACGGGGCCAGCCTCTCTCTGCAGTGCTACACTGACCCAAACCCTACAGAGGGTGTGGAGTCCAGCTGTACCGCTGCAGCTCAGACCCCCTTAAAGACGTGCTCGGTGAGGCTGGAGGACTGCAGGACCATGATGGAGCTGAGTGGACGGAGCGACGGGGACGGCAGCGATCGCGAAGACAACGACTTTGTTCCCTCCGGTAAGTAAATTAATCACTTTAATGGGTTAAAATAGTGTCTGAAATGTGACCCGTGTGTTTGAACCAGGCTCTCAGCAGATATGCATGTACATTTTTGGGTTAATGAACGTTTCTTCAGTAGCAATGTGATTCTTCACCTCATCACTCAAAATCTGTAATGAATATGCAAAAATCTGGGCCCTCCATTCTTCCATCTAGTCACGCAGTGTTTTCTGACCCCCTGGCTGAAAAACCTCAAGGCATCCGATCGGTCCCCAGGTCTAACAGTTGACACAGTGTTTTTACTTGACCTGTCCACAGCACTTGTTTCCAAAATGCCTCTGGCTGATCGGGATGGGTTTTTTTTGCATACGTCAGACAGTGGCTTCATTTATGCCGATTATAAATTAAGACTGATTCAACAGTCTGATGAAAATCTCCATTTGCGTGCACACTACAAGTAATCAGATCCAAAATGATGCTCCTGCTTAGAGAACGCAATACCATCTCAAAAAAAAGGTGCTGAGCTGTCTCTGGGGTGAGACCCTCAAACATAATTGTTTCTCAGTTAATTACAGCTCTACTCATTCACACAGCGAGTTTACAGTGAAATAGAAACCTAATATGTAAAATGTACTTCAGGGAAATGTTTTTCTTTAGTGAAACAGATATGATGAGTCTAAAGTCGGCTTCTTATTCGCCAGCTTCTTGTTAGAATCTTTCCGTGCCACCTTAAAGAGCAACTCCACCTTAAGACATTTTTTCATGAACAGCTGAAATGCTCTGCGCTGTAATAATAAAATATAACAGCCTTGATTGAAATGTAAACACATCTTTCCAAACTGTAACAATATCATTTTTATTGTGGTCGGTTCTGCCTCTGCAGCGCCCCCTCTGGTTCAGCTCTGCTATAGGCGCAGATGACGTGTACCATGACACGTCACAGTATGCAAATCAGTCAAACAATGTTTCTGTCCTCTGATGATGCCCGATTCGTGCGGGAGCTGAGAGCAAGGAGAGACCCACTCTCACGCTAAACACCCCCAGCACCTCCTCACAAGGAGATACGCCAGCTGTCTGTACCAACTGTACATAACCCAGTTTATCTGAGCTGAGTCTGTATTGAAGATGTTGGACCGATTAAGTGAGGACTCTTGCGAGACTCCATAAAGCTGCCGGTGTTGCATCCGATTCAAGTTTCCCTTCATAACTCAAACTCTCGGGCGCGACTCACTGAACAGAAATCAACGCCAAGCAACACTGGAACTACGGAAAGTGAAACGGTTCAGGAAATGTTTACGTTAATTGGCCGCTGTTACCGACTGTGTCAACCTTTCGTCCATACAGTCTTTTTCAGCCTTTCTCCAGTCTTGCTTGCCATTGGTTTCTGTCCAATGAGTCGTGCCCGAGGGTTAGATTTATTGAGGGGAGGGGAATATGAGTGGGAACTGAATCGGATGTAACACCAGTAGGTGCCATGAACAACTCACAAATTGTAAGGTTTCGGGGCGAATGCGGAGCTGTGGCAGTTTTAGGGAATGTTCTACCGTTTGGTGCCTTTGCCGCTCACTGCTTATCATTGTCTGGCACTGTGTTATCTCTTCGGCGGCTGGAGTCAGCGGCTCATACTGTTAAGGATCAAGATCCATTGGTGTAATGGTAAAGTAGTTGGATAGTATAGTGGGTAACACCTCTGCCTTCTACACTGTAGACTGGGGTTCAGTGCCAAGCTTGGGTAAACACCCTACACTATACAAATAAGAGTCCTTGGGCAAGACTCCCAACACCACCTTCGCCTTCCTGTGTAAAATGATCAAATTGAAGGTCGCTCTGGATCAGAGCGTCAGCCAAATGCAACTTAACGTAACTTCTGATCAAAAACAACTTTCCTCACTGAAGATGGAGATGCTAGTACAGAAAAATCTCCAGCCTCTTACGACTCTGTTACAGAAGTGCTATTTGATTCTGTCTCTCTCCATATTTTCTGGTAGCTAGCTCTAAAAACACAGCAGCCCAGCCCGACTGGTTTCCCTCGCAGCCCCACCTCCAAACCCGTAGATCACTGTGGTGCCCCTCCCAGCATGCCCCGCCTATTTTTGAACATTTTTCAAAGTTGAGCCAGGGGTGGAGTTACTCTTTAAATGGTGCAACAGTTACATTCTTGTGCCTCAGATGAAATATAGCTCATTTTTTAAGTCCCTGATCAGCTGAGAAATATCTGCCGATCGCGTATTTGGGCTGAAAATCGTCCGATACCGATACACAGCTGATCGATCCCTCCATGTCTAGCTCTAACAACCCTTTCTCCTTTCTCCTCTTTTAGGTGATGATGAGAACTGGTCACCTTTGTCTGAAGACAACAGAAGGAGAAACCGTAATCCATCTGAACACCGGAGTCATCCATCAGGTGGCCTGCAGGCTCCAGAGGAGGTTCGACGTAGAGAGAAGCTGTTCACCTGTTCGCAGTGTGAGAAGAGATTTGCCACTTCAAGAAGTCTTGCGATGCATGTGAAAAGGCACAAGAAGAACCTCCATTGTGAGGAGTGCGGCAAGGGTTTCGTCACGCGAAAGGAGCTGAAGCTGCACGTGACAAGGCATACAGGGACGAGGGAGTTCACGTGCCACATCTGTGGCAAGCATTTTGCTGATTCGTCGCGACTCAGCGTCCACTTGAAGACCCACACTGAAGAAAAGCCTTTTGGCTGTAACGAATGCACCAAGAGCTTCAGGACTAAAGGAACTCTTACGCTCCACCTGAGGACACATACCGGGGAATGGCCGTTCAGATGCTCCTACTGCAGTAGCGCCTTCAGTCATGGGACGCACCTGAAACTTCACGAGCGCATCCACACCAACGAGAAGCCGTTCAAGTGCTCTCACTGCGAGAAGACGTTTGCACGGTCGGAAAGTCTGAAGGCGCATGAGAGAGTGCACACCGACCAGAGGCCTTTCCGGTGCCCGCACTGCGGGAAGACTTTTAGGCAGAGGACTCACCTGCTGTGTCACAAGAGATCTCACACCGGGGAGAAACCTTACCTCTGCGCCGACTGCGGGAAGAGGTTCTCCGATTCAACGCACTTCAGGGAGCACAGAAGAATTCATACCGGAGAACGTCCTTTCCGGTGCGCCGCATGCGGGAAAGGCTTCAGCAAAAAGAACACGCTCCGCCAGCACGAGAAAACGCACACCGGAGAAAAGCCGTACACGTGCCCTCAGTGCGGGAAGGCCTTCGCCAGGCCTTGCGTTCTGAGAACCCACCAGAGGATTCACTCCGGTGAAAAGCCTTACCGGTGCTCCATCTGTGGCCACACGTTTGCCTTTTTGAGTTCTCTAAACAAACACAAGCTAAAGCACACTGTGGACTCCCCACTGGACTCGTAGCAGCTTCTGTTTCCACCGAGTGTTCAGATCTTTTATTCACAAAGGGTTCTTCAAGGGTTCTTTAGTTATAAAAATGGCTGTATATAGCGCCAAAAACATTTGCATAACTTAAGGTTCTTTGCATCCTGAAAGGGTATTTCAGAATATGCTGTAGATGGTTAGATCCATCTTCAAATCATAAGAACCATCTACATCACATTCTCCATCAAGCTGCAGAACCTCTTCACGATGCAAAGAACCCTTTATTCATGTTCAAGTGTTCTTTTGGTGATCATGGTTCTATATAGAACCATTTTTTTGTTTTTTTAATAAAAAAAAAAATTGAGTGCATATGGTTTGAAATAGAACATTTCTGAAAAGGGTTCTATATAGCACCAAAAAGGGTTCTTCTGTTGTTATGATGTCAAGCTTGTAACAATACAAATTTTTTCCCTATACAGAGCCCTTTTCGAAAAGGTTCTATATAGAACCATCTACAGCACATTCCATTCCATCAGTCTGAAGAATTTTTCATGCAAAAGGGTTCTTTGGGCGCTCATGGTTGTATATAGAACCATTTTCTTTACTAAAGAGAGGGTGCACATGGTTCTATATGGAATATTTTTGAAAAGGGTTCTATATTGCACCAAAAAGGGTTGTTCTGTTGTTATGATTACAAGCTCTTACAATACAAGAACGTTTTTAAAAAAAAATCTACATAGAACCATCTACAGTATATACTGAAGAACCCTTTCACAATGTAAAGAACCCTTTAATCATGCAAAGGGTTCTTTGGGTGTTCATGGTTTTATACAGAACCATTTTCTTTATTAAATACAGAGTGCATATGGTTCTATATGGAACATTTTTGAAAAGGGTTCCATATAGCACCAAAAGGTGTTCTGTTAGTGTTATAATGTCAAGCTTGCTTTATAGACCCATCTACAACACATTCTCCATCAATCTGAAGAACCATTTCATCATGCAAAGGGTTCTGAGTGTTCATGATTCAATAAAGAACCCTTAAAGGACCATCTTCTTTTAGAGTGTAAGGTACCGTACCTAGGTTCTTGGGTTCTGTTTTAATAATGCATTTTTGGTCAGATTTCTTGGTCATTGCTTTCTGTCCTTCTGGTTCCATGAACACATTCACACAGGGCTGGGCAGCGTGGCAGTAAATATAATTACGCAAGAATTTAGCACAACACGTCTTTCAGATCATAGTGTTTATCGTCAGTGCGTCTAGACACTGACCAACTGCATGATTCAGTATAAAGACAGTACAATTAGTCCAGTTTAACTGGATTTAGCCACGAATACTGAATTAAAAAACAGCATCACAACATATCATGAATTTATCTATCGCGATATTATAGTTGTGCCACATCGTCCACCTCTACAGTCCCAAGCCTGTGGCCGCGAGTGAATGAATGTGTAAATAAAGCGACGTCGAATGCTTTCATTATGCTGATACACAAGGCAGGTCTTACCTGCTCCATTCTTGGGCCACTTGGGAGAGTTTTACCCAACCTGCACCGCAGGGGTCACTGGAAGACCACAGAGTTTAGCACTCTGCCCCATTTAAGGCGGGGAAAATTAAACATGCAGCCGTTATCACATCTGCTGTAAACATGACCACTCAGCTTCTACAGTGGTCTCCTTGGGTTCTCATAACTAGTTGGACCCCCTTCTGGGTTGATTTCCTGATAAGAAACCAAAACAATGACAGATTTATCAGCAGTTTGAACAAGATCAGGTTAATGAGGAGTCTGGCCACTTCCTATTTCCCCCGTTATATCAAAAACAGGCCTGCTGAACAGCAGAGGGCGCCCGCGAGCAAGTCCTCAATGAATGGGAGTGGATGAAGCTCAACGGCTAAAAACGAGAAGTTAAAATAGTTTCTAATCACTGAACCAGAACTTTAATTTTAGACAGTAGACGGATGAGTTTCTCTAAAACAGCAGAGAAAACTCACCTGTATATTTCTTTTATTCTTCTTTTATTTCTTTTATTTCGAGCAGCAGGAGGCGGGTTTTACTGCTGCTGAGCGCTGATTGGTTAACATTACTGCTTCTCAAGTGTTTGAGAAACCCAGAAGACATTACAGAGTGGAAGTTCTCCGTTTGAACCTCTTAACTGCTGTGGGGGTATTCTCAATGACTGTATGATGTATTTGCCTAATGCATGCTGGGAATTGTAGTAACTGAACATTGATGGACAATAAAAAAAAAAACACGTAGCATCCAACATAAATTCTCTCAAACCAGTACGGCTGTGGGATGCAATGCTGTGCTGCAGAATAGTATATAATAACAATAATAATAATAATAATAATATTAATAGTGATCCATGGAGATCACTCTCCATGGATCACCACCTTATCGTGGTGGAGAGGTTTGTGTGCTTGAAGGACCCTAGGAGCTATGTTGTCTGGAGCAAAAGCTCCTGGTAGGGTCTCCCATGGCAAACTGGTCCTAGGTGACAGGCCAGACAAAGTGTGATCCATAACCACCCCTATGAGGACAACAAAGCAGGACTTATGTACCCTGCCCGGATCAGGGTTACCGGGGCCCCACCCTGGAGCCAGGCCTGGGGGAGGGGCTCGCCAGCGAGCGTCTGGTGGCCGGGCATTCACTCATGGTGCCCGGCCGGGCCCAGCCCGAAGGAGCTACATGAGTCCCCCCTCCCATCGACCCACCACCAATGGGAGGGGCAGTAGTAGGGGTGCGGTGCATTGTGGATCGGGCAGTGTCCGAAGGCGTGGGCCTTGGCGTTCTGATCCTTGGTTGCTGAAACTGGCTTTTGGAACTTGGAACGTTACCTCACTGGCAGGGAAGGAGCCTGAGTTGGTGCGCGAGGTTGAGAGATACCGGCTAGATATAGTTGGGCTCACCTCAACACACAGCTTGGTCTCTGGGTCCAATCTCCTTGAGAGGGGCTGGACTTTTTTCTTTTCTGGAGTTGCCCATGGTGAGAGGCGGCGGGCAGGTGTGGGCTTTCTCATAGCCCCTCGACTCGGCGCCTGTATGTTGGGGTTTTCCCCGGTGGACGAGAGGGTAGCTTCCCTACGCCTTCGGGTTGGGGAACGGGTCCTGACTGTTGTCTGTGCTTATGCACCGAACAGCAGTTCAGAGTACCCAGCCTTCTTAGAGTCCTTGGAAGGGGTGCTTGAAAGTGCTCCTCCTGGAGACTCGATTGTCCTACTGGGGGACTTCAACGCTCACGTGGGCAATGACAGTAAGACCTGGAGGGGTGTGATTGGGAGGAATGGCCTCTCTGATCTGAACCCGAGTGGTGTTCAGTTTTTGGACTTCTGTGCAAACCACAGTTTGTCCATAACGAACACCATGTTTGTACACAAGGATGTCCATAAGTGCACATGGCACCAGGACACCCTAGGCCGCAGTTCAATGATTGACTTTGTTGTCGTGTCAGCGGACTTGCGGCCATGTGTACTGGACCCTCGGGTAAAGAGAGGAGCTGAGCTGTCAACTGATCACCACCTGGTGGTGAGTTGGATCAGGTGGTGGGGGAAGATGCCAGTCAGACCAGGCAAACCCAAACGTATAGTGAGGGTTTGCTGGGAACGTCTGGCAGAAGAACCTGTCAGATTGATCTTCAACTCACACCTCCGTCAGAACTTCGACCAGATATCGGGGGAGGTGGGGGACATTGACTCAGAATGGGCCATGTTCCGCTCCTCCATTGTTGAAGCGGCTGACTGTAGCTGTGGTCGCAAGGTAGTTGGTGCCTGTCGGGGCGGTAATCCTCGAACCCGGTGGTGGACACCCCAGGTGAGAGATGCCGTCGAGCTGAAGAAGGAGTCCTACCGGACATGGTTGGCCTGTAGGACACCAGAGGCAGCTGGCAGGTATCGACAGGCCAAGCGATCTGTGGCTTCAGTCGTTGCCAAGGCAAAAACCCGGGTGTAGGAAGAGTTCGGTGAGGCCTTGGAAAGTGACTTTAAGTCGGCTCCGAAAAGATTCTGGCAAACCGTCAGGCGACTCAGAAGGGGAAAGCAGTGTGCCACTAGCACTGTATATAGTGGAGATGGTGTGCTGCTGACTTCGACTGAAGACGTCATTGGGCAGTGGAAGGAATACTTTGAGGACCTTCTCAATCCCACCAACACGTTCTCCAGTGAGGAGGCAGCGTCTGGGGACACGGGAATAGGCTTGTCTAATACTGAGGCCGAAGTCGCTAAGGTAGTTAAAAAGCTCCTTGGCGGCAAGGCTGCAGGGGTGGATGAGATCCGTCCCGAGTTCCTCAAGGCTCTGGATGTTGTGGGGCTGTCTTGGCTGACACGCCTTTTCAACATTGCGTGGACATCGGGGGCGGTGCCACTGGATTGGCAGACTGGGGTGGTGGTGCCTCTTTATAAAAAGGGGGACCGGAGGGTGTGTTCCAACTACAGGGGAATCACACTCCTCAGCCTCCCAGGTAAGGTCTATGCAAGGGTACTGGAGAAGAGAGTCCGGCTTATAGTCGAACCTCGGATTCAGGAGGAGCAGTGCGGGTTCCGCCCTGGTCGTGGAACACTGGACCAACTCTTTACCCTCTCCAGGATTCTGGAGGGTTCATGGGAGTTTGCCCAACCAGTCCACATGTGCTTTGTGGATTTGGAGAAGGCATTCGACTGTGTTCCCCGGGGTATTCTGTGGGAGGTGCTTCGGGAGGAGTTTAAGTATCTCGGGGTCTTGTTCACGAGTGATGGTACAAGGGAGCGGGAGATTGACAGGCTGATTGGTGCTGGGTCAGCAGTGATGCGGGCTCTTTACCGGTCTGTTGTGGTAAAGAAAGAGCTGAGCCATAAGGCAAGGCTCTTGATTTACTGGTCGATCTACGTTCCCACCCTCACCTATGGTCATGAGCTTTGGGTAATGAGCGAAAGAACGAGATCGCGAATACAAGCGGCCAAAATGAGTTTCCTCCGCAGGGTGGCTGGACTCTCCCTTAGAGATAGGGTGAGAAGTTCGGTCATCCGGGAGGGACTCGGAGTAGAGCCGCTGCTTCTTCACGTCGAGAGGAGCCAGTTGAGGTGGTTCGGGCATCTTGTTAGGATCTATGGACTATATCGCCCAGCTGGCCTGGGAGCGCCTCGGAATCCCTCCCAGGGAGCTAGTGGAAGTGGCTGGGGAAAGGGAGGTCTGGGCTTCATTGCTCAGGATGCTGCCCCCGCGACCCGAACCCCGGAGAAGCGGAAGATGATGGATGGATGGATGGATGGACATTAATAGTATCTTTATTAATAGATCACTTTTTATTCCAGTGGCAGTAAGTAAGTGACGGTAACAGAAGAAATTATGAGGATTCATTTAAAATCATTTAACACAATAAGACATTAGTTTACAGAAATAAAGACCAAAGAGATGAAGTTTTAATTTAATGCCGAGTTTTCAGGTGTTTATTAGAAGTGAGCTCTGAGCTCCACAGTTTTAAACACTGTCCACTCACTGTCCACTCTATTAGACACTCCTACCTCGTCGGTCCACCTTGTAGATGTAAAGTCAGAGACGACAGCTCATCTACTGCTGCACAGTTTGTGTTGGTCATCCTCTAGTCCTTCATCAGTGGTCACAGGACGCTGCCCACAGGACGCTGCCCGCAGGACGCTGCCCGCAGGACGCTGCCCACAGGCCGCTGCCCACAGGACGCTGCCCACAGGACGCTGCCCCAAAGGACGCTGCCCACAGGACGCTGCCCACAGGACGCCGCCCACAGGACGCTGCCCCAAAGGACGCTGCCCACAGGACGTAACAGGGTTAACAGGGTAACAGAGTATCAGAGAAACAGATGGACTACAGTCTGTAACTGTAGAACTACAGAGTGGAACTATACGGTCAGTGGACAGTGAGTGGAGATACAGGGTGGTGTTCCTAATAAAGTGCTCGGTGAGTGTACATGTCAATGTATGTATATTTCAAAACTAGTGTCACTTTACAGTAAAAACCATACGCTCCCTCGGAGCCTATTGACAGCTGATTTGAGCCATCCTGAGCCATCGCCTGGTGCAGCTCGCCCTCGAGTGGTCTGGGATGGTGCTCAAAAGGAACCGTTAACCAACACATAAACCTAATACGGCTCCTACAACTGCTAATAACGATGTTATTACGTTCGCTTTTAGGAATCGCATCAGAAACAACTCTGTTCCTTTGTCTTAAGTGCTATTTGTCATTGTGTAAAAAAGAAATGAATATATAAAAACTTATTTCAGCTGATCACTTGTTTTTATTAGTTGTTAGCTTTCATAATCCCATGGTAAGCATAACTCTGCTACCAGTTCTGTTGCACAAGGTGTGCCCCAGGGTTCAGTCCTTGGCCCTCTACTCTTCATCATCTACATTTTATCCCTCGGTCAGATCGCCTGCCGTCATGCTCTTCATTTATATTGTTATGCTGATGATATACAGATCTACGTCTGCACCAAACCCATAATTAACCTGCCTCCCCATGCCCCAATATCTCGCCCTGTCCCTCACTTTCCTCCTTTAGAGTCCAGCTTAAATCCTTTTTTCTCAGCACTTTCACCCTTCTCCTCACTAATGTTTTATTTACTTTCCCCTGCCTCTGTAAAGCGACCTTGTGTCTGAGAAAGGCACTAGACAAGTTGAATTTATACTGAAATTATTATTATTAAAATCATTTGTTAAGAATATGATATGATATACACTATATTTCCAAAAGTATTCAGTCACCTGGCTTCACACACATATGAACTTGAGTGACGTCCCATATGATGAGAAGGTCTGGCTCACAGTCTCCACTCTAATTCATCCCAAAGGTGTTCTATGGGGTTGAGGTCAGGACTCTGTGCAGGCCAGTCAAGTTCTTCCACACCAAACTGGCTCATCCACGTCTTTATGGACCTGCTTTGTGCACTGGTGCGCAGTCATACTGGAACAGGAAGGGGACGTCCCCAAACTGTTCCCACAAAGTTGGGAGCATGAAATTGTCCAAAATCTCTTGGTGCTGAAGCTTTAAGAGTTCCTTTCACTGGAACTAAGGGGCCGAGCCCAACTCCTGAAAAACACCCCCACACCATGATCCCCCCTCAATAAACATATCCTGTAGTGGTCAGTCAGCTAGGCTGGTCTACCAAAGGGGAAGTCCACCATAATATCAAAATCTCTACATAACTAAATGGTTAAGTCATACCGAATGGTTTGGTGTGGTTCTAGATAATCTTATCGAGTCAGAGCTGCTCACAGTGGTGGTGATGGGAACCAGACGTCCCTCTAAAAGCTCCTCACAGTGGTGGTGATGGGAACCAGACGTCCCTCTAAAAGCTCCTACAGAAAGTTCATACACGAACTGGTTCTGAATTCACTGCCTGACGACGGAGACGCTGTTTTATGAGAGTTTTGAGAAGGCTTTGGTCTATAAGAGATTTTTTTTTTCAAGTTTTTTGTGGTAGAAATGTGCACTGTGTGTCCAAAGGTATCCGGATGCCCCCTTTAATACGGTCACAGCTCGTATAATCTCCGAAGAAAAGCACTGACCAGTAGAAGGGGACGCTCTGGAGCAGCGGCACATGACCCTGAGGTCACCATGGCCTGTGCCAAGTGTGGGCTAGAAGGGTATAAAGCCTCCCCAGCATTGGAAACGAGAGCTCTGGAGTGATGGAGCTCCATCCAATACCTCTGGGTGAGTTAGTGATCCGGAACTGACCATCCAACATCAGTACCCGACCTCAGTAATTGTATTATTATAATAATAATAAGTTCTTTGGTTCTTTCCCAGAGCTCTAGCTAGAACGACACTCACATCCACGGACTTGCCTGCTATTGCTGTCAGCTAACTTGGCTCATGTTAGCTCGTCTGAGGCGGAGTTTGGCTGATAAACCAGTCGAAAGTGCTGTTAATCCAACTAAACCATCACATTCAAACGAATTACACCATATCTCCCATTTAAAGCGGCGATTTAGCTGTTACGAGCTTGTTATTCGCCAGTTCACCGCTGGAATTTCCCGTTCCACCTTAAATGGTGCAGCACTTACACATACCTGTGGCGCCAGAATGCGACCGCTGCACCATTTAAGGTGGAACGGGAAATTCCACTCTTGCAAGCCGGTCTACCTTCTTCCAGCTTGACTGGGAAGCTGTTATTCCAGAAAAGGCTCCGGGGAACCGCGCAGCTCAGCGGGGGCCGTTTCTGGAGGCTTGGCTCCACTTTTCTTCACTTTTCCGAACCGGCAGGGGGCAGCAGAGGGGCTCTGCCTCTTCCACGCTTGAGGACGAGGAAGTGGATGTAGTGTTTATACACGGAGAACAGAGAAATAAACCCAAATAAAGCCGCGAGGTGAGTCTCTCTCTCTCTCTCTCTCTCTCTCTCTCTCTGTCTCTCTCCCTCTCTCTCTCTGTCTGTCTCCCTCTCTCTCCTCTCTCTCTCTCTCTCTCTCCCTCTCTCTCTCTCTCTCTCTCTCTCTCTCTCTGTCTCTCTCTGTCTCCCTCTCTCTCCTCTCTCTCTCTCTCTCTCTCTCCTCTCTCTCTCTCTCTCTCTCTCTCTCTCTCTCTCTCTCCCACCCACCATGTGCTTCCACTCACTGGCCACTTTATTATTCGCGCAGGCTTGTAAAGTTCGATTGAAGCTCTCCGAGCTCTTGGTTTCTGACCATAACACGCCGTCAGAGATGGAGGAGGAGTCCAGTCTGACACTGCACTGCTACAGCGACCCAGATCCTGAGGACACACCGGACCAGCAGAGCATCCGTGACGTGGAGCAGGACGGAGCTGGAGCTCAGCCTGAGGGTGAACCTGAACCGGAGAACACGGTGAGTTCTCTGTGTGACAGTGAGGAGCAGCACATACGGGAGGGAACCGGGGGCGGCGTGATATCGATCAGGGCTGCACACTGTAAACCTGCTGGACGTCAGTCACAACAGTGTAACAAGCTCATTGTGCTGAAGACGCTTGTTCTCCATGTTCTCCATCCTCATAGAAACACACGGCGTACAATGTAGTTACAGTTCTGTGCAAAAGTTTTGGCACCTGAGGAATAATAAGCATTCATTGTTGCTTATGGTTGGAGTGTGATGTCACCGATAAGAAACAAAGTCCACATGGTTGTTGGTTTTCAACTTAAGTAAATGTCCTTTAGAACCCACTTTTGGACATTTTAGCTTTATTTGCGTGTGGTCATGTGCAGGACGAGGAGGAGGAGGGCGTGTCCAGTGTGAATCCTGAGTGTGAAGCTGAAGAGTCGTCCGTATTCATACTTGACTCTGTGGGCCAGAGTGAGCAGCAGGACTCGGTGCAGGACGTGGAGCAGGACGGGGGCAGCCTCTCTCTGCAGTGCAACACTGACCCAGACCCTACAGAGAGTGTGGAGTCCAGCTGTACCGCTGCAGCTCAGACCCCTTTAAAGACGTGCTCGGTGAGGCTGGAGGACTGCAGGGGGACGCTGACGGCTGAAGATGGTGATTTAACTCCTCCTGGTAAAGCCTTGCGTTCATTACACAGCTTTTAAAGTCTGAACAGCTTATAAAGACTGGACGCCTCTAAAAGCTCCTCACAGTGGTGGTGATGGGAACCAGACGTCCCCCTCTAAAAGCTCCTCACAGTGGTGGTGATGGGAACCAGACGTCCCCCTCTAAAAGCTCCTCACAGTGGTGGTGATGGGAACCAGACGTCCCTCTAAAAGCTCCTCACTGGTTCTGAATTCACTGCCTGATGACTGAGACGCTGTTTCATGAGAGTTTAGAGAACTTCAACTCCATTCATGGTGGAGGGAGACATGCAGGGCGCTGTGCGGCAAAATAGTCCCCAAAGAAAACTCATTATTCCAGATTTTCCACTGTTTTCCATCATCAACATTCCATATAAGCTCAGAAGACTCGTGTAGGTTCTCTGGTGGTTCTGGATGGTAAGTAAAGTGTCTATATCTGTGTTGTAGTCATGGCGACGCCTGGTTCCCATCACCACCACTGTAAAGACGTCTGAACCGTTTCACACCAAACCCTCTGAACCTCTGATTTCACCTCACACCCTGAGTTATGGGGAAATTCTGAAAAATCGGTGGAGTTTCCCTTCAAATTCATATCCACAGCAGAGTAATGTTTGTTATCGGTTCAGACGAGGTGCCGTTCACAGGCACAGATGCATTAAGACTGTATATCAATATTACTGCTGTTAATATTAGTAGTATAATCACTTGTAGGTAGTTTGACCAGAGGAGGACGGGTCCCCCCTGGTGAGCCTGGTTCCTCCCAAGGTTTCTTCCTCAGTTCTGAGGGAGTTTTTCCTTGCCACTGTTGCCCCTGGCTTGCCCACTGGGGGGTTTCTGTACATTCTGTACATTCTTTCAGTCCTGTGGAAACTTTGTCTTTTCTGAAATCCTGTAAAGCTGCTTTGTGACAACATCCGTTGTAAAAAGCGCTATACAAATAAATTTGATTTGATTTGATTTATATGTCCAGGCAGCGGTGACAGGGTTCCGTCTGAAGAACACACCGAAGAACCGCTCCATTCCTGTTCTGACTGTGGAGAGACCTTTACAAGCAGAGATTTCCTCAGTCACCACCGGAGAACACACACTGCAGCTTCAGACCAGGGAACGTTCCGCAGGGAGAGCACGGTGAGTAGGAGCAGCAGAGTCGTTAACCAGGACTAGTTTCTGGGTTCCTCGGTTCCGCCTCTGTATATCAGGACGATGTTCGGCCTTCTTAAATCGCCTGAGAACCTAAACCTGTGTGTTCTTTCTCAGTAAGTTAACCATTCTGGTGTGGGAACACCAGTACAGTCTTGAAAAGCTGGTTCTTCAAGGGTTCTTTAGTAAAGACAGTGGTTCTGTATCAAGCCACGAACACTCAAAGTACCCTTTGCATGAGTAAACGAATGGTTCTTCAGACTGATGGAGAATATGCTTTCTCAAAAAGGGTTCTATATAACATCAAGAAGTGTTCTGCTACTGGTACGAGCTTTTCACCTGGCCTGCTCGGCACAGTGGAAGAACCCTTTTTTGGTGCTTTTCAAAAAAGTTGTATATAGAACCATCTACAGCACATTCTCCATCAGTCTAAAGAACCATTCGTTTACTCATGCAAAGGGTATAGAGTATAGAACTGTTTTCCTCCAAGAACCCTTGGAGAACCGAATTTTTGGAGCATGTGTATATACACTATATTGGCAAAAGTATTCGCTCGTTTTAATATGATGTCGGCCCACCCTTTGCAGCTATAACAGCTCCAGCTCTTCTGGGAAGGCTTTCCACAAGGGTTAGGAATGTTTATGGGAATTTCTGACGGTTCTTCCAGAAGCACATTTGTGAGGTCAGACACTGATATTGGACGAGAAGGCCTGGCTCTCAGTCTCCACTCTAATCCATCCCAAAGGTGTTCTATCGGGTTGAGGTCAGGACTCTGACAATAAGATACGATACAATAAACTACAATAGACAGTGCAGTACAATAAATAAACTCACTTCTTCTCACACTGGGGCTGAATCTCAAATGGCTCCCTGCTCCCTACATAGTGCACGGTGTAGGAGTTTAAATACTGGATCCTGCAGCCCAACAGAGCAAAACACAGATGAGAAACAGTCGTTTGGGACTCGGCCATGTCCACACTCCATACACGATGCTCTGTTTGACTATAGGGGCTAGAATTTCTAAACTTTCATAGCTAGAACACTGACAGGAGTTGAACTTTACAGTAATATATACATTAATAATATTTTATACTGACTCTCCTCCTGAATCTCTCAGCACTGCACGGTTCTGAAGAGCGAGGATCCTCCGGTTCCCCAGCGATGTTCCAGGTGCTGCGTGAAGTTCCACTGTCCTTTCTGCCCCCCCGCTGTTTACAAACCCCGTCACGACGCCTACAGCGTCAACAAACACCTGCAGTGCCACCTGAAGCACGCGGTGCGCCAGAGAGGTTCGTCACGTCGCTCACAGCTTATTCCCAGTGTAATAACCCTGAATAATCTGATTATCCTTTCATGATCTTCTATCAGAAGGTTCTGCTCCTGTTTCCATGTTCTTCTTTCTCTTTCTTTAGGCTACATTATCTGCATGTGTCATTTGGGCTGCAGGCCTAGAGGTCACTTCCACTGCCCCATCTGCGGCAGCACGGTCATCAGGAAGGACGACGCGCAGAGCCACATCAGCTCCTGTCGAGGTAACTCTGACCCCCTGGGTTTAAAGCCCTCGTCCACTTGGACTCGTCATTTCCCTCGGAGGAATCCACAGCACCACCTTAAGGGCTGTTCCAGTACCGTGTTATCACAGGGGAAGGGTGTTAGGTGATAAAGATGTTCATAAGCTACTTTAAAACACTTAATATTTCAAAACCATCGCATTCGATTTGCTCGACTTTAAAGGGGAACTTTCTGCAGTCTGTAAGTTTAAAACCACAACTTTGTTTACATCTTAACCGCTTGACTGTGCAGAAATTGAGAAATCAGTGGACTTCCCCTGTCTTCCCCTGTCTTCCCCTGTCTTCTCCTGTCTTCCCCTGTCTTCTCCTGTCTTCTCCTGTCTTCTCCTGTCTTCCCCTGTCTTCCCCTGTCTTCTCCTGTCTTCTCCTGTCTTCCCCTGTGCTGATACAACTTCATCATGTTCCTCTGCTATCCTGCTCGTTAGCACGCTAAAGGCTACACAGCTAACAAGAACAGAAAGGAGGGCGCTGCAGTTCGGCTTCACTACAGCCAGACAAAGCAGTCACTCACACCTCCTGATTAAGCCCAGACGCTTAATTACTACTTAATTACTAATTAATGAATACTGACGTCGACGTGTCACCCGGCTCTAATACTGACGTCCACGCGTCGCCCGGCTGTAATACTGACGTTGACGCGTCGCCCGGCTGTAATACTGATGTCGACACGTCGCCCGGCTCTAATACTGACGTTGGCGCGGCGCCCGACTCTATTACTGACGTCGACGCGTCGCCCGGCTCTAATACTGACGTCGGCGCGGCGCACGGCTCTATTACTGACGTCGGCGCGGCACCCGCCTCTAATACTGACGTCCACGCGTCGCCCGGCTGTAATACTGACATCGACGCGTCGCCCAGCTGTAATACTGACGTCGGCGCAACGCCCGGCTCTAATACTGACGTCGGCGCGACGCCCGGCTCTAATACTGACGTCGGCGCGGCGCCCGGCTCTATTACTGACGTCGACGCGACGCCCGGCTCTAATACTGACGTCGAGGCGGCGCCCGACTCTATTACTGACGTCGACGCGTCGCCTGGCTCTAATACTGACGTCGAGGCGTCGCCCGGCTCTATTACTGACGTCGGCGCGGCACCCGCCTCTAATACTGACGTCCACGCGTCGCCCGGCTGTAATACTGACATCGACGCGTCGCCCAGCTGTAATACTGACGTCGGCGCGACGCCCGGCTCTAATACTGACGTCGGCGCGACGCCCGGCTCTAATACTGACGTCGGCGCGGCGCCCGGCTCTATTACTGACGTCGACGCGACGCCCGGCTCTAATACTGACGTCGAGGCGGCGCCCGACTCTATTACTGACGTCGACGCGTCGCCTGGCTCTAATACTGACGTCGAGGCGTCGCCCGGCTCTATTACTGACGTCGACGCGTCGCCTGGCTCTAATACTGACGTCGAGGCGGCGCCCGACTCTATTACTGACGTCGACGCGTCGCCTGGCTCTAATATTGACGTCGGCGCGGCGCACGGCTCTATTACTGACGTTGACGCGTCGCCCAGCTCTAATACTGACGTCGAGGCGTCGCCCGGCTCTATTACTGACGTCGGCGCGGCACCCGCCTCTAATACTGACGTCCACGCGTCGCCCGGCTGTAATACTGACATCGACGCGTCGCCCGGCTGTAATACTGACGTCGGCGCGACGCCCGGCTCTAATACTGACGTCGGCGCGACGCCCGGCTCTAATACTGACGTCGGCGCGGCGCCCGGCTCTATTACTGACGTCGACGCGGCGCCCGCCTCTAATACTGACGTCCACGCGTCGCCCGGCTGTAATACTGACGTCGACGTGTCGCCCGGCTGTAATACTGACGTCGGCGCGTCGCCCGGCTCTAATACTGACGTCGGCGCGACGCCCGGCTCTAATACTGACGTCGGCGCGACGCCCGGCTCTAATACTGACGTCGGCACGGCGCCCGGCTCTATTACTGACGTCGAGGCGGCGCCCGACTCTATTACTGACGTCGACGCGACGCCCGGCTCTAATACTGACATCCACGCGTCGCCCGGCTCTAATACTGACGTCGGCGCGTCGCCCGGCTCTAATACTGACGTCGGCGCGACGCCCGGCTCTAATACTGACGTCGGCGCGACGCCCGGCTCTAATACTGACGTCGGCGCGACGCCCGGCTCTAATACTGACGTCGGCGCGGCGCCCGGCTCTATTACTGACGTCGACGCGTCGCCTGGCTCTAATACTGACGTCGAGGCGGCGCCCGACTCTATTACTGACGTCGACGCGGCGCCCGGCTCTAATACTGATATCCACGCGTCGCCCGGCTGTAATACTGACGTTGACGTGTCACCCGGCTGTAATACTGACGTCCACGCGGTGCCCGACTCTATTACTGACGTCGACGCGGCGCCCGGCTCTAATACTGACGTCGAGGCGTCGCCCGGCTCTATTACTGACGTCGACGCGGCGCCCGCCTCTAATACTGACATCCACGCGTCGCCCGGCTGTAATACTGACGTCGACGTGTCGCCCGGCTGTAATACTGACGTCGACGCGTCGCCCGGCTCTAATACTGACGTTGACGCGTCGCCCGGCTCTAATACTGACGTCGACGCGTCGCCTGGCTCTAATACTGACGTTAGCGCGGCACCCGGCTCTAATACTGACGTCGACGCGTCGCCTGGCTCTAATACTGACGTTAGCGTGGCACCCGGCTCTAATACTGACGTCGGCGCTGCGCCCGGCTCTAATACTGACGTCGACGCGTCGCCCGGCTCTAATACTGACGTTAGCGCGGCACCCGGCTCTAATACTGACGTTGACGCGTCGCCCGGCTCTAATACTGACGTCGGCGCTGCGCCCGGCTCTAATACTGACGTCGACGCGTCGCCCGGCTCTAATACTGACGTTAGCGCGGCACCCGGCTCTAATACTGACGTTGACGCGTCGCCCGGCTCTAATACTGACGTCGACGCGTCGCCCGGCTCTAATACTGATGTTAGCGCGGCACCCGGCTCTAATACTGACGTCGACGCGTCGCCCGGCTCTAATACTGACGTCGGCGCTGCGCCCGGCTCTAATACTGACGTCGGGGCGACGCCCGGCTCTAATACTGGCATTGACATTTGTCAACACCTCTCTATGTGTCCAAAGTGTCTGACGCTCCCAGTGAAGAGAGGCTCCATCCCTGCGCTGACTGTGGAGAGACGTTCAAAACCAAACATCACCTCAGTTACCATCTGAGGACACATACCCGAGAGAAGCCGCAGGCCTCGGGTCAGGAGACCCACCCCGGAGAGAACAGAGTGAGTAGAGAACAGAACTGTTTAACTGTTTTACAGGCGTACGGTTCTTACTGCGGGGTTACGTGGAGGTCAGTAGGTCCAGCATTACCAGCACTGAGCGTATCTCCAGTTCATTCATCGTTTTAATAACCGAGTTTGTCACTTGTGGTTATTGCTGTATTTTACTTTTCATTAGATTCATTAATTAAATACTAAATGATACGTTACATATACACACTTAAAGAGATGGCTCTTCAAGGGTTCTTTAGTGCAGAAAATGGTTCTATTTAGCTTCCAAAAGGTTCTTTAATTCTTACAGGCTTGACGTTGTGACAGTTTAAGAACCCTTTTTGGTGCATCATCTCCATCAATCAGAAAAACAATTTCACCCTGCAGAGAACCATTTAATTATGCAAAGGTTTTTTTTGAGTGTTCATGGTTCTATATAGAACTATTTTTTTTTACTATGGAACCCTTGAAGAGCATTTTTAAGAGTCTAGTAGAATATGAATACTACATATGAATCTCCCTTTTTGAAGGGTTCTATACCAAAGGGGTTCTCCTACTGTTACGATGTCAAGCTTGTATCGATAGAAGAGCCCTTTGAGAAGCTATATAGAACCAGCTACAGCACATTGTCCATCAATCTGAAGAACAATTTCACCATGCAGTGTTGTAGATGGTTCTATATAGAACCGTCGTGAAAAAAAACCAAAAAAGGGTTCTTCTATTGTGACAGGCTTGACATCAAAATAGTAGCAGAACCTATTTCCAAGAAAGGTTCCATACAGAACCAGCTACAGCACATTCTCCATCAATCTGAAGAACCATTTCATGATGCAGAGAACCATTTAAACATGCAATGGTTCTATATAGGACCATTGTTTTTAAGTGTTTTTGTACCGTAAAGCCTTCCCAGAAGATTAGAGGTTGATTTGAAAGGACAAACTCGTTTTAATTGATTTTGGAGGAAACATTGACGGGTTTGTTTGTCCACAAACTTTTGGCCATGCACTGTATGTGTTGTTAATGATGTCCTGCTCACAGTGTAAAATACACACCGATACTGACTCTCCTCCTGAATCTCTCAGCACTGCACGATTCTGAAGAGCGAGGATCCTCCAGTTCCCCAGCGATGTTCCAGGTGCTGCGTGAAGTTCCACTGTCCTTTCTGCCCCCCCGCTGTTTACAAACCCCGTCACGACGCCTACAGCGTCAACAAACACCTGCAGTGCCACCTGAAGCACGCGGTGCGCCAGAGAGGTTCGTCACGTCGCTCACCCTTATTCCCAGTGTACGCTTATTCCCAGTGTAATAACCCTGAATAATCTGATTATCCTTTCATGATCTTCTATCAGAAGGTTCTGCTCCTGTTTCCATGTTCTTCTTTCTCTTTCTTTAGGCTACATTATCTGCATGTGTCATTTGGGCTGCAGGCCTAGAGGTCACTTCCACTGCCCCATCTGCGGCAGCACGGTCATCAGGAAGAACGACGCGCAGAGCCACATCGGCTCCTGTCGAGGTAACACCACAAAACCCTGAAGAGACCCTTCTATCTGTAGATGAGCTTATATCGTCTGTCAGTAGTGTTCATCAGCAGATAAAAACACTGAATGTGAACACCGGTGCAGTGAGAAGCATGGGTACTGTAGCTGGGACACAGTTGTTATGGTAATGATGCTCTTCATCTGGAGAACAGCCCAAAAGCAAAGCTATATTTAAAGCACAAACCGTTTTGTTTATTTGTTGGTTTTTGGTCTATTTTATTGTTGTTATTGACATTAAAGGAGGGCGAAACACAGGAAGCAACATATATATATATATATATATATATATATATATATATATATATATATATATATATATATATATTAGTATTGTGGTAATACATTTAAATGTGATTTGTTTAAAAGAAATAAAACTAAGTTTTTTTTGTCCATCAAAATAAAAAAACCATAAGGTGACTGACCTGCACCAGCTCTAAAATCGGACCAGTCACCGAAGTGGCTTCGTCAAAGATGTGATGTCGCTGATTCTCTGGTTCGTCCAACTCGTTTGCGTTTATTCTGTTCTTGTCTTGTCTCTGCCCAGATTTCCAAAACGTGTTACAGTGATAAAAGTTTAATCACTATTAGCACATTTATCATTTATTTATAATTTATCATTTATTCTTCATTAGTGATTATTTTTTTACTAAAAAATCTGTTTTCACTGCCGGTAAAGCCTCACAATAACACCGCATTCCACCATAAGAACGTCATACCAACAGTGAAACATGGTGGTGGTAGTGTGATGGCCTGGGGCTGCTTTGATTCTGCAGGACCTGGACGACTCGATGGAACCATGAATTAGGGGGGTTATTACTTTTTCACATGCGTGATATATGGGTTTTGAGTAAATCTTTACCTTCAGTAAATTGAATGATCAATTAACGGCTGCATTTCATGTTTACTCATGTTGTTTTTGTCTTATTAAAATTTGTTGGATGATCTGAAACATTTAAATGTGACAAATTAACAAAAATGAAAGAAATCAGGTGAGGGGCAAATACTTTTTCACAGCGCAGTACCTAAAAGCTGCCGGGCACCGAACAAGCTCAACTCAGCGGCTGGGTAGAAAAAACAACCCAGCGGTTTATAAAGTACCCCCGACTGAAATGTTACCGTCAGATTAAAACCATCATTTTAACATTTTGTTGTTCTTTCAGGCAACGGCGTCAAACCTCCGGCTGAAAGGCGAGCGGGAGAGACGCCTCACCTCTGTCCTCACTGTGGGAAGATTCTGAAAAGCAAGCGAAATCTCGTCCACCACCAGAGGATTCATACCGGAGAGAAGCCCTACCTGTGCGCCTCCTGCGGCAAGCAGTTCTCCAGCCTTTGCTCCTTCTCAGTCCACCAGGTCACTCACAGCGGAGAACGGCCTCACCACTGCTCCGCCTGTGGGAAGCGCTTCAAACGCAAGTCTGAGTGTTTGATCCACCAGAGGAGACACAGCGGAGAGAAGCCCTACCTGTGTGCTACCTGTGGAAAACAGCTGTCCAGCAGGAAAACCCTGTCAGCGCACCAGAAAACGCACAGCGGGGAGCGTCCACACCGTTGCCTTACCTGCGGAAAGAGCTTCACTTTGAAGTCCAGCCTCACTGCCCACAGAGGGACACACACACGGCCCTATGACTGCCCTCAGTGCGGGAAGAGTTTCGCCAGATCTGACAATCTGAGAGCTCATCAGAGAACGCACACCAAGGACTAATCCCTGATGGAAACATTTCTTCATATGGGATCCGTTCTACCAAACGTGAGTTCAGCTGCTGTGAAATGACAGAGGATGAACAGGAAGACCGGCGACAGAAACCGAGGATGGACTGGAAGACCGGCGACAGAAGCCGAGGATGGACTGGAAGACCGGCGACAGAAACCGAGGATGGACTGGAATACCGGCGACAGAAACCGAGGATGGACTGGAAGACCGGCGACAGAAACCGAGGCTGGACTGGAAGACCGGCGACAGAAACCGAGGCTGGACTGGAAGACCCTTTTCATACTTACGTATTTGACACGGTGGAAGTCGTCACTGCAGGGAAACCAATAGAGCGGTGGCAGCGTTTCTGAGTGACAATGTAGACAGAGTCTTCCTTAATGGTGTCTCTGATGGGGAAACTCATTTATTAATAAGAATGATAATATATATATATATATATATATATATATATATATATATATATATATATATATATATATATATATATATATAAATTGTCTTTATGTTGCACATTTTTTATTAATGTCTACTCAAGATGCTTTACAGTGAAATAAAATTCATAAAAACGTCTAAAGAGTCTTAAGATTCTACATTAAAAGATTCTGCTTAGTGTTCATGATTCTATATAGAACCCGTCTTTATTAAAGAACCTTTGAAGAACTGTGTGTGTGTATATATATATACATACATACATTGTGTATATATACATTATATATATAACCATTTCTTGCTTAAATGGTTCTTTGCATGCTGAAACGGATCTAGAGCTTGATGAGCAATGTGCTGTTGATGGTTCTATGTACAACCTTTTTGAAAATGCTTCTTTATAGCACCAAAAAGGGTTCTAATATTATATAGAGGCTTGACCTTGTAAACAATACCAGAACCTTTTCTGGTGCTATATAGAACAACACATTCTCCATCTATCTGAAGAACCGTTTCACCATTTTCAAAATATGTTTATTTTTAACTCATGATTCACTTCTACAAAATTGTGGTGGATGACGATCAGATAAAATATATTTATCAAAATAATTTATCAGCATCTGAATGATAATTTGATAAATCCCATATCGGTATTCCCATTCCTGCTACAAACCTTCTTCCACAGTCAGGCCACAATACAGCCAACAAATAGGACATCTTGTCAATCCTGATTGGTCCTCATTGTTGTGTATGAGCAGCAGTGAAGATGGGTAAAGTTTCTCTTCAGTCATGTTGAAGTTAGAACCCCGAAGCTTTGGAGAAGAACTGGAAAAGGACTTTTCCATCAAACTTACCGAAACAGTAATTTCACATTCTTACAACCTCATTTACTCTTGTTGCTCTGGAAAAACCCAAATCTTAAGACGCCCGTAAGAAAAAAAAATATTCCACATGTATTTATCAAATATATTCTTGACACATAAAAATGGACAAAAATAAATGTTAAATATATAAATTAATATATAATTATATATTATTTTGTTTTTGGTTGTTCATATACAATGCAAAAACTTTGATACACATTTGGAATATTTTTTTCTGTATGGAATGTAATCAGCCCGATCATTTCAAAGGCAACTATAACACAGAGTAGCCCATCAAATTTTACTTCACATAATAAACAGACAAACTTCTACATAATATTTTTTCCATTAACAATGTCCTTTTTAAAAAAATCCACAGATGTTACATCTAAAGTTGTCGAAAGCCCTGTAAGTTCTTAAAATAGGAAATTTCTAAATTTTAGCTTTATTGTTATTATAAATTCAGGGAATGGCTGGTAGATTAAACATACCCCTCCCTTCAGTGCTTCTTCAGAAGCCCCGCCCACCAGATTCATGGACACACATTGCCAAGACAAACGACACTGGAACAAAACAATATTGACCTGTTGTTTCTGTGAATCAGCAAAAAATAGTTGTCCTGTCAGGCAGAACCAGAGCAGCCTCCTCATCAATTTTCACACCTTTCAACTCTCCATGAAGATGAAGTCAGATTCTCATTCGCCAGCTTCTTGGTTGAATTTCTCATTCCACCTTAAGCAGAGCAGCAGTTACATCCCAGTGCCTCAGCTTCCCCTTTGAATTCACATTCCACCTTCAATCGTGTAGCATTCCGGTGCTATTCCATGTTAGAATTTTCCTTTCCCACCTTAAATGGAGCAGCAGTGACGTTCTGGCACCTCAGCTACTTGGTTGAATTTTTCAGTTCCGCCTTAAATGGCGCAACAGTTCTTGCCTGAGCCAAGATCTTCTTGTTCTTCAGATGTCCTCCTCTTTGGCTGTTTTCCTTCTTCTTGACGATGTGTAGAGTTCTCCCAGTCTCCCTGTACTCTGCACGAGTGCCCCCTGTTGCTGATTGGCTGGAATAGTGCTGTGTTGTTCAGTCTGAGACAGTGTTTATTTTTTTTATGCTTTAAGATGCTAAATCTAAGTTTCCCACAGCCGACACAAAGTTCTTTTAGTTTTTCTGACTCTTGCAATTTTTCATATGTGATGCATTATTAAAGTAAATGGCACAACTTTCTTAGAAAAACAGACATTTATTGTGTAAGAATAATGGATTTCAAACAGCCGCAAAGAAAAATGAGTTAATTTTTTTAATAAAATAAAACGTACAGTCCAACATGTATGACATATTCCTGTATTCTGGTAGAAATGCTCTGTAATGGACATTATATGGAAACTCTCACTCATATTGATGACACAGTCCAACCTGTTTGCACATAAAATCTGGATTGCTGTGTACTCCGACTGCAACCTTTCAGCAGGAACTAACCAATGCGTAACACTTACAACCAATTCATGAGTTATAATCAGTCATCATCTTTTAATATAAAAGTCCTGAATGAAATTAAAAGCCTTGAAATACTTCCTGTCAAACTGCATTAAGATACAAGGTAAAAGCGGATGGAGCCGAATGGTGAATATACAGTATTGAGTCTGCTGAACAGAGAAAAATCAACATGGACAGTTCCACTAGAGGAGTGAGCAGAATGTTAGAAAGCAAGCAGATGTGATTTCGGCATGAATGTTATTTAGGCAGTTAACGTTTCCTGAATTTGCAATACAAAACAATAATAATATAAAAACAACTCCTGAATGATCCACCAGTCTGAACAGAGTCCGTCTCATCACCTGGTCCTTTTTATGCTCGTTCACCTCAGCGTTTCAACACCAAAGTCAAATAAAGCGAAAGTTTGGCAAACAAATCAAATGTACACACTTCACCTCCAATGTAGTCGATCAGCCGGAGCACATTTGGTGTCCGAAGTTAGCTTCTTTAGTTTTAGCACTTCAGCTACAAGGCTAATATGGCTAACGAGTAATGGGAGCGTATGCCCCACCAGTTAGCATCATGCTAACTGCACACACGATTAAATCACACTTGCCTCAAACCGTATCATCGAGTTGCTAAATATGTACACCAGCGTAACTAAAATGGAGGGGGTTTCTAATAAAGTGGCCGCGGTGTGTAGGTCTGTAACTGAAGGATCCGCCAGTGACACCAGCCACATACAACAGAAGTCTTACCATGTGAAGAACTTGAAAACAATATGGACTTTAAGACTTTGAAAGAATACATACTGGAGCCTCACCTATTGGCTTTAAGACTTACAGAGAATAACCACTGGATAAAAAGACTTCTCTGGGCTGAAATACACACAAAAAGAAATACATACTGGAGAAAATCCATGCCTACTGCCTTTTACACAAAGAATACATACAGGAGAAAAGCTAGGCCTATTAGATATAAGACAGACAAAGAATATGTACTGGAAAAAAAATTCATACTGGAAAGAAAACCGTACCTACTATG
This sequence comes from Pygocentrus nattereri, assembly GCF_015220715.1. NCBI lineage: Eukaryota > Metazoa > Chordata > Actinopteri > Characiformes > Serrasalmidae > Pygocentrus > Pygocentrus nattereri. The sequence continues at coordinate 41,833,231 of NC_051222.1, read as the reverse complement.
ATGATTGGTAATATGACAAAGTACATACTGGAGAAAAAGCCTCATCTCTGGCCTAGTGGCTTTAAGACAGACAAATATATACTGAAGAAAAAAAAAAACTTATATCTGGGCTTACATGAATACAAATATACATACTGGAGAAAAGCCATGCCTATGGGTTTGAAGATTTGCAAAGAATACATACTGGAGAACAACTGCCTGCTGGTTTTAAGACATATAAAGAACACATATTGGAGAAAGGATGTGACTAGGCTTCAAAGCATACTGAGAAAAAGCAGTACCTTTTGATTTTAGGATATATATAAATGCATAAACAAATACAGGAGAAAACAAGGCTTACCTCGGCCTTTGAATATGTGCAAAGTATACATACTGGAAAACACAAACCAAAGCTGTACCTCTGAGCTTCAGCACATACCAAAAATACAAGCCTCACTGCTGAGCTTCAATACGTGTAAGAAATACACAGCGGAGAGAGGCCTTGCGTCCGGGCTTCAGAATGTGCAAAGAATCCATACTGGAGAGAAGCCCGACCCATTAGGTTTGACACATACAGAGAACTCATACTGGAGACAGCCTCGCTGCTGAGCTTGCATACATAAACATAACTGCATGCATACCGCAGAGACGACTTGCCTCTCGGCTTCAATACATACCGGCAATTCATACTGGAGAGAAGCCTTACCTTTTGGAATACATATCAAAGAGAAAATGTATCCACTGGCTTTAGTACATAACAAGAATACATACCGATGAAAAGCTGTGCGTCTGGGCTTCAACACACACTGTGGAGAGAAGACTTGGGTGCTCCAACATGGACAAGAATACAAACGGGAGAAAAGCCTCTTCTTGTTTTTAATACCCATGAGGAATGCATACCGTAAAGACGACGCAACTCAGGGATTCAATACACACCGGAGAGAATCCTTACTCATTGGCTTCTATATGGACAAGAATACATACTGGCGAAAAGCCTTGCCTCTTGGCTTTAATACATATAAGGAAACTCTTACTGGAGGGAAACCATGCTTTTGGGTTTTTAATACATACTGGAGAGGAGCCTTACTACTGGGAACCACTAGGGACTCGTTTTTGTCCTTGTTTATTGACAATAGAAACCACACAATAAGGTCTATTAGAGATTACTGAACATCTCCAAAAGGTCTGAGGCAAGTGTGACGATTAAGGCACCATGCTAACTGGTGAAGTAAATTCTGTGACTCGTTAGCTACGTTAGCCTCAAAGCTCCACTGCAAAAACCTAACGAAGCAGAAGTTGAGACACCAAACGTGTGCTGTGTTATCGACTACGTTTGAGGTAAAGGAGAACTTGGTATTTGTTTTTAAAGTTCTTGGGGGTCTTGGGCATCTTGGGAGTCTGGCTGTGGGCTGTCGCTGAGTTCCTCCGCGGTGTGCTTCTTCTGGTGTGTCAGCAGAGACCCGGAGTAGCTAAAGGTTTCTCCGCATACAGAGCAGCGGTAAGGTCTTTCTCCGGTGTGGACTTCCTGGTGGGCCACAAGAAGCTCAGGCAGGATGAAGGCCTTGTCGCAGCGTGGACACTCGTGCAGCCTTTCTCCAGTATGCCTCTTCTCGTGGCTCACAAGGTTGTCGGAGCGCGAGAAGCTCTCGCCACAGAGTGAGCAGCTGTAGGGACGCTCTCCGGAGTGTGTCCGGATGTGCTTCTGCAGGTACGGTGGCGTCTTGAAGGACTTTCCGCACAGAGGACAGAGGAAGGGCTTCTCATCACTGTGTGTTCGCTGATGGTTCTTCAACGCCCCCAGGCGGATGAAGCTTTTGCCACACAGGGAGCACAAGTGGGCCCTGACGTCGCTATGGATCTTCTGATGGAAGTAAAGGCCGTCAGGCCTGGAGAAGCTTTTCCCACACACGGAGCACAGGTAAGGCTTTTCTTTGGTATGAACAGTCTGGTGTATCTTGAAGTCTTTTTTCTCGTTGAAGGTTTTCCCGCATTCGGCGCAGGAGAAGGGACGCTCTCCGGTGTGAAGCCTTTCGTGCGCCCTCAAGCGGCCCTTCTGTCGGAAACTCTTCCCACAGTGCGAGCAGACGTACGGTCTTTCTCCGGTGTGAATTCTCTGGTGCATGATGACGTGCGACTGGCTGGGAAAGCACTTCCCGCAGTAAGGGCACGGGACCAGATTCTTCTTGCCCTCTTTCTTCTTCTTCCGTGGCTCCGGCTGCTTCTCTCCGGTGTGCTTCCTCTCATGGTATTTCAGCTGTCCGGACTGCGTGAAGCTTTTCTCGCAGTACGAGCACTTGTACGGCTTCTCTCCGGTATGAATCCGGTGGTGCGCATTAAGGTTGCCAGAGTTGTAGAAGCTCTTCTCACAGTACAGGCAGTGATAGCGCTTCTCCTTCTTGGGAGCCGGCCGGGACGGCAAGTCTTCCCTTTTCTTTCTTTTAGACCCTGAGAGCACATTGACGAGAAAAAATTTTATATAAAATGAAGCCTGTGCAAAAGTTATATTCCATGTTTTATTTTTTTCTGATGTTAAATTTCACAGATAAATAGAAACTGTGCCCTAATTTCAGCAGAAAAATGTCCAGAGTGAAGTGCGTTCTCTGTAGAGGATGTGTTAATTATATTCACATTCACAACATAGAATTTGATTATTCAAACTTTTGCAAATGACAGTATATTATGATTATTATTACTACTGCTGCACCTATTCACTGTAAAACAGAGAAGTCTCTTACGTGGAGGAACGATTTTGTAAACATCGTCTTCTTCTTCTTCTTCTTCTTCCTCCTCTTCCTCCTCTTCTTCGTCTGACAGAAGCTCACCATCCGCTCCCTCAGCATCTTCGGACCCGGTGTAGTCCACCATCCGCAGTGAACACAGCTTTAATGGGGTCCGCTGTTTACGTCTGCTCCTACCGTTACAGTCTGAGCGCAGCCTAGACGGGTCGGAAACCTCCACACGCTACAGGAAACCATGGCAACCGTTACAAATACAGCGCTGTTCAAAAGAGTTGAGACTTTTTCTAGTCATTTCCAAAAATGAAATCAAATTTAATAAAATGCTTTTTTGACAAATTTAGGACTTACAGCACTCTTCCACTTAAAACACTTACTTAGATTGTGCTATTTCATAGTGGTGAGAGGACACGCTTTATAGTACTTTATCCAGTATTCCGGATGGTTGCTATTGTTTCGTATCAGTACAGGGTGGAAGCTTTGGAATAAATATAATTATGACCACGTTGTAGCCCTACCCACTTTTTCACAGGTCTATCCAAAAATGTGTTCCTGTCCACTGCACTGCAACAAATTGTACTGTATTACTGTAAGATCAGTCCTACTGAAAGTTGACAATCATTAATTAAAGGCCCATCCCTTGGTTTCATACCTTTCTTAGGTTGTAGAACTCACGCTGCTTTATTTTCTTCACCACCGACGCCACCCTCTTCCTTAAGTGGTGATTTTCTTCTTGGATTGCCTCAATGTCAGCCATGGATAGATCCGTCTCCACTGACTTCACAAAGGGTTTTTTGGAGCGCGACGTCAGCACAGTTGTAGACAATGTTTTGGACTTGTGGGACGTTGGTGACGTTCTAGAGAACACCTCAGGATTGCAAGACGCTGGCGATTTTGTAGAGGACGTCTCAGGTTCACAGGACGTTGGTGGTGTCGTAGAGGATGTCTCAGAGTTGCAAGATGTTGGCAATATTTTAGAAAACACCTTAGGGTCATGGGACGTTGCTGATGTTGTAGAGAAATTGTCAGGATCACCAGATGTTGCAGATAATGTCTCAGGGTCATGAGACGTTGGCAATGTTGCAGAGAACGTCTCAGGGTCACGAGATGTTGGCAATGTTGCAGAGAACGTCTGAGGGTCACGAGACGTTGGCGACATCGCAGAGAAATTCTCAGAGTTGCGAGACGTTAGCAACGTTGCAGAGAGCGTCTCAGGGTCGCGAGACGTTGGCAACGGTGTAGAGAACGTCTCAGGCTTGCAGAATGTTGGTGACGTTGTAGGGAATGTCTCAGGCTTGCAGAATGTTGGTGATGTTGTAGGGAATGTCTCAGGGCTGCAGGATGTTGGCAATGTCACAGAGAATGTTTGAGGTTCGTGAGACATTGGCAACGGCGCAGAGAATATCTCAGGGTTGCGAGACATTGATGACGTTGTAGAGAAGATCTCAGGGTCACAGGATGTTGACAGTGTTGCAGAGAACGTCTCAGGATCACGGGACATTGGCAATGGCGTAGAGAATGTCTCCGGGTTGCAAGACATTGGTGATGTTGCAGAGAACGTCTCAGAGTCACGGGAAGCTGGCAACGTTGCAGAGAACGTCTCAGAGTCGCGGGAAGCTGGCAACGTTGCAGAGAACGTCTCAGAGTCGCGGGAAGCTGGCAACGTTGCAGAGAACGTCTCAGAGTCGCGGGAAGCTGGCAACGTTGCAGAGAACGTCTCAGAGTCGCGGGAAGCTGGCAACGTTGCAGAGAACGTCTCAGAGTCGCGGGAAGCTGGCAACGTTGCAGAGAACGTCTCAGAGTCGCGGGAAGCTGGCAACGTTGCAGAGAACGTCTCAGAGTCGCGGGAAGCTGGCAACGTTGCAGAGAACGTCTCAGAGTCGCGGGAAGCTGGCAACGTTGCAGAGAACGTCTCAGAGTCGCGGGAAGCTGGCAACGTTGCAGAGAACGTCTCAGAGTCGCGGGAAGCTGGCAACGTTGCAGAGAACGTCTCAGAGTCGCGGGAAGCTGGCAACGTTGCAGAGAACATCTCAGAGTCGCGGGAAGTTGGCAACGTTGCAGAGAACGTCTCAGAGTCACAGGAAGTTGGCAACGTTGCAGAGAACGTCTCAGAGTCACGGGAAGTTGGCAACGTTGCAGAGAACGTCTCGTGGCCGCGGGACATTAGCGATGTTGTAGAGTACATCTCTCGTTCTTCATCCTCAGGCTTCTCAGGCATTGATGCACCCTCTGCCATTTTGTCCCAGTAATTACACCAGTCTCGTCTAGCTCTGTTCATTCAGGATGGACGAAAAGCAGTAAGACATTTAACAACTGAAACATTGTGCGTTTTCTATTTGTAAGACAAAAAGCCAGCAAGAAATTACATGAAATGAATTAACACATGTAGGACACGTCTGCATTCTAAATGTCTGCATAATCCCGTGTGTGAGGTGTAATCAGAGAGATTCAGAGGGTTCGGCGTGAAAGAGTTCAGACGTCTTTACAGTGGTGGTGATGGGAACCAGGCGTCGCCATGACTACAACACAGATATAGACACTTTATTGACCATCCAGAACCACCAGAGAACCTACACGAGTCTTCTGAGCTTATATGGAATGCTGATGATGGAAAACAGTGGAAAATCTGGAATAATGATTTTTCTTTGGGGACTATTTTGCCGCACAGCGCCCTGCATGTCTCCCTCCACCATGAATGGAGTTGAAGTTCTCTAAACTCTCATAAAACAGCGTCTCAGTCATCAGGCAGTGAATTCAGAACCAGTTCATGTAGGAACTTTCTGTGAGGAGCTTTTAGAGGGGGACGTCTGGTTCCCATCACCACCACTGTGAACAGTTCTGACTCTGTAAGTTGCTCTAGAACCACACCACACCACTCTGAATTACTTTGTTTACATCTCAACCAGCGGAATTCCCCTTTTAACGGGGATCAGCATTCCTTTCCAGTAGCTGCTAGGTGAAGGAATGAATGAGAGTATGTAAAAAGGAGCTAAAAAGGGAAAAATAAGTTTTCAGATAGTGATTATTCTCTAACCTGATGTATCTACTGATATAAACATTAAAAATAACAAATTACACTTTTGTTTATTAGGTAAAAGCTGCAGTGCAGGTACAGGTGTCACGTCTGCTCTACACAGGGTTAGGATGTAATGGAATTCAAATATTGGTAACATATACTCAGAATACAAAAATAATTTAAAATATCTGTATTCAAAGTTACATTTTATAAAGACAGTATTCAGAATAGTTACTTTTATATTTTAGGAAAATACTTTTAGAACACTTATCTTTGAACTCATAACATGTATATATAATATTTATTTTATATGATGTGCACTTTTCAAAAAAAACCATCAGTGCTTATATAAGAAAAAAAATGAATAAATGATGTCTTTACAAACACTGAAGGTCTAAATCAATGTGATCGGTTATTAATCTCAGCGTTACTGAGCTCTGCTAAAGCCTGAGTAGACTGATAAATCAACGTGATCGGTTATTAATCTCAGCGTTACTGAGCTCTGCTAAAGCCTGAGTAGACTGATAAATCAATGTGATCAGTTATTAATCTCAGTGTTACTGAGCTCTGCTAAAGCCTGAGTAGACTGATAAATCAATGTGATCGGTTATTAATCTCAGCGTTACTGAGCTCTGCTAAAGCCTGAGTAGATTGATAAATCAATGTGATCGGTTATTAATCTCAGCGTTACTGAGCTCTGCTAAAGCCTGAGTAGACTGATAAATCAATGTGATCGGTTATTAATCTCAGCGTTACTGAGCTCTGCTAAAGCCTGAGTAGACTGATAAATCAATGTGATCGGTTATTAATCTCAGCGTTACTGAGCTCTGCTAAAGCCTGAGTAGACTGATAAATCAATGTGATCGGTTATTAATCTCAGCGTTACTGAGCTCTGCTAAAGCCTGAGTAGACTGATAAATCAATGTGATCGGTTATTAATCTCAGCGTTACTGAGCTCTGCTAAAGCCTGAGTAGACTGATAAATCAATGTGATCGGTTATTAATCTCAGCGTTACTGAGCTCTGCTAAAGCCTGAGTAGACTGATAAATCAATGTGATCGGTTATTAATCTCAGCGTTACTGAGCTCTGCTAAAGCCTGAGTAGACTGATAAATCAATGTGATCGGTTATTAATCTCAGCGTTACTGAGCTCTGCTAAAGCCTGAGTAGACTGATAAATCAATGTGATCGGTTATTAATCTCAGCGTTACTGAGCTCTGCTAAAGCCTGAGTAGACTGATAAATCAATGTGATCGGTTATTAATCTCAGCGTTACTGAGCTCTGCTAAAGCCTGAGTAGACTGATAAATCAATGTGATCGGTTATTAATCTCAGCGTTACTGAGCTCTGCTAAAGCCTGAGTAGACTGATAAATCAATGTGATCGGTTATTAATCTCAGCGTTACTGAGCTCTGCTAAAGCCTGAGTAGACTGATAAATCAATGTGATCGGTTATTAATCTCAGCGTTACTGAGCTCTGCTAAAGCCTGAGTAGACTGATAAATCAATGTGATCGGTTATTAATCTCAGCGTTACTGAGCTCTGCTAAAGCCTGAGTAGACTGATAAATCAATGTGATCAGTTATTAATCTCAGCGTTACTGAGCTCTGCTAAAGCCTGAGTAGACTGATAAATCAATGTGATCAGTTATTAATCTCAGTGTTACTGAGTTAATAATGCTGAGAATTTTGCATTCATTTGAATAATATACTTTTAATTTTAATTGCATTGAGCCAAATAACACTGAGAAGCCCAAACCCCATCATAATAAAGGTTTAACAGTTTATTTTATTCAACATTTTTCATGCAACATATTAAAGATTCAGAATACAAGAAATTGTCAATGTTGAAGAAAAGTTACATTTATTGGTCTCACTGAATGCTCGAATAACGTGACAGTACTTTATTAGATTTTCCTTAAAAAGTATGTTTTTACAGAAGAAAGAAACACCCTAACTTTGAATCGGGGTCTGTGAAACCAGCTTTTCTCCCAAGTATGGAGTGTTTCTCTTGGTCCGCAAGATGTTGCTAGGTAGTTGCCATAACATCCCAAGTGGTTGCTATGGTATCCCAGGTGGTCGCTAAGGTTGCTAAGTAGTTGTTATGGTATCCCAGGTGGCTACTAACGTGCTATTACTCTGTTGCTATGGTATCCCAGGTGGTTGCTAGGGGGCTTCCTTAGTTATTTTCCCATACTTGAACTTCTGTAAGATCCAGACAAGTAGAAATGTCTGCATTCTTAATAGAACCTTTATATAAAAAAAAACTTAATACTTAAAACAATTTTTTTTAGTAAGAGCAGCACTGTTGTTATTCAATTTATATTCTTTGTCAAATTTTTGTCTGCTAACTCACAATTTGAGATATTGACACTGTTCCAACTCTGGAATGTTTGGATCAATAGGGAATGGTGTGCTTGTATATGGCTTTTTGATCCAATGTACAGTTTTCTTATGTACAATCATCGTTAAATTATGGATTTTTTCCCCATAGAAATGAATGGGGGTGCCAAAGTGGTTTCTGCCCGACAGACACCACTTCGCACACGTTACTTCAGAGCAGGTCCCCAAGAAAGAGCTCAAAGTTGATCTAACTCGCACTCATGTGTTTGTCATTTTCATCCCTCGTTCTTCCCGTAGGGTCCCATTCATTTTCGCTTGTACAAAACCTTACAATTTTTTGCCCGACAGCGATCAAACTTCACACACTCATTCAGGTTCTAATCTAATCTAATCTAAATTCATACTGACCTGCACTCCTCTATGTATCATTTTTCATCCCTCGTTTCTCCCATAGAGTCTCATTCATTTTTAACACTACTTGGCCACCCCCTAACAACCATTCAGTACACACGCCGTACACCACGGAAACTGTCTAGGAACATTTTAGCAACCAAATCTTACATCATAGCACCCGCCAATCACCACGCTGCCTTCCAGAAATGCACGCTCGTAGTTTTTTCATACACTACAATAACGTCAATTTTTAATATTCGGTTTACGATTTATGTTTCCTGCACTTGGCATTAGATGTTGTGAGCTCAAGTAAGACTCCAGTGAAACATCGTTGATTCCGACACCGTGCCGATATAATCGTGCAGTGGGATCTGTGGAGGCCTGGCTAATCGGCATCAACACCAACAAATGCAAGCTGAAAACTAAGATCTCAGCACAGCATACGAACGAGAAGCTGATTCCTGAGCCAGAGCTTTGGGGTTTTGACCCTTGACTTCAAGGACATTGCAGTGAATTTAAAGTTGATCACCGATGTTTGAAGAAAACTTTGTATTTTGTTCGTTTTATACGCGATTTGCTCAAAAAACACCAAAATACCCAGATGTCCTGTAAAGTCTGAGGAACAGAAGAGCACTAAAGTGTTTCCCAGGCTAAATACATGAACTCCGAGCTCATTATTAACAAAAGCGCAGATTATTAATTAATTATTACAATAAGAGGACTTTGTTTTCCTCCTCTCTGCAGTGCAGATCTGACATGTGACAAAATAAAAGTCACCAAACCTTCGCCAGGGTCAAAGGTGTGTGTGTTTCCATCGCAACATGATTTGTTTACATAACCCCAGCTGCCCTGGGCACTGTGAGGAGGCGTCACGATCAATGGGCTTTATCGCCGATACCGATACTACACCGATAAACCCGCGCAGCCTCTACGGCGCGGCCTGCGGTGAAGGCAGGAAGCGGAAGAAATCCTAGACGCGCTAGACCATTAATCAGCACCCATAATCAATAAACGCCCGAATTAATGCGGATCGATTAAACAGGCTGCACAGATCCCGGCTGGCGTGATATGGACCCTAACAAGCTTCATTACACAGCAGAGAGAAGAGCTCCTCCAGCTTCTCTTTCGAATTCCCCGTTCCACCTTAAACAGTGCGGCGGTCACACTCCGGCGCCGGAGGCTACTGCTGTAACTGCAGCACCGTTTAAGGTGGAACGGGGAATTCGAAAGAGAAGCCAACTTCAGCTCCGCTGCTCGCCCCTCCTGATGCCCGTTAGGGCACAATTACTCGAATTTCCCTCCGCGAATAAGTCGGTTCCGACCCAAACCGAGGAGCTGAACTCACCCGCTGCGCTCCCGACCCGCTTTGACTGCGACTTCGATTCGCTTCTGGGCCAAATTTCACCTTAAACCGAGGAAAGTCGAGCCAAACCTCCCGAAGCTTCATCCGGCTACACGGAGGGGAATTCACACTGTATCAAAATAAAAGCCCCCAACAACACAACCCCCCCCCCTTTGAGGGGAATTCACAGGATGTCAAAATAAAAGTCCCCAGCGCCCATTGCATCTGTTTAAATGTATTAGAACACCTACCCTGTGCTTCCACTAACTGGCCACTTTATTCAGATTCAGATTCAGATTCCTTTATTGATCCAAGGGGGAAACTGCAGTTGCTACAGTTGCAGCCATTTATGTAAAAATAAACACTTTACTAATAATTTAAGACAATACCCACCTTGTGCTTCCACTAACTGGCCACTTTATTAGAAACACCTACCTTGTGCTTCCACTAACTGGCCACTTTATTAGAAACACCCACCTTGTGCTTCCACTCTATGGGTGTGCAATTACATAGGTCAGTGCAACTGCTAGGTTGGGAGCAGACCGACCCAAACATTTCCAGCCGAGAGCAGATCTTGGGTTAAAGGGTTAAAGGATGAGAAACACAAACTGTACATCCAAAGATAAACTACAGTTTCTAAATGGTTTCACTTCTGCATTCAACTAAACATCTCTGGAATATGTTTAAACTCATGGACTGTTATGAGATTCTACATTGTTGATTCAGTCAAAGCACCTCACTAAAGAGGCTTTATAAGACAAGTTAATATTGTTACAGCACAGTGGTGATGATCAATGATGAGTATTGACCAATGTGTAATTCAAAATGATCAATATGTAATTCAAAGATGTTTAATGCATCCTAGAGAAACTCAGAGTCATAACTGTTCACAGTGCTGAACGACCCTGCGTAGAGCAGATGTGAGACCTGTACCTGCACTGCAGCGTTTACCTAATAAACATACAGTGGTCCTTCAAAGTTTGTGAATCCTTTAGAATTTTCTATATTTCTGCATCAATTTGACCTAAAACATCAGATTTTCACAAGTCCTAAAAGTAGATAAAGAGAACCCAGTTAAACAAATGACTTACTGGCCACTTTATTAGAAAGTAAACACTAAAATATTATACTTGGTCCTTTGTTTATTTATCCAATATTAAACATTTGTGAGTGTCAAAAATCTGTGAACCTTTCCTTTCAGTATCTGGTGTGACCCCCCTATGCAGCAATAACTGCAGCTAAACGTTCCGGTAACTGCTGATCAGTCCTGCACAGCGGCTTGGAGGACATACAGCTTCAACTCTGGGATGTTGGTGGGTTTCCTCATATTACCTACTCGCTTCAGGTCCTTCCACAACATTCCGATGGGATTAAGGTCAGGACTTTGACTTGGCCATTCCAGAACATTAACTTTATTGTTCTTTAACTTTCTTTGGTAGAATGACTTGCTGTATGACCCACCTTCTCTTGAGCTTCAGTTCATGGACAGATGTCCTGACATTTTCCTTTAGAACTCTCTGATATAATTCAGAATTCACTGTTCCATCCATGATGGCAAGCCGTCCTGGCCCAGACGCAGCAAAACAGGCCCAAACCGTGATACTACTACCACCAACATGTTTCACAGATGGGATAAGGTTCTCATGCAGGAATACAGTGTTTTCCTTTCTCCAAACATAACACTCATCTGTCCACAAAACATTCCTCCAATAGCATCCTGGCTTGTCCATGTGATCTTCAGCAAACTGCAGACAAGCAGCAATGCTCTTTTTGGAGAGCGGTGGCTTCTCCCTGTAACCCTGCCATGCACTCCATTGTTGTTCAGTGTTCTCCTGATGGTGGATGAATATTAACATTAGCTAATGTGAGAGAGGCCTTCAGTGGCTTTGCAGTTACCCTGAGGTCCTTCGTGATCTCGCTGACTGTCACACGCCTGGCTCTTGGAGTGAACTTTGTTGGTCCACCACTCCTGGGGAGGGAAACGATGGTGTTGAATTTCCTCCATTTGTACACAATCTGTCTGACTGTGGATTGGTGGAGTCCAAACTGTTTACAGATAGTTTTGTAATGGTTTTCTAGCCTTTTCCAGCCTCACACATGATCGTCATTCCATTGATTGAAAACACTTGACTCTAATTTCACCTTCAAATTAACTGCTAATCCTACAGGTTCACAGACTTCACATATGTAATATTGGAACATTTTCCTCAATAAACAAATGACCATCATTTGTTTAACTGGGTTCTCTTTATCTACTTTTAGAACTTGTGTGAAAATCTGATGATGTTTTAGGTCATATTTATGCAGAAATATAGAAAATTCTAAAGGGTTCACAAACTTTTAAGCACCACTGTAAGTGTAACTTGTTATTTGTAATGTTTATATCAGTAGATATATCAGGTTAGAGAATAATCACTATCTGAAAACTTATTTTCCCCCTATTCAGCTCCTTTTCTACATACTCTCATTCATTCCTTCACCTAGCAGCTACTGGAAAGGAATGCTGATCCCCATTAAAAGGGGAATTCCAATGGTTGAGATGTAAACAAAGTCATTCAGAGCAGTTTGGTGTGGTTCTAGATAAACTTACCGAGTCAGAACCGTTCCCAGTGGTGGTGATGGGAACCAGACGTCCCCCTCTAAAAGCTCCTCACAGAAAGTTCCTACATGAACTGGTTCTGAATTCACTGCCTGATGACTGAGACGCTGTTTTATGAGAGTTTAGAGAACTTCAACTCCATTCATGGTGGAGGGAGACAGGGCGCTGTGCGGCAAAATAGTCCCCAAAGAAAACTCACTATTCCAGATTTTCCACTGTTTTCCATCATCAGCATTAAATAAACAAACGCCGCTCAGCTCCGCCCTCTAAAGACGTCATTAACGACCATCAAATAAACAAACGCCGCTCAGCTCCGCCCTCTAAAGACGTCATTAACAACCATCAAATAAACAAACGCCGCTCAGCTCCGCCCTCTAAAGACGTCATTAACGACCATCAAATAAACAAACGGCGCTCAGCTCCGCCCTCTAAAGATGTTATTAACAACCATCAAATAAACAAACGCCGCTCAGCTCCGCCCTCTAAAGACGTCATTAACGACCATCAAATAAACAAACGGCGCTCAGCTCCGCCCTCTAAAGATGTTATTAACAACCATCAAATAAACAAACGCCACTCAGCTCCGCCCTCTAAAGACGTCATTAATGAACATCAAATAAACAAACGCCGCTCAGCTCCGCCCTCTAAAGATGTCATTAACGACCATCAAATAAACAAACGCCCCTCAGCTCCGCCCTCTAAAGACGTCATTAACGACCATCAAATAAACAAACGCCGCTCAGCTCCGCCCTCTAAAGATGTCATTAACGACCATCAAATAAACAAACGCCCCTCAGCTCCGCCCTCTAAAGACGTCATTAACGACCATCAAATAAACAAACGCCACTCAGCTCCGCCCTCTAAAGACGTCATTAACGACCATCAAATAAGCAAACGCCGCTCAGCTCCGCTCTCTAAAGGCGTCATTAACGACCATCAAATAAACAAACGCCGCTCAGCTCCGCCCTCTAAAGACGTCATTAACGACCATGAAATAAACAAACACCGCTCAGCTCCGCTCTCTAAAGGCGTCATTAACAACCATCAAATAAACAAACGCCGCTCAGCTCCGCCCTCTAAAGACGTCATTAACGACCATCAAATAAACAAACGGCGCTCAGCTCCGCCCTCTAAAGACGTTATTAACAACCATCAAATAAACAAACGCCACTCAGCTACGCCCTCTAAAGACGTCATTAACAACCATCAAATAAACAAACGCCGCTGAGCTCCACCCTCTAAAGACTTCATTAACAACCATCAAATAAACAAACTCCGTTCAGCTCCGCCCTCTAAAGACGTCATTAACGACCATCAAATAAACACATGCCACTCAGCTCCGCCCTCTAAAGACGTCATTAACAACCATCAAATAAACAAACGCCACTCAGCTCCGCCCTCTAAAGACGTCATTAACAACCATCAAATAAACAAACGCCGCTCAGCTCCGCCCTCTAAAGACGTTATTAACAACCATCAAATAAACAAACGCCACTCAGCTCCGCCCTCTAAAGACGTCATTAACAACCATCAAATAAACAAACGCCACTCAGCTCCACCCTCTAAAGACTTCATTAACAACCATCAAATAAACAAACTCCGTTCAGCTCCGCCCTCTAAAGACGTCATTAACGACCATCAAATAAACACATGCCACTCAGCTCCGCCCTCTAAAGACGTCATTAACAACCATCAAATAAACAAACGCCACTCAGCTCCGCCCTCTAAAGACATCATTAACAACCATCAAATAAACAAACGCCCCTCAGCTCCGCCCTCTAAAGACGTCATTAATGAACATCAAATAAACAAACGCCGCTCAGCTCCGCCCTCTAAAGATGTCATTAACGACCATCAAATAAACAAACGCCCCTCAGCTCCGCCCTCTAAAGACGTCATTAATGAACATCAAATAAACAAACGCCCCTCAGCTCCGCCCTCTAAAGACGTCATTAACGACCATCAAATAAACAAACGCCGCTCAGCTCCGCTCTCTAAAGGCGTCATTAACAACCATCAAATAAACAAATGTCGCTCAGCTCCGCCCTCTAAAGACACCATTAACAACCATCAAATAAACAAACGGTGCTCAGCTCCGCCCTCTAAAGACGTCATTAACGACCATCAAATAAACAAACGGCGCTCAGCTCCGCCCTCTAAAGACGTTATTAACAACCATCAAATAAACAAACGCCGCTCAGCTCCGCCCTCTAAAGACGTCATTAACGACCATCAAATAAACACATGCCACTCAGCTCCGCCCTCTAAAGACGTCATTAACAACCATCAAATAAACAAACGCCACTCAGCTCCGCCCTCTAAAGACGTCATTAACAACCATCAAATAAACAAACGCCCCTCAGCTCCGCCCTCTAAAGACGTCATTAATGAACATCAAATAAACAAACGCCACTCAGCTCCGCCCTCTAAAGACGTCATTAACAACCATCAAATAAACAAACGCCCCTCAGCTCCGCCCTCTAAAGACGTCATTAATGAACATCAAATAAACAAACGCCGCTCAGCTCCGCTCTCTAAAGGCGTCATTAACAACCATCAAATAAACAAATGTCGCTCAGCTCCGCCCTCTAAAGACACCATTAACAACCATCAAATAAACAAACGGTGCTCTGCTCCGCCCTCTAAAGACGTCATTAACGACCATCAAATAAACAAACGGCACTCAGCTCCGCCCTCTAAAGACGTTATTAACAACCATCAAATAAACAAACGCCGCTCAGCTCCGCCCTCTAAAGACGTCATTAACGACCATCAAATAAACACACACCACTCAGCTCCGCCCTCTAAAGACGTCATTAACAACCATCAAATAAACAAACGCCACTCAGCTCCGCCCTCTAAAGACGACATTAACAACCATCAAATAAACAAACGCCACTCAGCTCCGCCCTCTAAAGACGTCATTAACAACCATCAAGTAAACAAACGCCGCTCAGCTCCGCCCTCTAAAGACGTCATTAACGACCATCAAATAAACAAACGCCACTCAGCTCCGCCCTCTAAAGACGTCATTAACAACCATCAAATAAACAAACGCCGCTCAGCGCCGCCCTTTAAAGGGTTATTATTATATAATAACAGTCACAGGAATGGGTATAAAGTAGAAAAATTCACAGGAAAAGACATAACTTCTAGTACAGTTTCAGAACAGAAGAAATTCTGCAATATTTATTGATGTTTCAGAAGTAAAAGTGAAATCTTTGAAACATCATTGATTAGAAACAAATGAAACATCAATGATTAGAAGCGTGAATGTTTTGCCAGATTTAAAGGCTTAAAACATTAGTTTTTAGTGAAAAAATCAAATTTACTGACTCTTCCGCTGACCCTAAACATAGTCAATCGGCTGAGATGTTTGGTGTTTGGAGTTTTGCTTCTTTAGTTTTGCACTGGAAATACAAGGTTAATGTAGCCAACAAATAAATATGGTTAATGTTACTTGTTGAGTGATTCGGGGAAAATGTAGAACTGTAATTAAAAGAAGGCCCAGGTTGTTTTTAAGGTCAGCATTCCTCCAGTCTTGGAACAATGAATCCATGGTGCCAGACGGCCATATTATGGTGGTTGTGTCCTGATATAAGTATAATGAAGGTGTTAGGTTTAGTTGTTGTAACTCATCTACGAAGGTTCGCCAGCTCTAAATTATTTGGTTAAAAAAAAAAAAATAACTTAGCTAACATTAAAATCGCAGCTGTAGCGATTTGAAAAATGCTCTCATTCAAAATGCAATTTTTTTCTACATACATGTGAGCTGACTGGCTGACTTTAAGGCTTCTCTCCAGTATGTATTCTCTGGTGGATCTTCAGATCACATGCATTGAAGAACTGTTTTCCACACTCAGTGCAAGTGTAAGGCCTGTCTCCATTATGTATTTTCTGGTGCATATGATAGTTAGATGGATCAGAGAAACTTTTCCCACAGACAAGACAAACATAAGGCTTTTCTCCAGTATGTATTCTCTGGTGGATCTTCAGATGTTGTGCTCGTGAAAACTGCTTTCCACACGCAGTGCAAGTGTAAGGCTTTTCTCCAGTATGTATTCTCTGGTATATCTTCAGGCTTGATGCATTTGAGAACTGCTTTCCACACGCAGTGCAATAGCAGGACTTTTTTCCACTATGTTCTCTTAAGTGAGATTTTAGTTTGACTCTTGCTGTCAAGCACTTCCCACAATGCGTGCAGTGATAGGACTTCTCTTTGGCATGTAGCTTCACATGTCTGAGAAAATCAGATTTTATAGTGAAGCTCTTCTTGCAAGTCGAGCAGCAATGCAGCTTCTTCTCTCCATCACCAAGACTCTCACGAGACCTACTCCTCAATGTGGTTCTGCGTCTTTTGCTGTTCTGTTCTTCTCTAGACTCCGAAGACAAGCTCCTGATAT
The DNA here is from genome assembly GCF_015220715.1 of Pygocentrus nattereri. Taxonomy (NCBI): domain Eukaryota; kingdom Metazoa; phylum Chordata; class Actinopteri; order Characiformes; family Serrasalmidae; genus Pygocentrus; species Pygocentrus nattereri. The sequence continues at coordinate 41,816,422 of NC_051222.1, read as the reverse complement.
CTGAGGACATCCATCAGAGCTCATCTGGAAATTCTTGAGATGAAAATGAAATAAAAGTTGTACATACAGTTACACCAACTTCTGTTGTTTACTATTCAAAGTTTGTAAAGGTAGGACTTCTCTCTAAAGCCTAGAAATTATTCACACTGACAATTTAAAAGTATTTTTAGTATTATTCTACCAGGAGAGATATATGCTTATATACTTATTTGCTGTAGTACTGGGTACATTTTGCAAATCCCCTTTCATCAATCACATCTTCTCTTTCTAGCAGACAACTAATAATGAAGTTACCTGAAGGAACAACGTTTTCATCATCATCACCATCATCATCATCATCTCCTTCACTACCATTTCCATCTTCCTCTGCTGTAATGTTTCCTTTCAATCCCATCATGTTCCTGCAGTCCACCAACTTCACCGAACACATCTTTAATGCAGTATGAACCATGTGCTGGAGTCCACCATCTTGCACAGAGTGACTTTCTTCAGTTGGGCTCGGTTCTTCTTCATGAAATGTGGGTAGATCCTCCAGCATCAGCGGATTGTTATGGTCTTCATGGTATGGTTGTGCATGGTTTATTTCAGGTTTGCACTTCACAGCTGCAATGGGTTCATCTTTGAGGTTGGGCAGATGAAGTGTGGGTAGATCCTCCAACATTAGCAGATTGAGTTGGTCTTCATGGTGAGCTTGTGCATTGTTTAGTTCAGTTTTGCTGTCCACAGCCAGGGAGAGTTCATCTTCCAGCTTGGGCAGCATGTGCTGGTCTCTACTCATGTTTTTATAGATCTCTAATAGTATTGGGTTTGATTTGCTTTTATAGCCAAGAGATGGTGAAATGGTGTTCTCCATTTCCTGCAACAACCAAGACAGAAAAATATACTTCATGCAAAGATTCAGGAAACTCTACAGACTCATAATTAGTAGTAAGTCAATTGGCATTTGACATTTGGAACATCAGGACCAAACAATTAGATCAATACAAAACTCACACCTATGATACTGACCTTTGTGACAAAGGCTAGATCTAAAGTGTGGGGAAAGCAAGGACAGTTCAAGACAAAAGACATACATTACTAGATGTACACCCAGACTCTTAATGCTGACAGCAAAAGCTAGGAGAAATACTAAGTTTCAGCAAATTCACACAAGTGTTCATGAAGGAAATACAATTATTCTTCTTGGAGCCAGAATGAGAAGAGACTACAGTCTGTAGGAATGTCACTGTCAGGAAGATAGAAGTAGAAAAAGCTCATTCAAATTCGTCCTCTTCTTAACCACGAACACTGAATATGGTTTTACTTTTGTGACAGAATAATAAACAATGTCTTTATCAAACAAGTACTGTCAGGGACTGTCCACTTTCAGACCAATCAGTGGCTCATCTGCTGTACTGTGCCCATTAAAATTGGTTCTCAAACAACAGAAGCAGAAGTGATGTAGATGGAAGATGACCATGAACGGACCTTGATGGAGTAGCCCCCCAAATATATGTCTGATATGTTCACCATTAATGAACTTTGATGGAGTAGCTCCCAAATATATGGCCGATGTGTTCACCATTAATGGACATTGATGGAGTAGCCCCCCAAATATATGGCCGATGTGTTCACCATTAATGGACATTGATGGAGTAGCCCCCCAATAATGTGGCTGATATGTTTCAGCTTTATAGACCAAACAGATCCATTCCCCCCCTCTGTTTTATGTTCTATTATTCTTTTTTCTCAGTCTTTCTTGTAATTCTGTATCAGTTTGTAAAGGACTCTGAATTAAAACTGCTCACATAAAAGGTGCTGTATGGAGTAGGTGAGGTGATATTGATATTAACCATTATCTTCATTGGTCAGACACAATCTTCTGTATCAACAGCTTCATTTTTAATCAACAGCAGAATACCATACCTCTCTTTTACACTCTCCTTCCCTCCACCATCTTAATTTCATCTGCAGTTTGGCCACCTCCTTTCTCAGCTGAGTGATTTCTGTCTGCATATGTTCAATCTCTGCCATGGACAGATCAGTGCCCAGACCTACTGACATCCTCCTGCATGTGCCCACTCCAGACTCTCCTGCACTCAATGATATTAAAGTGTTCGACATCCCTCTGAAAATATTAACAGGAGCTGAAAACAAACAGTGACCATCAGCACAGCAAAGAAAGCAGCATTTTATTTGCCTTTGCATGTACAGCTGCTTTGTATTCATGCATACAGTTATAATGAATTTGTTGATGTAGAAAACACCAGCATTTAGGATGTGACGAAGCTGTAAACACTACTGCTGCCAGTAGAAGGCAATATTTATCAAGTCACAGAATTCAGTCTTATGCAATTTCACAATTGCTATAGATTTACATCCTAATTGCCAAAAGTATCTAAACAACCAATCTGATTTGATCTGATTCTTCTTTTAGTGTATTTGCTGTAGCATTCATCTATGCTTTAAAATAATCTGTTGAATCTGAATCTGACTGAAAGATATGACACACAAACATAGTTCAGATTTATAACTACACACTGGCAGAGGGTGACTGCGCCTTATATGGAATTGCTGTGGTCTCTCTCTAGCCTTGTTTATGGTGTAATCCATAAAAACCCCCATGTAATAAACCATCTGGACATTCTGTCATTACCTTTTCTTTCATATATAGACTTTTACCTAGCTAGCATGGGGCTTAAATGCCAGTTCTTTTAAGCAAGTAAAGTCACTGAAGTCACCCACATACAGTTTACAAACGTCTCTTTCACTCAGCCACATGCAAAGTTTCCTCATTTGATTTTAACTCAATTAGTTAGCTTATATTTACATCTTTCACTCAGTCACTGAAAGATTTAACTATGTAACTGACATTTTTTTCTCAGCAACCAGCAGATTAAATTTAGTTTTTCACTCAGCAACCAGTAGTTTGCACTCAGCTGGTTTTACATCTTTCGTTTAGCTACTGGCAGATTTCTCTCAGTTATCAGTGTATTTAAATGACCTCAGTTAGCGTAATGACGTCTTTATCCCAGCTCCTAGCAGATTTACCTCAGTTAGCATAATCACGTCTTTATCCCAGTTACTGGCAGATTTACATCAGTTAGCTAGCATAATGACGTCTTTATTCCAGCTACTGGCAGATTTACCTCAGTTAGTTAGCGTAATGACGTCTTTATCCCAGCTACTGGCAGATTTACCTCAGTTAGTTAGCGTAATGACATCTTTCTCTCAGCTACTGGCAGATTTACCTCAGTTAGTTAGCGTAAAGACGTCTTTCTCTCACCTTCTGGCAGATTTACCTCAGTTAGTTAGCGTAATGACGTCTTTATCCCAGCTACTGGCAGATTTACCTCAGTTAGCGTAAAGACGTCTTTCTCTCACCTTCTGGCAGATTTACCTCAGTTAGTTAGCGTAATGACGTCTTTATCCCAGCTACTGGCAGATTTACCTCAGTTAGTTAGCGTAATGACATCTTTCTCTCAGCTACTGGCAGATTTACCTCAGTTAGTTAGCGTAAAGACGTCTTTCTATCACCTTCTGGCAGATTTACCTCAGTTAGTTAGCGTAATGACGTCTTTATCCCAGTTACTGGCGGATTTACCTCAGTTAGTTAGCGTAATGACATCTTTCTCTCAGCTACTGGCAGATTTACCTCAGTTAGTTAGCGTAAAGACGTCTTTCTCTCACCTTCTGGCAGATTTACCTCAGTTAGTTAGCGTAATGACGTCTTTTTTCCCAGCTACTGGCAGATTTACCTCAGTTAGTTAGCGTAATGATGTCTTTATCTCAGCTACTGGCAGATTTACCTCAGTTAGTTAGCGTAAAGACGTCTTTATCTCAGCTACTGGCAGATTTACCTCAGTTAGTTAGCGTAAAGACGTCTTTATCTCAGCTACTGGCAGATTTACCTCAGTTAGTTAGCGTAATGACGTCTTTATCCCAGCTACTGGCAGATTTACCTCAGTTAGTTAGCGTAATGACGTCTTTATCTCAGCTACTGGCAGATTTACCTCAGTTAGTTAGCGTAATGACGTCTTTATCCCAGCTACTGGCAGATTTACCTCAGTTAGCGTAATGACGTCTTTATCCCAGCTACTGGCAGATTTACCTCAGTTAGTTAGCGTAATGACGTCTTTATCCCAGCTACTGGCAGATTTACCTCAGTTAGTTAGCGTAATGACGTCTTTATCCCAGCTACTGGCAGATTTACCTCAGTTAGTTAGCGTAATGACGTCTTTATCCCAGCTACTGGCAGATTTACCTCAGTTAGTTAGCGTAAAGACGTCTTTATCTCAGCTACTGGCAGATTTACCTCAGTTAGTTAGCGTAAAGACGTCTTTATCCCAGCTACTGGCAGATTTACCTCAGTTAGTTAGCGTAATGACGTCTTTATCTCAGCTACTGGCAGATTTACCTCAGTTAGTTAGCGTAATGACGTCTTTATCTCAGCTACTGGCAGATTTACCTCAGTTAGTTAGCGTAATGACGTCTTTATCCCAGTTACTGGCAGATTTACCTGAGTTAGTTAGCTTACTGACATATTTCTCTGAGCCCATGGCAGATTTACCCATAGATATACTTACCTAGATGTTGCATTACGTCCAGCACGTCAAAGGCGCCGCCAATTTGGGGCAGTCAGCAGCACTGCTGGGCTGCATTCAGTACCACCACAGAGCAGGAGTTTATGGTAGATACTGTCCAGTATTATACTATTTCAAGAAGTCAGAAAATGGGATAGGATAATAATAATAAAAATAATATTATTATTATTATTAATAATAATAATAATAATAATAATAATAATAGTGAACACAAAATTACAAATTAACACATCAGTTTATTGGTCTTCTACCAGATAGAGACATTTAAGCTGAACTTTTATTTCTTACAAAGGAAAAAACTATTTTTGTTTTAAACTGAACAGGAAAATTTGAACAATAACCTGAGGCGCCAGAATGTTGCTGCTGCAACATTTAAACTGGAATGGAAAAATTCAAACAAAGGGCTGAGGTACCAGGCAACTCCAGCTCTATTTAAGGTGGAAAGGGAAAATTATAACAATTAATTGGTTGGTTAGTGTAGTGGTGTGGTTGGTTAGTGTAGTGGTTAACACCTTTGCCTTCTACGCTGTAGACTGGGGTTCAATCCCCCAGCAGGGCAAGTACCCTACACTATACCAATAAGAGTCCTTGGGCAAGACTCCTAACACCACCTTTCAACGGTGGAGAGACCTCTCAGTGTAGGTCAACTTGGCTTCCTATTCACATTTTTCGGTTCCACCTTAAATGGTGCAGCAGTTTAATTGAAGGTAGAACTCGAAAATTCAATCAAGAAGCTGAGGCAATGGGATGTATCTGCTGCAATACTTAAGGTGAAACGAAAAAAAATTCGGACAAGAACTTGAGGTGCCGGAATGTAAGTGCTGCACCATTTAAGTTGGAATGGAAAAATCTGAATAAGATGTTGGAAAATGAGAATCTGACTTTAACTTCATATAGAGGTAAAAGGCATGAAAAAGGAATGTGGAGGCTGCTCTTTTTCTGCTGGACAGGTAGGAAACATTAAAACAAAACAATACTGGACTTGTTGTTTCTGTGAAGCAGCAAAATAAGTTAGTGTCGTTTGCCCATGAATTCATATGTCCATGAATTTGGGGACAGAGCTTCTAAAGGAGCACTGAAGGTAGGGATGTGTTTCTTTTGCTGTTGAGTACAAATATGAACAAAGCATTCAAATCAAATAATCACTTACTGCACCAACGATGGTGGTGCCTTAATCATATTTTCTTTTTTTGTGCAAAACAACTAAACAAAAAAGCAGTTCAAAAGTTTCAGTTTAAATTACGTGCCTTCTAGAGGTTAAATAACAAAAGTAAGTTCACACCAAAACAGAACTCTACAAATAAATGTAAAATTTTTCTGGCAATCCAGGAGGATTCAGTCTCAGGTTCTACATTTTATAAACAAGTTTCCATTGGCCACAACATTGTTACATATGTAAACAAAAACATCAGACATCGGCATCATCTCAGAATTCCCATAAGTGTCTCCCTAGTGTGATATCTACTCAAATTGGGGGCTTCTCAGATTTACAACACTCTCACCCTGTTACACAAAAGGAAATGAAAAACAAATACTTCTATTACATTATTTTCACATTGCTTGATGTCTTTACTGAAAAACAATGCAGAAGTGTTTGCATTTTAAAACTGAAAGGCTGTATTGGTGTCAGAATTGGACACAATCCAGTTCAAGAATTAATGAAGGCACAGCTGTACTGCTTTACACCGTGCAGTACCTTAAACAGATTTCTCTCACTGAAATAAACAGCGAAAACTTTGAAATGCATTGTACACATCACATTGACACATGCCAAAATGAAAAACAAAACCTCTACTACACTGTTTTCACCTCTTTTTTGAACTTGAAATGCATTTGCCTCATTGATATAGAGCTAGCACAGTGAAATGCAGTGAACTCAGAGATTGCATTTACTAACATGCAGATCCATTACACTGATTTAATGTTGTTTATAGTGCTGGACAGTGGAAAGCAGTAATAGCTGTGACTTTACGTTTTAAAGTAGTTTGTGTTCAATTCTGACATGAATTCAGCATTTCAGTTTTAAAATGCATTGTTTTACAGTAAAGAGGTCAAGTGATGCAAAAACAGTGTAATTCATAGTATGCCGATGGATGCCACCAAAACAATTTTTAATATTTTATTTATTTAAGGGCAGCAAAGTTATCTAACATGCGCATTATCCATGTGAAAAAGTAACCATCCCCTTAGCTACTCAAGTAATCTATAGCCAAGTATGTAAATCTGAGTAACAGTGAACCAAATTTCATTTAACCCATGAATCAAACTGAAGCCAGCCCTTCTGAATGTGAACCTCCCTAAAGCTAAAACTTCTCACCAGACCAAAAGCAAATCCAAAAGAGGTGAGCTGTAGATGTACTAGATCAGCCTGGAAAAGGCTTACAAAACCATTTTGAACCATGTTCTAAGACACAGGTTCCCAACCCTGGACCTGGTTCAGCCCCTGCCCTGCACATTTTAATGTTGTCCTGCTTTAACACAATCTCTACTACTCAGGAAGGGGCTGTTAATAAGCTCATTAGTTGCATCAGATGTGTTTTGAGCTGGGCGTTCTCCAGGACCAGGGTTGGGAACCACTCTTCTAAGCTATCACTGAACTCTTCTCAGGTGTGGCCAGACTGCCAAACATTCCCCAAGGACCCAAAGGCAAAATATCCAGGCCGTTTTGGCCAAAGGTTCCACAAGAGTATCTAAGGAACTGCAGATCTCTCTAGTCCAGTGATGCCAAACCCTGTTCCTGGAGATCGACCTTGCAGTGTCTAGTTCCAACTACAATCAAGTTCCTGATTGGCAGGATCAGATATATCAGTGTTGGGTAATGGAGGAATGGTGAAAAGCGTCTCTGTAACAATGGAAAATGCCTTGTTTTTAACATGGAACACGCACTGGCACAGCTTTGAAAATCCCTTGTCTGAAGTGTCTCCAGATATTGAGCTTTTGAAGAAAATTGACCTGCTCTAAATGGTGTTTGTGAGGTTCAGGGAAGCCCAATTGACAGAGTGGGGAGAACTCTGAGAATTTGGGCTGGAGTTCTGGGCATCTTCTACCTGTAGCTCGAAAGCCAGACCTCCTCATACAGCTGTAGTCGGACTGATGTAGGACAGAGGAATAGGGAGATGATAGGTTGGTGGGGATTGTGAACACTTCGTCACAGGAACGGAAGTGAGGATGTGAATTTATAGGCTGTTAGACTGGAAGAAGGAAGGTTTTCAGTTCCTTCCCCCAAACTTCACCTATAACATACTGTAACTACATTTTGTTGTCTGGTCTGGCAGCAGGTCTGGGGAGAGAGCTCACACCCATTTGTCTGTCACGGCCTGACCCTAGACTGGATACGGCACTGGAAGTTCTGTATTTTACAACAGGAACATCACACCAACATTCATACATGGTGGAGGTAGTATGCAGGTGTGGAAGTAACAGTGGGCCTCAATCACCAACCGTACTTAAAAAGAAAGTTCTTCTTAAAACCGACAAAGATTCTGACATTCACCAGTGCTTTCTTATTTGACATTTGTTCTTAGGTAAGAACAGAATCTACACACACAAGAGCACAAAGGTGAGAACAGTTCTGCGCTTTAAGAACACATCATGAATCTGACGTAGACTTTTTCTTAGGACCTTTCTAAAGAACACACTTAAGAACATGCTTAAATAAAAGCAAACGAATCCCTTTGGCAACTAGATTGTGTCCAATTATGTAACCATTACTGTTAATTCTCAGGACAGATGCTGTAACGTTAACTCTCAATCCTTCAGTCCTTTTTTTAAAGTAAGTTTCATATGTTGATCTAAAGGCTTAAACTCTTTCATGGACGCTCTCCTGGTGTTTCTTTAGATGATCTATCTGCCGAAAGCTTTTTCCACACAGGTGGCAGTAGAAAGGTTTTTCTCCTGTATGAATCCTCATGTGGACAGTGTAGTTGGATAATCTGGAAAACTGCTTTCCACACAGAGAGCAGGTGAAGCGCTTCTCTCCAGTATGAGTTATCATGTGGGTTTTAAGATTGCTGAATGATGAGAAGTTTTTTCCGCACTCAGAGCACCCAAATGGCTTTTCTCCGCTATGAATCAGCATGTGGATTTTAAGGTTGGCCGATCTCGAAAAACTTTTTCCGCACTCGGAACAGGTGAACGGCTTTTCTCCGGTATGAGTCATTGTGTGGGCTTTGAGCTTGCTTGGGATTAAAAAACCCTTTCCACACTCAGAGCATGTATATGGCTTTGGACCTGTGTGGATCATCATGTGGGCTTTCAGTTGGCTTGAAACCAGGTAACTCTTACCACACTGAAAGCAGGAGAATGGCTTTTCTCCTGTATCTCCAAGATGAGTCCTTTCATGACGTCGTAAATCCGGCAAACGCTTGAAGCTGCATCCACAGTGGGAGCAAGAGAATGGCTTTTCCACCGTGTGAGTCTTCTTATGTTCTCTTAAATGTGATACACTCTTGAAGCTCCACTCGCATTGAGAGCACTGATGAGGTCTCTTTCCTTCATGGACGTCCAGGTGCCGTTTCAGAGATCTCTCATAGCTGAAACTCTCCCCACACTGTGAACAGGTGAAGGGTTCCTCTCCGGTATGAATTCTTGGGTGGGACGAGTCACTGAAGCTGATTCCAGGCTCAGAGTTTTCAAGACATTCCTGTGAGCTGGAATCTTCTTGAAACGGCTTCACTTCCGGGTTGTGCTCCTCTTTGATGTTGTCTTGTAAAACCTCTTCTGTAATGAAAATTGTGGCAAAACAAGTGACTGTATTCATAAATATGTTAATAACAGATCACTTGGCTGGTGTAGCACTATGGATTATTTCTGAGATTAATAAAGCCACGTTTAGGTCTAGTTGGTGTAGAACTATGGGATTATTTTGGAGATTAATAAAGCCGTGTTTAGGTATGTTTGATGTAGAACTATGGGATTATTTCTGAGATTAAGAAAACTGTGTTTAGGTCTGGTTGGTGTAGAAGTATGGGATTATTTTGAAGATTAATAAAGATGTGTTTAGGTCTGGTTGGTGTAGAACTATGGGATTATTTTGGAGATTAATAAGGCTGCATTTGGTTCTGGTAAGAAAGACACTTTGTATATAATTATGGGGTTATGGGAGCAGTAATATTATCTGTAATATACAGGCCACATATTGCATTGCATACTTAGAAAAATTGGTACCTGTCAAAAGTGAAAATGTCTGGTGACCCTTAATCTCTTTAAAGTCCACTTTTCTATGCATTTCTTTATATTAACACACATCAGAACTGAGTGTTTCTGTATCTGAGAGAATCATATTAACGTGGAACATTTACTCTGCAGTATCTCTTGCTGGATCTTCTGTTTATCATCCATCTGCTCATCTATCTCATCTTCCACACTGACCTTTGTCCATCTGCTGGTCTTCATTCATCAGTCCAGTCGCCTCCATCACACTGACATCCTCACACTCCTCTTTAACGCTGCTCATCCTTTGGTCTGGGCTCTGTAGGTCTCTCAGTGTTGGACTCTCCAGGTGAGGATCTACTGACCGATCAGTGCCTCCTCCGCTTCTTCTGCTGATGGAGCTGTGTGGATCTGGACAGCTGAGATGTTTGGTGCACTGCTGCCACCTGCTGGGCTGGAGTGTGGAGCACTGAGGAACACTGAGGCTGGAATACAACAGGGGGTGCTGTTCTGCACTCAGTTTATTCTGCTGTTTCTGGGTTCTACAGTGTTCAAACATTAAAACTGAGATTAAAGCTACAGCACCTCGTTTCATCGAGGTGAATCGTATTACATATGACCTTTAGGGAGTGAAGCATGTGGTTCAACTGCTGCCTCATTTAAGGTGGAACGAGAAAATTCGTACAAGAAGCCGGTGATTAGCCTTTGCTTCTGGTCAATTAGGCACGATTTTGGTCTTTTTTTATTATTTTAAAGCATAACTTGTCCATCTTCTTCACCTAAATGATGCTAATCTAACCCAATAACGTCTAGAACAGTCGATTCCTTCATTTTCATCTTTGTTTACTTCCGTCCTCCATTCAATTTCTAGGTTGCCTGTCTTTTCCCGCCCTTTTCCTGACAAGCCTGACTATTTTGCCGCACAGCGCCCTGCATGTCTCCCTCCACCATGAATGGAGTTGAAGTTCTCTAAACTCTCATAAAACAGCGTCTCAGTCATCAGGCAGTGAATTCAGAACCAGTTCATGTAGGAACTTTCTGTAGGAGCTTTTAGAGGGACGTCTGGTTCCTATCACCACCACTGTGAGGAGCTTTTAGAGGGACGTCTGGTTCCCATCACCACCACTGTGAGGAGCTTTTAGAGGGACGTCTGGTTCCTATCACCACCACTGTGAGGAGCTTTTAGAGGGGGACGTCTGGTTCCCATCACCACCACTGTGAGGAGCTTTTAGAGGGGGACGTCTGGTTCCCATCACCACCACTGTGAGGAGCTTTTAGAGGGGGACGTCTGGTTCCCATCACCACCACTGTGAGGAGCTTTTAGAGGGGGACGTCTGGTTCCCATCACCACCACTGTGAGGAGCTTTTAGAGGGGGACGTCTGGTTCCCATCACCACCACTGTGAGGAGCTTTTAGAGGGACGTCTGGTTCCTATCACCACCACTGTGAGGAGCTTTTAGAGGGGGACGTCTGGTTCCCATCACCACCACTGTGAGGAGCTTTTAGAGGGGGACGTCTGGTTCCTATCACCACCACTGTGAGGAGCTTTTAGAGGGGGACGTCTGGTTCCCATCACCACCACTGTGAGGAGCTTTTAGAGGGGGACGTCTGGTTCCTATCACCACCACTGTGAGGAGCTTTTAGAGGGACGTCTGGTTCCCATCACCACCACTGTGAGGAGCTTTTAGAGGTGGACGTCTGGTTCCCATCACCACCACTGTGAGGAGCTTTTAGAGGGGGACGTCTGGTTCCTATCACCACCACTGTGAGGAGCTTTTAGAGGGGGACGTCTGGTTCCCATCACCACCACTGTGAGGAGCTTTTAGAGGGGGACGTCTGGTTCCTATCACCACCACTGTGAGGAGCTTTTAGAGGGACGTCTGGTTCCCATCACCACCACTGTGAGGAGCTTTTAGAGGGGGACGTCTGGTTCCCATCACCACCACTGTGAACGGCTCTGACTCGGTCAGTTTATCTAGAACCACACCAAACCGCTGTGTTTACATCTCAGCCAGGTATTAATATAGACCTTTTGGGACATTGGTGGCGCTCTCCTCCACCCATTCCAGTGATTAATACATCGTTTTCACTCCGTTTCCTGAGCGCCGAGGTGAAGTCATTCAGACTCCAGCCTGTAGGTGGAGCAGCGAGTCGGTCTCCACGACTTCAGCTGGCAGTGAAGAGGACCGACCGTGATGGATCCAGAGCAGGTAAATATGTACAGACAGGAGAAAACTCGCCTTATTTGACCCTCTTCCCGCTGTTACCCACTCCAGCGTGTTCAGGAGACTCCGGAGTAGTGGGCATGGTGTATAAATGGCGTTGGGTTGGGCCGTTTAGTGGGTTTATCGGCGCGGAGCGGTGAAGAAAACGAGCTGCTCACTGATTCTGAACGTTTTAGATCAAATTTAGAGAAATTAGTCATTTCACGGATTTTTAAAGGTTGAATCTTCAGACTGCTCCATTTCCTGCTGAGAGGAAAGGCCTTGTTTCGCTTTAATCTTCAGCTGCACTCATATGGGAACTGTTCTCTCTTAAAAGACGTCTCAGAAAGGAAGCAGTGGTTCTATATAGAACCATAAACACTCCAGAGCAGAGGTGGAGAAGAACACAGACCCTGTACTGAGTCGTCCTTCAGTGTCCAGCCGGACAGGTGGGCGATCATTCACTCGGAAAGAAAGCAGGGAGAGGGAATTAGTTTTGTTCTGCCTGTTTGTACATAAACAGGGAATGTGGACATTTCCAGAGTGCGGCTAACGACTCCGGCAGATCTGACTATGACAGCTTAACTAACAGGAGAGAACCAGAAGGACACACAGACACGGCAGCACTCTGAGACAGTCTGGCATCCCTCCACTCCACCGTCCACAAACCTGAGTGACCGCGTGCGAGCAGCGGGACGACGGCACCAGCGTCTCAGTTTACTATAATTCCCTGTGTCCATGGACCCCTGGATCTGCTGCCTTTATCTAGGGGGAACATTAGCTACCAAAAGCTGAACTGAACAAGTGAGTTTTCAGCCTAGTCTTAAAGACTGAGACTGTGTCTGAGTCCCGAACAGTTTCTGGAAGATCATTCCAGAGTTTGGGGGCTTTATAAGAAAAAGCTCTTCCCCAGCTGCAGCCTTAGGAATTCTAGGAACTATTAATAAGCCAGCGCTCTGGGATATGAGTGGTCGTGATGGCTCATAATGAGAAATATGGTCTTGCAGATACTCAGGAGCGAGACCATGTAGGGCTTTATACGTCAATAAAAGGATTTTATAATCAATACGGAATTTAACAGGCAGCCAATGAAGTGATGATAGCGCTGGACTGATATGATCAGATGTTCTAGTTTTAGTGAGGACCCTGGCTGCGGCGTTTTGGACTAGTTGGAGTTTGTTTAAATTCCTGCTCGTGCATCCTGACAGTAGCGCGTTACAGTAGTCTAGCCTGGAAGTAATAAAGGCGTGTACTAGTGTTTCTGCATCACGCAGGGACAGGGCATTTCTGATCTTGGCGATGTTGTGAAGATGTAGAAAAGCTGTCCTAGTGATGCCGCCTGTGTGTTGATCGAATGATCAATCTGAATCTATTATAACGCCAAGATTTTTTGCTGCTGATCCAGGTGTGGCTGGAAAGTCGGCGAGATTTAAGATTAAATCTGGTGATTTACTTCTTGCTAATTTTGGACCCAGAAGGAGAACCTCTGTTTTGTTACTGTTTAATAGGAGGAAGTTGCGTGACATCCAGCCTTTCACGTCTTTTACACAGTCCTCTATTTTCTTTAACCTGTATTGGTCATCAGGCTTGGCTGATATGTACAGTTGAGTATCGTCTGCATAACAATGAAAGTTTATGCCATGATTACTTATAACTGTGCCTAACGGTAACATGTATAGTGTAAATAGTAATGGTCCTAATATAGACCCCTGTGGAATTCCAAATCTCACTTTTGAATAATTGGAAGATAAATTATTTACACTGACGAACTGATAACATTCTGATAGGTAAGATCTGACCCATGATAGGGCCGTCCCTGTGACTCCAACCATGTTTTCTAACCTTTCTAGGAGAATATTATGGTCTATTGTATCGAAAGCCGCGCAGAGGTCAAGTAGCACTGAGAGAGATATGTAGCCTTGATCAGAGGCAAGAAGAAGATCATTAGTTATCTTAACTAGAGCTGTCTCAGTGCTGTGGTGTGTCCTGAATCCAGACTGGAATTTTTCATATATATGGTTCTTGTGTGGATATGTATGAAGTTGTTGGGCCACAGCTTTTTCTAAGATTTTTGATATAAACGGTAAGTTAGAAACAGGCCTGTAATTAGACAAAACGGTGACATCAAGATTTGGTTTCTTCATCAGGGGTTTGATAACTGCTAGTTTAAAAGCTTTGGGTACATGGCCCAGACTAAGGGACGAGTTTACAATAGGTAAAATAGGGTTTATAATGACTGGCAGTGCTTCTTTGAGTAATTTTGATGGAATTCCATCGAGTATGCAGGTTCATAAACATAAACCAGCCCAAACTAATTTGCTATAAAATGAAATGGTGTTTGACGCGGCTTTTTTCCGAATTTCTACAGTCTCGACTGCATATGTGGACATATTTCTATATTGTGCTCTATTTACACAAAGTTAGGTTAGTTCATCATTTATGTTGAATGGACTCTCAGTCTGGAGGACCCTTTCACCATGTAAACATGCAGTGGTTCTGTGTAGAAGTCATAGTTCTAATACAGTCCCCTTTACTGAAGAGCTTGTGAAGAACCATCTTTAAGACTGTGGGCCGATGTTGTTGACTGATATTTGTAATGTCTCATATCTGTAGGTGCTGATAAATAAACATCATGTGTAGAAAGTGGGGCTTCATGTTCCTGGATACCTTCATCATCTCTTCCTACAGAGAATGTGTTATTAGCTAAGGTTTGTACTGTCCTGGTGGGGCAGCACCACCACACAGCAGGGAAGTTCTAGTTCAGTGTAATGCCTAGTTTAAATTGATTTAGAGTAAATTCTGGTTAAGTCTGATCTTAGAGTAGAGTGTTTTAGAGTAAATTGTGGTTTAGTCTAATCTCTGATTTAGAGTAAATTTTGGTTTAGTCTGATCTCTATTTAGAGTAAATTATGGTTTAGTCCGATCTCTGATTTAGAGTAAATTCTGGTTTAGTCTGATCTCTGATTTAGAGTAAATTCTGGTTTAGTCTGATCTCTGTTTTAGAGTAAATTCTGGTTTAGTCTGATTTAGAGTAAATTCTGGTTTAGTCTAATATCTGATTTAGAGTAAATTCTGGTTTAGTCTGATCTCTGATTTAGAGTAAATTCTGGTTTAGTCTAATATCTGTTTTAGAGTAAATTCTGGTTTAGTCTGATCTCTGATTTAGAGTAAATTCTGGTTTAGTCTGATCTCTGATTTAGAGTAAATTCTGGTTTAGTCTAATATCTGATTTAGAGTAAATTCTGGTTTAGTCTAATATCTGATTTAGAGTAAATTCTGGTTTAGTCTGATCTCTGATTTAGAGTAAATTCTGGTTTAGTCTAATATCTGTTTTAGAGTAAATTCTGGTTTAGTCTGATCTCTGATTTAGAGTAAATTCTGGTTTAGTCTGATCTCTGATTTAGAGTAAATTCTGGTTTAGTCTAATATCTGATTTAGAGTAAATTCTGGTTTAGTCTGATATCTGATTTAGAGTAAATTCTGGTTTAGTCTGATCTCTGATTTAGAGTAAATTCTGGTTTAGTCTAATCTCTGATTTAGAGTAAATTCTGGTTTAGTCTAATCTCTGTTTTAGAGTAAATTCTGGTTTAGTCTGATCTCTAGTTTAATCTCTAATTTATAGTGAATTCTGGTTTACTTATTTATCATTTACCTATATACGTATTTATTATTCAGATTACTGTAAATAAAAGATTACTCTAAACTAGAATTTACAGTAAACCAGAGACTACTGAAACTCATAAATTACACTGAACTAGAGATTACATGAAAATAGAGATCACAATAAATTAGAGATTGCGTCAAAGTAGAGGTTACACTAGAGATTACATTAAACCTGAATATACATCAGAGATCACAATGAAGTAAATATTACACTAAACCATAAATTCTGGTTTATTGTGATGTAAAATAAATTCTGAATAATTCAGAGCGGATACCGAGTAATTCATAGTGCATTCTGAATAATTCATATTAGATACCAAATAATACATAATGGGTTCTGAGTCATTTATACTGTCCATAACACTGAACCCTAAGTGTGGAGCGTCTCATCCAGTGTGTGTTGGCGTTTCACTGAATGAAACACATGATAAAGTTTAGAAGCTCTAAAATGTCAGATATCAGCTTTGACCCAGACCTCCCGTATCGATGTATCCCTAAGCTGATGCTGTGGTGGGCGTGTCCTCTGTTTAACCTCAACTCTCTCCCTGTCAGCTTTTGTCTGTACAGCTGTAACGCCCGAATGGTGGTGGCATTGATGAAAACAGATTAGGAGCGATGCTCCGGTTCTGATCCAGTCATGAGCGTCTTGGGCTTCTTCACCCCAGCAAAAGAGGAGGACCGGCGCTGGACGGGGGGAGAAAAAGCGAAGGATCAGAGAGGTGGAGCTCTGCTGAGCGGAGAGGAGGCCAGAGACTTCTACCAGAGTCTGCTTGGAGAAGAGAGTGCGAATGGACAGAAGGAGAAGAAAGAGCACTGGAAGGAGAGACGACGGAGAAGAGGACAGAGTGAGTGATCTGAAACTTTAACTGAGCAACCAGCATAGGCTCTCAGTTACTTTCTGAAATGTCCTCAGTGTTGGAAAGAAACATATCCAGACATGGCCTCATTGCAGAACGAAGAGAACACGTTCCTCCCTTTAATGAACCCTAATGGAACAAGAATTTACTCCACGTAATTTTGGAGCGTCTTTATTGGTTGACTCAGTCTAAAGGACAGCTGGTGTGAACACGCCAACACATTTACAAAATACAGAGAATAAGAAGAAAGAAAACAGCACAACACGGTTCTGCACCGTGCACTGCGCTCTTACCATAGAGGTTTACAGAACAAAATCATGCTTCAATCAGACATGCCTGCTATAGACATATTCTTCTCCCTGCAGTACTCCGGACTGTCCTGATGGGGGCAGAATTGCCACACTTTACAGTAAATTCTGATTTTTGTTTAGATTCCTGGTGTAGAGCAAATTCTTATTTAGAGCGCTGTCTGGTTTAGCGTAATCTCTGATACACAGTAATGTCTAATTTAGAGTAAATTCTGGTTTAGAGTAATCTGATATACAGTAATCTCTGATATACAGTAACGTCTAATTTACAGTAATCTGATATACCGTAATCTGATATACAGTAATCTCTGATATACAGTAATCTCTGGTTTAGCTTAATCTCTGATACACAGTAATGTCTAATTTAGAGTAAATTCTGGTGTAGAGTAATCTGATATACAGTAATCTCTGGTTTAGCGTAATCTTTGATACACAGTAATGTCTAATTTAGAGTAATCTGATATACAGTAATCTCTGGTTTAGAGTAATCTCTGGTTTAGAGTAATCTCTGATGAACAGTAATCTCTGGTTTAGAGTAATCTCTGGTTTAGAGTAATCTGATATACAGTAATCTCTGATATACAGTAATCTCTGGTTTAGAGTAATCTCTGATATACAGTAATCTCTGGTGTAGAGTAATCTGATATACAGTAATCTCTGGTGTAGAGTAATCTCTGATATACAATAATCTCTGGTTTAGTGTTGTCTCCCATATACAGTAATCTCTGGTTTAGAGTAATCTCTGATATACAGTAATCTCTGGTGTAGAGTAATCTGATATACAGTAATCTCTGGTGTAGAGTAATCTCTGATATACAGTAATCTCTGTTTTAGTGTTGTCTCCCATATACAGTAATCTCTGGTTTAGAGTAATCTGAAATGCAGTAATCTCTGGTGTAGAGTAATCTCTGATATACAGTAATCTCTGGTTTAGTGTTGTCTCCCATATACAGTAATCTCTGGTTTAGAGTAATCTGATATACAGTAATCTCTGATATACAGTAATCTCTGGTTTAGAGTAATCTGATATACAGTAATCTCTGGTTTAGAGTAATCTCTGATATACAGTAATCTCTGGTATAGAGTAATCTGATATACAGTAATCTATGGTTTAGAGTAATATCTGATATACAGTAATCTCTGGTGTAGAGTAATCTGATATACAGTAATCTCTGGTGTAGAGTAATCTCTGATATACAGTAATCTCTGGTTTAGTGTTGTCTCCCATATACAGTAATCTCTGGTTTAGAGTAATCTGAAATGCAGTAATCTCTGGTGTAGAGTAATCTCTGATATACAGTAATCTCTGGTTTAGTGTTGTCTCCCATATACAGTAATCTCTGGTTTAGAGTAATCTGATATACAGTAATCTCTGGTTTAGTGTTGTCTCCCATATACAGTAATCTCTGGTTTAGAGTAATCTCTGATATACAGTAATCTCTGATATACAGTAATC